>NW_021620536.1:2085790-2128654 GCF_004785775.1 Grammomys surdaster | reverse complement strand
AGAGAGAGAGAGAGAGAGAGAGAGAGAGAGAGAGAGAGAGAGAGAGAGAGAGAATGCAGACAGAGGATGGATGAAGCCGTGACCTGTATCAGTTACTGTTTTGTTGCTGTGATAAAATGCTACAGCCAAGACAACTTAGAGGAAATAGTGTATTTGGGGTTACAGTTGCAGAGGGATACGAGTTCACCCAGGTGAAGAGGCATAGAAGCAAGCGGCAGGCATAGCGGCTGGAGCCGGAAGCTGAGAACTTACATCTTCAGCTGCAAGCATGAAGTAGAGAGAACAAATGGAAAGTGGTGGAGGTGTTAGCTCTCAGAGCATGTCCTGGTGGCCTGCCACCCCAGCCCCACCCCCCGTACCTCCCCAAAGTGTGCCATGAGCTAGAGATCAAGCATTCAAATACCTGAGTCTATGGAGCACACTCCTATTTGAACCATCCCGTTAAACTCTTAGCTAAAACTCTCTGGAAACTAGTCGGTGAGGAAAGTGCTCATCAACCTACAAAAAATTCAAGACTGTCCTGTCGATAGGCTCTGCATCGGCTGGCCAGGAAGCACAAGGGTATCTCAGCCTCCTCACTCTGAGATGCAGAGCAGTTATCTTCTCCTATGGACAGTTAAATTTTTCCTCCTTTTTCTTGATAATTCTGTTCTTAGCAAGGTGTGAAAATATGTTCTTGGATCCCAAGTACAAGGTCTGCCTGGGCTCTGTAGTGGAGACCCCATCTCTAAAGCCAGAGAAATGGAAAAGTTCATTCTTTTGTATTATAACAAATTATTATTTTAAAAGTAGGAAGAATTATGGGATCTCCACTCCATTTTTCATAGTTTTGTCATGTAAATGATCTAGAGTATAGTAAGTGGAATTCCAACAGGCTCAAAATTTTAAATTAAACAACCCAGGAATGCTTCAATGAAAATGTCTTCTCGGCTTCTGATATACTTCCTGAAATAAGAGTGTGCACATGTAAGATTCCTAGAACGAAGACCAGGACCGCTTCCCAGCTCATTTCAACTGCATCACACACAGATTGTTCCTCTCTGAAGGACCAGCTGTATAACACAGGTCACTCGGGCCGTGTTTCCTCTTGTTCTGACTCAGCTCCGCCATTGATTTTCATGTCCAAAAATGTCCATGTCATTTTATAGGTGGCCATATTTTAAAAACAATGAAGGTGGAAAAACCCTGAATGTGTTTGGATCCTACATGTTTTTTCACTGTCTGGAATTTCCTTCAGGAACACTGCAACAATAGCAAAGCCAAAGAACAAGCAATAAACGAACTCGTATCAACAGAGAGACTGAAGCACAAAAATAAAGACATTGTCTCTGCGCTTGTCCCAGAGCATTGTAGAGGGTAGTCAGTCAGCCTTCCGTTTAGGATGCTGACAATCCCATTGAAGTTTAATAAGACTTCTCATCTGGCTATCCATTCCAGGTACGTTCACAAAACAGTAGCATCTTTCAGTCTACCGTGCCTGTATTAAGAAATTAAAACACAAAACAAACTGCCTCCAAGCTTATACCAACTGTGTGTGCTTCTTGGCAGCAGTTACTTTATCTGACAGTTATTCCCAGTGTTGTGTGCCAACGAGGCTGGGGAGGCCAACATCAAATGCTTTGGTGAGATAAGGCAATAAATAATCTGAACCAGTGAGGCCAGAACAGCCAAGGCAAGAAGAAAAAAATGGCCAAGTGGGAGAAAGGGAATACTTAGGCACACATTCTTCTCTTCTGAGCTTTCAGGAAAATGTCAGGGGGTGGGGGAGAAGGAATGTTTAAAGCACTCTTCACCATGGAACATCAGAAGTACTGTGCTGACTCCATTGGATACTGGGGGGGTGTAGGGGGGATGCAGGCATCTCTCATCGGTCAGGTGCGGGTCCTCGCACAGGACTTTGTGATCCAAGTCTCACAAAATGAAAAAGTCAGAAAGTTACCTCAAAATAGCAGTTCCTAGTCAGAGAGATGGCTTACAAATCATCTGAAGGCCTTTCTGAAGACACATGGCCTTGGCCAGTCTCAGGGAATCCTGGGGATTTAGGTCTAGGAGAGATCTCAGCAGCCTCTACCGGAAACCAAGTTAAGAACTTTTGGTTCAAGGATACCAGCAACTTCCCAGGCACCTGTCTTAGAATTCCAAATGAAGAAGTTCTTTGTTGACTTTCTTGACTATGGGAAGCCAGTCCATCATGGCTTCTGTGGGTAACATGGGTGCAAAATACAGAAGACATCAAACGAAAGCCACGGGAGTCTAGAAATCCTCCACTTAATTGCTGCCTAAATTCTAAAATGACCTGGACTTGAAATATAACACTTGACTGGGAAATCATCGAGATTCCAGCTCTCTATCCATCTGACATGCTGAAATTCCTTCTTAAAATAACCCATCTTACCAAAACTCACGAATGTGATCATTTTCTGAGAACAGGAAGCTCGCCTGTGACTCATATTTCTATATTTCTGTGCCCCTCTCCAAACACACACCGACACACACACTACCTAACAGTACACCTTGAGCTTGGTATATGAAGTTTTGTGGGAGAAGTGACATTTCAAGACACTCTGATAGAAAGGGAGAATTTTAAAAATGATCCTATGTTGGTTTTACTAAGACAGCGTGATTGCCCACAGAGTCAACCCAGCTATGAGGACAAAGCAGAGAACCTAGCATCTAAGTGCATGGATTGTCAGCCTGGCTGTGCCTCCAGGTCTCCCCATGTGACCCCATGTCCTGTACTCAGTCTATTCTTGGAAAAAAAATAGTTGAATCAGCCTCACTAGGAAATGAGAGCATCATTCTTCCCTGCTGGGAACTCCATGATGGCCAGGCAAGGTAACTGCCGTGTACTAAATGTGAGGGGTGTGCACCTGAGCTGAATTCCATGTGAGAAAACAACCTAGGAAAAAATGGCATCCGTGTAAAGCAACCGCTAAGGATTATTTCAAAGAAGGCTCACTGTCTCACCTAATGTGGTATTGTCCTTCTAGGCCACGGGAATTGGGGTTTTCTTCTTACCTACTGTAGTACAACCAATTTAAGCTTATCTCTGACTAGCTTACAAACAAATGAGACTCAGACTATGGTTATTTTATTTGGCTTTGATAATTACTAGGGGCTGAAACCTAATCTGCTTTTCTAACAGCTGGCCTGGCTACCTCCCCAGTAGTGTACCCCAAATACTTGCTATTTCTCCTGGACATGTGCTCATGGTACCTCTCCTCTCATGATGCCTTCTCCTCTCTCCCTGTGGTCTCTCCTCTCTCTCCCTCCTTCTCCATCGCTCTCCAGGTCACTCCAAACCCACCTACCTCTAATCCCTCCAGCAATTGGCTGTAGCCAATTTTATTTAACCAATAGTTTTAAATTAAGGAACAGGGTTTGCACAGCAAAAGCTTGTGACTGTGAGGATTTATTCGTAGGCCTAGACCTTCAGGTACAGAATCTAGCATTACAGTACATAGCAACAGACCAAACCTCAAGAGCTTCAAAGTGTGTGTGTCGGGGGGGGGGGGGGCGGTTGTCTGTCTGTCCGTCCATCCTGTGTCTGTCTTTTTGGTCGTTTGAGACAGGATCTCAGTCTGAGCTGAAGCTCAGGCTGGCCTCCTCCCTCGACTTTCTGAATGCTGGAGTTATGGGCCTGCACCAGCAGCCCAGTGTTTTTAGAAGGGTAAAATCCGAGTGTAGTCTTTCAGAAAGATGTTGTCCAGTAATGATTCAACAGAAATAATCATTAACAGTCATAAATCTAGTTAGATGCTGTCTTTCAGGAATGAATGAGAGGGGAGACAGAGTGAGAATGGGCAGGGTGATAACAGGTGAGAGACCAGGGAGAGGGACGACTGAGTACTCAAGGGGGGACTGGTGCTGAGCTAACTGATCTGAGAATGGTCTAGAATGGTCTAGAATGGTCTAGAATGATCTAGAATGGTCTAGAATGGTCCAGCCTCGGGGGGGTCTGGAAAACTTCAGACCTTCCCAGTTCTCCATGGCCTCCAAAGGAATAAACCATCAGAAATCACTGGGCAAAATATGTTGCTGCATTTCACTGACCTAGATTCATGTTTTGGGAACCGAATGGTACTCAGACATGTCCAGAGGACAGCTGCTCTGGAGGACAGCCAGTGTCTAAGCCTGTAAGACACTCGCAGGGCTGGCTTCCACTTCAGTTTCCATTGGCAGCAACTGGGGTCAGCCTTTGTCCAACTGTGGAATCTCCGTCTTCACTGTTTTCTCTCTTTTTTTCCGGTTTGTATTTACCCACAGCCAGCCCATCCCCACCCCGAAAAAAGTCACTGTGAGTCTCTTCTGCCTCCACCAGCCTCCAGTTGGTTTTCTTGACCTAATTGATTTGGCGAAAGATTAAAAAAAATAAAAGTGCAACACCCACATCGTGAGCTTCACTAGTACATCACAGTGTGGCCCCTGTGACACACGAGCGCACACGCACACGCGCACACACACAAACACACACATACACACACACACATACACACACTGTGCCCACTGATCCTCTGGCTGCACCAGCAGCAGCACCTCTTCTGTCAAAGGGATTAGGAAATGTGTCAGTTGAGTTGGAAGGGGGACGGTTGAGTTTCAGGTTACTGATCCTCTGAGGAAGTCACATGTGTTAAATGCCTTTGGTGTTGATGGACGCCCAGCTCCTTGGCTGAACATCATCAGTAAAGCATGTGGTAAAAAGTCAGAGGGGTGTTTAGACTGTGAGCTCTCCTCCAGTCTCTGTGGAGGACTTCCTCCCCTGCTACCACACTGCTGCAGTCACGCCACCGCCCTCAGTAATCACTTCTTTCCCTCATTTTCATCTTTCAACATGTCATGTTAATCTGGCAATCTTTAAGGATATTTCTAAACCTTGTTTCTATGTTATGGACCCTGGATGGTTGAACTGTGTTGAATTTCTGTATTTCTTACAGCACTGTCTCAAGATATTAAAGATAGCTTTAAGCTATGGTGGTGGTACATGACTTTAATCCCAACACTGGGAAGTCAAAAGTGGGGGCATCTGTGTGAGTTCAAGGCCAGCCTGGTCTACAGACTGAGTTCTAAGACAGCCAAGGATGTATAGAGAAACACACTCTCTCTCTCTCTCAAAAAAGTGGGGGGTTGCTTTGAAGATCTGTCCCCATAACCATTATCTTTCTCTTTCTCTTTCATGCAGTAGGACCAGCTTCAGAGCTGTGAGCACATGCATACCCTGAGGTGACTCACAGATACAGACAACAAAATAGAATAAATCAGAATTAAATGAAGGTGCTGAATTATAATTTCCTTGTGGTTTCCAGTCATTTGTTTCATTGTCACCTACACCCTGGCAAGTGGAAGAGCTCACTGTAGGTCAGCTATCAGGAGTGGTGTTGTCCAGAGAATAGAAACGATCTATTTTATGTATGGTGACTAGGCTACTCTAATGTGCATAATCTGTGAGTGGTTCTCGAGTGCCATGAACACACAGATTACAGAGAGCACACATTTAAATTACACACCACACCACGTTCCAGAGTTCACCATGAGAAATCTTGATTTGGCAGGACTGAGACGGAGCTCTGAGGCAGGCTGGTCCATAGATCTTACTCTCCAGATCACTGGCTGTAACTGGGGTTCACCAAACGCTAGTTCCTGCTTGAGCGTTTGCAGGCAAGAGGAGGAGCATCTCTACAGGATGCTACATCTTTGAGCAGAAAGTGCCACCTAAAGCTATAAAGGGATATCACACAGAGTGCAGTAAATTGAAAGAAGTGTTCTTCAGCCTTCCTAATGCTGTGACCCTTTAATACAGTTCCCAGGGTTATGGAGACACACACACCCCCAAGCATAATATTATTCCATTGCTACTTCATAACTGTAATTTTGCTACTGTTATAAATCATAACGTAAATATCTGACATGCAGAATATCTGATATGCAACTCCAAAGGGGTCGAGACCCACAGGTTGAGAACCGATGCTCTAGAGCAATACTTCTAGACATTTCTAGAAGGAACCTTAGCAGTATCACTCCCATTTACCACTCTAACTGGCAGAGGGACCTGGGAGAATAGAGCCGATAAATGAGGCCAGCTGAAGTCTCTTGCCATAGCCGACTTTATTCAAAGCATTGGACGATTTATGCTCTGAGGGTGGCGATGAGTCACATGAGAAAAGTGTACAAACACAAGGGCAAGCTGCACATGGCATTTAATGCACATAAACAAATAACAACATCCAGTCCTAATGAATAACCGGAAGTAAACTCACTCCAATCAACTATACCTGGGAGAGGCACAAAAGCATAATCCAAAATCAGTTCCATGTTTTTGAAGAAACTGAAGTCACAAGAGCCTTCTCTTGTTTTCTTAGAGTTTTCTCACAAGCGCTCAGAAATTCCCCCAAAGGACTCCATTTTTGGACCGTGTTCTGACTCTTTCCCGGATTAAAGAAACAGAAATGCTTGTGGAGTGCCGTCTTTTCTCTAAAATGCCCTGCTTTCTGGTTGTTTTTGTTGTTTTTAAATGGGAAATGCTGTTTTCCATCTAGCCCCCTTCTTGGTGTTGATAGGATTTGCATATCCACATCCATGGCTCTGCAGAGAGTTCTTACTTCACTTGTCATTCTTAGGCGTGGAGGCAGACTCTTGCCTTAAAGAAAGTCTGCCTTCCTCTCCAGCTCTGGAGTCCTGCAGACTGAAAACAGTCAGACTCCGATTTACCAGCAGGAGTAGTGTAGGGAGGAAGGAAACCCAAATAGCTCTTCGAATAGGAGGTTGGTTCCATCCCTGAAGTTTGTCAGGGAGGACTTGAGAAGGGCTTATGGAAAAGCATCCAGAGCTGACTGACGTCAGAGATTCCCTGACCAGCGTGATTACACAAAAGGGTAAGCACATGTGTCAACTGGAGGTCTTTCTGTGCACCTCACGGAAGCATTAGCTTCAAATGAGTGTCTTCCAGGGAGTTGCAGCAGGAGACTTGGGGGAAGAATTTAGGAATTGGCAAAATACTGAAGTACTGAAATACTCTTAAAGATCATACTTTATTTAAGAAATATAGACTAAATGCTCACCATGTATCAGACGTTACCACAGAGCCCCACATGAAAAGCCTTCCTAGAGCTTTCAGGAAAGAGGCAGAGATCAAAATATTTGTAGTGCAAGGCTCCAGGTGTAGCTCACTGGTAAAATAGGTTTTCAATGGGTGAGGCCCTGGGTTCAATGCCCAACACACACAGCACACACACTTATACACTCACACACACACACACTCATCAACACACATGCACACACTCATACATACTCACAATCAACTCATACACATATACAAACACACAAGCATAATGAGAATTAAAAATTGTTACACATTAAATCAGTTTGTTACAACTAATCTCCAGGCTCCATCTTACCCGTCCATCTCACTAAATAAACCTTGAGTTTTAAATGAGTACTTTTTCAGTTAGAGTAAAATCTGTATCCCCCAGCACTGCAGAATGTTTCAAAAGATATGTTAGTTCGCTGAGGTTCTAGCCCAGCCATAGAGCATTTGCTGTAGCATGATTAAGGCCTTGGGTTCAATCCCCAGTATAGACAAAAAGAAAAGGAAATCATGATATTCTTACCTTCCAAGTAACCATAATAATAAAAATCCCCTATAGTTGGGGCCCAGGCATCCGTGGTTTTCAAAGCTCGTGAGATGATTCTGTTGTACAGCCAGGTCTAGAAAACACTTGCCTAGGTCATGCCTCGAATCACAGAACAGAGAGCAGTTAAGCCACACCTCCCCGGCCACTTAAATTCTGTTCACAAAGCCGAAACAAACAGGTGAAACATACATTACAGTCTAGGCTCTGGCACTGACTTTGCACTTTGCAGTTCCCCAGTGAATTCTTCACCCAGACTCTTTACTCTGAACCCCTGGGAAGTGGGCCTGAGAAGTTTCAAATCCTGCCTGTCTTTATTCTTCGTGTTCTATACAATGAAATCACTTCTACAAGTGTTCCAAATATCTCTTCCTCATTCTCTGTCTAATAATACTACTGAAGACCCAATTCAGAAACCAAGTCTATTCCTCTCATTTCAGACCTGTTGGGCACCGAGGTAGCTCTCACCTGGTTGTGGGTGGGGGAAGTATGGAAAGACACTCTAAAGCTTCTTTCCCCGTTAGTCAGAGATACTTAACTTAGTGGGGGGTTGGGTTTCTTGCAAAGGATAAGATAGCAGCTGTTTTCCTAAATAACAATCAATTTCCTATCATCGATCTTATCAATTTAAGGATAGACTAGAAAAGTAAATGGTGGAGTGGGTAGAGGATCAGTGGGCTGGGCCGGCTGGTTGCCATGCAACCATGAAGACCTGAGTTTCCATAGCCAGTACCCAGGTAAAACTAGGTATGGTCATGCATGCCTATAGTCCAACACTGGAAGGAACAGAGACATGTAGATCCTAGGTCCACGCTGGGCAGCCACCCAGCCTGATAGGCAAGCTCCAAGTTGAGTGAAAGACCTTATCTCAAGAATTAAGTGGAGAACAATAGGAAGACACTCCCAGCATCCACCTCTGGCTTCCACCATGAGTACACATAAGTGTATGCACTAACAAATCACGTACACACTCACGCACACTTACACACGAACAGGCTTGAGTGAACACACAAATAGAAAATTATTTAAGAAAGTAAATGGTGTCCTTATTTTAAGTTTGAAGTTTGTTTTCATTCTCTCTCATTGTTTTCTTTCTGTTTCTGAAAGATATCTTCTTTCTCCTAAATTACAAATGAATTTGAAGCTCAGTAACTCTCAGACAAAGGCAACTTTGGCATCATGTGGAGAGATTTTTCCATTGCCATACTGTGAAGGGAAGGGCATGAGAGGATATGACTGTCATGTAGTAGGCAGAGGTTAGATCAGCAAACCCTATAATCATAAAATAATAAAGTAAAATTTTAAATATATCTATTTTTAAAGAGTCTGGAAAGGAAGGGTGGCTTAGCCATTAAAAACACTTCTCTCACAGATGACCTGAATTCAGTTCTTGTGTCAGGCAGTTCATAACCACCTGTAATTCCAGCTCCAGAGGACCTGACATCTTCTGGCCTCTGTAGGTACCTTCTTGCATGTGCACATACACACATATACATAAATAAAAAATAAAAACAAATACTTTCTTAAAAACAGCTTTGGGGACTGGACTGTCACCCGAGCACTAAGAAAGCTGAGTCAGGGAGATTTTGAGTTTGAGACTAGCTTGGACTATGTTTATATATATATATATTCAAAAATATTATATGTACTATATATCAAAGATTATATATATATTTATAAAATATATATGATGTATATATCAAATTTGTCTCCAAAAAGTCTACTAGAGAAAAAGTATTCTATAATAATTTTGTAATTTAAAAGAACTGTTTGAAAATGCTTCACTCCATTTCACACAGAGCACTATAAAAATACATGAAGTCTACACAGTCAAGTAGAACTATGAGGGAAGCATGATGTAAGGAAGGCAGGAGTCAAATTAAAGAAGGCATAACGTGGTTCTTACTTCATTTTCAGTGATCAAGCAAGGGTTTAAAGCATCCAATGACTCAGTGCGAATGAGGAAACGCTTCACCTTGTATATTTGAAAGCTCCAGGGAGTCGTGCTTCCCACTTCATAAATCCAGTTTATCATCTGCCTTCCAGTAATATCCCACTGGCGCTTTTTCTAAACTGATTGAACATTAGTCTCCAGAGACAATCTGTCCGTAGGAAGCAAAATTTCTGTAAACCAGATTTCAAAACTGAAGTTATGATGGTGTTGATAAAAAGTTGAGATCAACTTCCAGCAGCCTTTCAGGCTACTACATACAGTATAGTATACAGTAGGCCACTTACACTAACCTCAGCTTATAGTAGCATCCAGGGTAGGCTGCTTACACTGACATCCAGAAACCAAGCCTCATAAAACTACCAGGTCTCATGAAGAGGGCAAGCATTGGTTTGCTGATGAGAGCTCCTACTAGCCTCCTAGAGCTGACTATAAAACTTGGGAAAATTTTACAAGTTGGCTGTTAAACATAACTACTGTTAACTATTAATTTTGCAGCTGGATATAGCAGTATACACCTGGAATCCCAGCATGTAAAAGGCAGAAACAAGAGGATTTTAAGCTGGAGGCTAGCCAGGGCTACCTATGTTAGCACTGTCTCAAAAGAATAATAAAAAAAAGAATTGAGGTTTTCAGAGATGGTTCAGTCAGGGTTTAAGAGCACTAGTTGCTCTTTCAGAGGACCCAGGTCCAATTCTCAGCACCTGCATGGTAACTCACAGCTACCCGTAACTCCAGCCCAGGGGATCTGATGCTCTTTTCTGGCCTTCACTGACACCAGGCACATACATGGTACACAAGCATACAGGACACCTACACATTTTTTTAAATTAAAGTTTTATACTTAGAATTAAACAAATTATAAACAAAGATAGTAAATATTCAAAACATCTAACTTCCTGGTTGTATGACTGTATCTTGCCATTGGCTGTTCTCAAGGTTATCAGTACTTGTCTCGGTTTGGAAGTGATGTCATGGGGGAAGGTACCACAGGAGTCAGCAAGTGTTAGGAGTCTGGATTTGACTTGTTTTCTAGACCACCTAGACCAGGACTTCTGGGCCTTTCTACCCATGACTTGTCTTCTGAAGTTTGTACATAGCCCTGGGTATATAGGTATATGAAATAGGTATACAAATGAAACATTTACTAATAACAAATTTTGAGAAAAATATTAAAAGTTCTTTGGGATATATGTATTTTACCACCAATTAAGGGTCAAAGCAATTTTGTACTCTGACAAGATGGGTGTGCCCATTTGTGTAACACAGTGCAATCCAAAGCTAAAGTAATTTAATACTTAACATTCTGCAAAATGGTAAAAAGCCATTGCTTTCTGTAATGAAGCCTTTATGTTCCTAGAAGAGCAGAAAACATTGCGTGCAGAGTAAAGATCTCAGTTTATAGCGCACTGTTGTTGTGGCTCTAGGCTGAGGAGTTTCGTGCCCCTCTGTGGGCAGTGCCTGCTCTGACAGCCTGTGTGCTGTAGAGCTCATATTTTTGTGTTCCAATTCAAGGCTACAGTGAAGTCATAATACAGTCATAATACATAATACAGTATGGGCAGGCATTGCCAGAAACACCTTGGACACATCACACATTTGATTTTGAATTGATTTTTAGCTGCAACACTTTTGGAAAACCTTTTACTACTGCTCAATAGTAAATGGCCCTCACGCCTCCGGTTACATTACCCCATGTGGTGTCAAGCCTTCAATTTAAGACCCTTCAGTCTAAATGTAAAGATGGAGGAAATCTGACTACCACAGGTCACATTTAAAAGTCTGTAAATGGCAGCCGCACCAGCTCCTGCACAAGGCTGGCTCAGCCACTTGGCCAGACCCCATTTCAAGGCGACAAAGGAGAACTTAAATATGTGTTATGTGTTCAGCCAAACATGGAGGGAGAAATGATGAGCTGCTCTTCCGGTATTCAAAAGCGATGTGCACTTCATCAGAGAGCACACTCCCATCGCCCCAAACAAAATTCCGATAAACGTCTTCTTTGTTTCGTTGGTGTTACACATTAACATAAACAGAACTGTCAACCAGCTACACAGACACAGCGCTGATCTGTCACTTCCTCAGACGCATAAGCTCTGCAAATTCAACAAAAGGATCTATGGGAATCCATCAGAAAATTAAACTACTGGCAGAGAGCATCGGAAGCTTTCATATTGCTTATAAGCTGTATGCTGCTCATCCTCAGAGCAAACATGGATGCAGTGCTTCCGGAGATACAGGGGCTGAGCAACTACTTTGAATCTTTTCCTAGCTGCTGGGGTCAAAGTTAGTTACATCGAATTATAGAATTGGGAATCACATTGATGATTTTCTTTACCGTGAACCAGAAAACAATCATTAGAATGCTTTCTGTGAGCACAAACTCATCCCTATCCTCCAGACAAGCCTTCCACAGCCAGGCAGGCTAAACTGCCAATAGTGGCTTACAGGGCCAAATTAATCCAGGACGTCATTGTAAACAGGATTTGGCTCCTCGGCCACTTCTGACCTTGGCACCTGCTCCTGTCTGCTCCAGAGATACTCATGCCCTTCACTCTCCCCCTCCTCCCTTCCAAAGGCCCTGCTCACTCTTTTACTTAAAAACAAAATGGTTTCAAACAAACCAAACTGTGTAAGGCCAGACACAAAGCCAAAGACCAGACCCTGTATGGAATGCATTTGCACACAAACCTTCTGCATATATAGAAATTTAAAATATACAAATGTACAAGAAAATTCTATAGAAAAATGTATCCCACCACAGGCTGCCAGTTAGTCTAGTCTTTCGGGTGATAAGATGGTGGTTTGGTGTGTCAGGATAAAGGTAGGCATATGAAGTCAGATACACCCAGGCTTGAAGCCTAGACTGCCTGACTAAATGAGTGGGTGAGCCTGGACATATGACTGAATTTCTCTGCATTTATCTCACTTTCACATGAAGAGAGAGATGACATCACCACATACGCAGGGTCACTGTGAGAAACAAATAGGGAAGAGGAAGAGAATACACACACCTATAAGTACACGGTGAACGTTTTCCATTCTCTCTGACCAAGAAAGAAGCGTAAAGATCGGCTGCCTCCAAAACCCAAGAGATTAAATCTTTGATAGTGGGATTTAGGTTACTGGGACAGTTAATCTTGTCAACCTAGTAGGATTTAGAATCACCATGGAAACGTATATCTGGATGAATCTATGCGAGTGCTTCCAGGAAGGTTCAACAGAGCAGGAAGACCCACCCTGAATGTGGGAGGCACCGTCTTATGGGATCAGGTCTCAGACTGTGTGCGAAGGAGACCAGGACTAAGTACCAGCACTCACCTACCCCCTGCTGCCTGGCTTTGAGGAGGAATGGGACTGAGTACCAGCATTACCTCCCTCTGCTGCCTGGCTTTGGTTACAACTGAGCAGAGCTGTACCTTACCTTCTGTGCCTTGGTTGACTGATCCCTTATGCTGTGAGCCAAAATCCAACCCTTCCTTTCTTTAAGTTGCTTTGTCTGCACCCATAAGAGCAGAGAGGAGGTGCTACTTTCCACATCAGAGAAGCTTCATTTCACAGTGGGCCACAGTTAAGGCAGAACGATTAGACATGCTGAAACCAAGATTATGAGTGCATGGCCCTTCGTGGAGTCCCTCCTGTCGCCACCCCACCGAGGCTCAGGAACAGTGAAGAGGGAGCAGAGAGGCTGTAAGGATGGGTACCAGTGCTGTGGCATGCTGCCTTCTGGACACGGAGCTGCTGCGGCTGCCTGTAGGAACTCAAGGTGGCCAGCATCCCAGTGTAGATGAGGAGATCTCCTGAAGCCCACTGCTGACTGAGGAGCCATGGACAGTTGATGGCCGTTGCAGAGTAGTGAGTCATTTCTCTTTGAGAGTGTGGCTGTTGGAAGGTCGTACATGATCCAGTGGCTGGCCCCACATGTGTGCCCATATAGAGAGCACCAATTGGATTTGGTGGGTTCTTTTTTTTTTTTTAAGAAGAAGAGAAGGAGGAAGAAGAATAAAATTGGAAGAGAAGTGTGTTAGGGAAAGGGTGTGGAGATAGATGTAACCAAAATACATGGTAAACTAATATGAAATCCTCAAAGAATAAATAAAAATTATTATTTTAAAAAGTACACATCTGGCAGCTGGAGAGATAGCTCAGCTGTTAAGAGCACTGACTGCTCTTCCAGAGGTCCTGAGTTCAATTCCCAGCAATGACATGGTGGCTCACAACCATCTGTAATGGGATCTGATGCCCTCTTCTGGTCTGTCTGAAGAGAGAGCGACAGTGTACTCATATAATAAATGAATAAATAAATAAATAAATAAATAAATAAATAAATAAATCTAAGAATAATAATACACATCTGAAGCCAGGAGGTGGTGGTACATGTCCTTAATCCCAGCACTTGGGAGCCAGAGGCAAGCTGATGTCTGAGTTCGAGGCCAGGCTGGTCTACAGAGTGAGTTCCAGAACTGCCAGGACTACATAGAGAAACCCTGACTCAAAAAACTAAAATAAAATAAAGCACACATCCAAGCCAAGCATGGTGTCACACACCTTTATTCCCAGCATCCGTGTGACAGATCCAGGCAGGTCACAGGGCGGGGGGGGGGGGGGGAAGAACAGCCAGAGCTATGAGTTGGGAGCCTGTCTCAAAAACAAACAAACAAGCAAACAAAAAATGCCACACAGCAACGGACAGAGACATAGCTTCGTGGTAGAGTGCTTGCTCTGGTTTTAATCCTCAGTACAGTCATTTACTTAATTAGAGGCATGGCTCTCAGGATGTGTTCATGTACGCTCATCTGAGAGCCCAGGAAATGTGAGGACATGTGAGAGATTTATAATATTACCCAGTTATGCTGGCTGGTCCCTCAAAGAGTTGCCAGGACTTGGAGCCTGCTCTGTGTTACCAGGCTTTCAATAGACTCCTGAGGCATGGATAAATCAATAAAGATTTATTTCAGCTACCTAGTAGCAATGAGAAGTGATTGTGCGCTGTGTCCCGTATCTCTCGGTGGACTCTATAATTAGTTGCTTTTAATATTGATTTCATTGTAATGTGTTGAGATGGGTACATACATATATATCATGGCGGGGATCAATTATGAGCAAGCCAAAAATGTGCTTGGAATATTTCCTAACCATCTTTAAATGCCTTCTTTATCTCTTTGCCTCAGTATTTGATCAATTAAGCCTTAAGTTCTTCTGTCCAGCTACACAGCCCAGGATTTTTTTTTTTAATGTAATTGCTGTAATACAAAGAAGGCATGAGTAAGAAGCAGAAGAATGGGGCTGTCGTCCAATCCTTTCAACGAGAAAATTCCCAGAAATGTGGGAAACTGCCGGAAATGCCTGGTTAATGTGACTGGCTGCGCATATTGTACGGGCTGAATGCCAGCATGTTCCCACTGGTTCCCACTCGTTCCCACTCCTTTGTGGCAACTCCACTCTGGGGAGCCAGGCCAGTCCCTCCAAGACAGCAGCTTTGAGAGAGACCCAAGTATGCTCCTGTGGCCTCAGCAATACCCAAAGCCCCCTTCTCTCTAGGGATGTGTGCCTTCTGGGTTAAGAGGGTGCCTGTGAGAAAGAGAGGCAGACTCTACCCTTCCCATGCTTGGCATCACGTGAATTATAGATTGTCACCTCCGGGAGGCAGCACTTAGAACATCCTTGCATCTGTCTTATTTCCACCTTACATGGCCGTTGTGGCTAGCCCCAAGGGGGGTACCGTGTGAAGCCTGTTGAGTTGGTCCAGACATCAATAGCTTCCAGTCCCAATTATCACCATTCTGGTTTGGTTACTCAAAGGAGAATAATAATCCCACTGACAAAGGTCAGAAACAACATTTGGAATGCAGCTCGCCTTTGCAAATCTTCCCCCACAAACCGGATAGCATGGCACTTAGGTGGATTTCTTTCAGTTGAGCCCAAAGCCTCTAGGGATACAGAGGAATCTGCTCTGGGAGGAATTTGATGACGTGCAGACAGAGTGTTTAGGTGCTTTCTGCTTCCATTTTGGTGCTGGGTGCTATGACAAGCAGGAAGTTCAGTCCTTACTGCTACTCAAACACTTTGCCAAGAACTCTGGAACAAAGCCACTTCCTCCATCCTTCTTAAGAAAATGCTGGAACGCAAGTCAGCCCAGCAGTCACATTCTCGGGATGCTTAGGACCATGCTCATCTTTCCCCAAGACTCTGAGCATAAGGGGAGAGAAACCTGTACCTCTGCTTGTTCTCTGGGAGCCTAGGCCCTTTGAAGTGTTGCCCTGCCAGGATGCCTAGTGTAAGATCATCCTTTTGGTAACACACACACACACAAATGCACACACAATACACACACACATACACATGCATGCACACACATACACACACACATGCAGGCATGCACACACATACACATATGCACACACATGCAGACATGCACACACACATACACACACAGGCACACACACATATACACATGCAGGCATGCACACATGTGCGCACACACACACACAGGCACACACCATGAAGAGCAGTGGTCCCTGCTCCTTTCTCTGTCCCCTGAACAGCAAATTCACTGCACTGTGTGTGTGTGTGTGTGCGTGTGTGTGTGTGTGTGTGTGTGTCTTGGACACAGCTAGCTGTAAGTGATTGGCAAACCATCTCACCAGTCAATAGCAGCACACAGGCAATGAAAATGAACAATGAACACTGTGGACAGGAAAGGGGAACTTGGTCCTCAGCTAACATGGCAGAAATTCTACATGTCCAGAATAAGCAAGTCTTTTCTATGAAAAAGAAGGGTTGCTTGTTTATTATTTTCAGTTACTGTTTCAAAATCCTTTAAGGGGTGAAAGGAGGAACAGGAGGAGGAGGAGGAGGAAGAGGGAGAGAGAGAAAGAGGAGGAGGAGGGAGGGAGGGAGGGAGAGAGACAGAGAGACAGAGAGAGACAGAGACAGAGACAGAGACAGAGACAGAGACAGAGAGAGAGAGAGAGAGAGAGAGAGAGAGAGAGAGAGAGAGAGAGACCCTCCGGATATATGGAACTTTTGGTTTTTGTGTTGGACAGCACTGTTCACAGTCCCACGTGTAGCCGATTCATTATTAAAAGTCATTTCTTACAGCACGGTTTATAATTTGCCACAAAATGATAACAAGGAGGCCTGGATAAATTAATTGGAAGGGCTCTCCTGAGGTAGTGCTGGTAGTCTGTTAAGGCGTCTGTTTTAAGAGAGACTCTCAGTAGAATTTATCAGTAAATTGCTTCATATATCTTCAGCATTAAATTATTCCCCTATTAAGAAAATTATAATTCTTTTCTTCCCAGTAATGAAAGAAAAAATGAAACTATCTTCAAACTATTCTAGCTTGGCTGCCAGCTCTTATGTCAGTAATTTCTGGAATGCCCCCTCAGAAGCTCTAACGAATAAAGCTCAGGAAAAGGTGATTAAGAAAAGAGTGAGGAAAAGCAGAGATTAGAATTTCAAATAAATGCCATCATCGACAGTAGAAAACTCAAGGGCCAAAGAAGGAGTGGACAGCTCCCTGGAGGAAGCAGATGGGGGCGGGAGAGGAAGTCTAGTCTCTTGTTGGCACTTTCTCAACTCTACCAACTTGGAGACTTAGTGTTCCCTTGCTGGTAAACAAGGACTAGCCAGTGATGACCGTCCTGCCTGGTCGTCACCCTTGGGCACATGTGAGTCAGATAGACAGGTGGGGGATCTGCCCACTTTGCTCAAGTAGAGAAGAGATCCTAGTGAGACCCCAGCTTTGTGGTCTTGGCAAGATACTTCTCTTTCAGTGAGTCTTGTGTTTTCCTTCCCTGTGAATAGAGCATTCACTGAGTCATCTATTTACCGAGACTTGAGCTGCAAACCCAACCAGCTATTATCTGGTATTCAGTAATGGTGGAAGGACCCCGCCTCGATGTATTGGGACCAAAGCCTGCTCATGCTTCTCCCTAGTGCTTGAGGAATTAAGTGAATGAGCTTAATGGATTTTCTGGGTTTTGTTTATAAATGCTCAGGCTTGAATGGGGAACAGCGGCCGTTACATACTATGTTTTGAGGATCTCTTTGCGGCCTTCAATCGCTGGGCCTCCCTCTGATAATCCTTGGTGCTGTCTCAGCTGTGAAGGTTTAGAAAGAGTAAAGTGAGCTGCCTAAGAGAGATCTTTTTAGTAGGGCAGAATTGATTTATAAATCTCAAGATGGATCAAAGACCTCAACGTAAGCCCTGCAACTTCGTAACTACTAGAAGAAATCATGGAGGCGCTTCAAATACAGACACAGGCTAAGGAAACGTATTGGCTCATCAAGAAATAGAAAGACATGAGAGCAGAAGGCAGACTGGTTGGGAAGAGAAAGGAAGTGAGGAGTGGAAAGAGCAAGAGAAGGTAACTGGGGAGAGGTAAATACGGTCAAAGCACATTATGGACATGTATAGAAATGCCATTGTGAAAGCCATTGTTATACATCACTGTATGCTAATAACACCTTCAAATGGAAAGCCTGAGATTCAGTAAGTATCAGGTGTGTATCCTGGCGCCCATTCTATTAGTACTATAGTATAACTATCTACTTTTAGCTGTAATCTCTTGGAAATTGGGGCCTTGGCTTTAATGTACACTGAAGATCAGAATGTGTGTGCTTGTTCATGTTCATGGCACCTCTTAACTGAGCATTCTAATGTAACAATCTGTCTTACCTAAGACCAGGGCAGCCGTGTTTTCTCAGCCAAGAATATTATCAAACTTCCAGCCAAATTTCTGCACCTGGTTGCTTTATGCGTTGCTGGTATGTCTTAGGAGCAGAAGCCAAAGTACAGATATGTTTTTAAAAACAGAGACAAACACAAGCTGTAAGAGAACGAGAACACGCATAAGATCACTGCTAGATCAGATTTTCTTCTCTGGCTCTGAGTGACTGGAGGTGACATCAGGAACCTGAGCTACAGAGCAGGCTAAGGTGGTCTTTACAGGCCTGTGTCCCACCCTATCGCCTTCCTCCCCGTGAGTGTGGGAGGCTCCACTTCAGCGTGCTTTGTTTGTTTTTATAGATCATGCAGCAGATGAGTGACCATCGTTATGACAAGCTCACTGTACCTGACGACATGGCTGCCAACTGTATATATCTAAATATCCCCAGCAAAGGGCATGTCTTGCTGCACCGAACCCCAGAAGAGTACCCAGAGAGTGCAAAGGTAAAAATACCATCCGTCCTACAGCTAGCCTCCCTGGGAACCTTCTCATGATGGAATGGCAAAAAGGGGCATCCTTTTGCTGTACAGATCAATACACTGACGGCGGAAAGGACCATTGATAGCAAGGGAACCGTTTATTGACTTTTCTCTCTCATGCAGTTGGTCAGTCATGCACACACAATGGCTGGGGTGGTGCTGCCTGCTAGTTGAGGTTTCTCACACAAGAGCTCCAAGGGCTGTGGAGGTAGCTAACTGTCAGAATGCTGGCTTACCAAGCACAGAGCCCTGAGGGGAATCTTCAGCACAGAGCACAAGCAGGGTGTAGAGGCACACACCCGTCATCCTCTCTCTTGAAAGGCAGAGGATTAGAAGTTCAAGCCGGACCTCAGTTGTACAGTGAGTTCAAGGTCAACCTGGGCTACACAAGACTCTGTCTCCAAAAACTAAAAATGAAAAAAAAAAAGAACTTCTTCCATCTGTGCTCCAGCCCTTAGTGTGCATCCTTCATGAGGTACCATGGGTACATCTGAGAGAGAGAGAGAGAGAGAGAGAGAGAGAGAGAGAGAGAGAGAGAGAGAGAGGGAGAGAGGGAGAGAGAGAGAGAGAGAGAGAGAGAGAGAGAGAGAGAGAGAGAGAGAGAGAGAGAGAGAGAGAACATGAACATGCCAGTGCGTCTGAAAGCCTCGGAACAATATTAGATCTTTCCTCAGGTTCCACCCACTTTTTGGTTTTGAGACATGGTCTCTCCCAGGCCTAGAATTTACCAGGCACACGCTACTCTAAGTCAGTAACAACCCCAGGGATCACACCACAGGTCTCCACTGCCCAGTGCTTACGGTCACAAATAGACATCACTACACCTAGCCTTTGCTACGTGAGGTCTTGGCAAAAAGCTCGGGTCCCTCTGCCCGCAAGGCTGTCCCTTTCCTGCTCAAACCATTTCAACCCCATACCCCTTGCTGCGCTTTTTACACAGACAGTACTGTATTAGACGAGGTTTGTTCTCTTAATCGTGGCCGCTCTGCTAGTACATGAACAGAGAGTAGGGGGAGTGCAGACGTAATTTGGTTCTCTTACCATAGTAGAAGTGTGAATCTGAAGCAAATGTAAGACTCCCAGTACTAGACAAAGACTACAGTAGCTCCTAGATGAACCACGGATCGTACCCTCTTCTGTGCCAGAGTCGTTAGCAATGCAGGTTCCTGGGCCCCCAGCCTAGACTCTGCAATAGGAACAAGCTGCAAGTCCACAGACCCCACTTTGAGGACTTCATGCCACTTCAGCCTCATTGATCACCTAGCAACGGGAATATCATTAACGGCCTCTCAGTTCAGCCTTTCTTCCGTTAACGGTAGAATAACATCAGTAACGCCCTTGTTCACCAAGGGTCTTTCTGGGCCAGACCCTGTGCTGAGCGTTTCCGAAGCATTCTCTCTAGCCTCTGTAACAGCAGTCCCTGTAGTAGTGGCAGCCCAGCCTTCCAGAGAAGTGAATGAGCTTGGAAGGACTGCCACTTCGCTGAAATGGTGGTAGTCAGTTGATGGGCCTGGATTCGGAGCCCAGCCGGTTCCATCACCCCAAGCAGTGTGCTGAGTTTTAAGGAATGCATCGTTTCTAGAAGAATCAAGCTGGGTTGTTTTTAAGCAGCATGTTTAAGTAATTTTGTTTTTTAAAGTGTGTTTTTGATCACGGTGGGGGAAAAACAAATCTGTGGACAGTTAATTGGATGTTTTGACACATACTTTCCATTACGGTTGAAAGATACTATAAAATTCACACCTATAATTTAAACACAGTGTGACCAGCAGGCAGCACACACTTAACTTACATTTCTGTCTCATTTTTCTAGTAGAGTTGGTTGGGGACGGAACGTGAAAGTGTAGTTAGGAGTCTGTCAGAGTGAAGGGGAGGGACACACAGATGGAACACACAGCCACCAGGTTTGATTAGCAGTGGATTCAGGAGGAATGACAATGGCAGATAACTCCAGCAACAGTCATGTTGGACGTACATCCTTCATTTGGAAGAGGTCAACCACTTGTGGCCAGCTCTGGGATGGGTTTGCGGATGTGTATACCTTGGGCCTAAATGACTGAAAAACACGGATCCATGAACTGAATTTGTTCTCTGTCTCTGAGGGTGATGGAATAGCCCAGGATGTAACCTTCTCCTCTTTCTCCTCTTCCTTCTTGACTCCCACTGCCTCACAGGTTTATGAGAAACTCAAGGACCATCTACTGATCCCTGTGAGCAATTCGGAGATGGAAAAGGTGGACGGCTTGCTCACCTGCTGCTCCGTTTTTATTAACAAGAAGATAGACTCCTGAGCTGGAGAGGCCCTCCCCTGTGGCCAGCAGGTGGCCAAGGCCAGGCTGATGGCTCTGTACCCATTCCTCCTGTTTCCTTTGACAATCTACTGTGCCACTGTGCTACTAACTCTTGTTTACAAAAGAAAAAAAAAAGAAAAAAGAAAAAAAAGAAAGAAAAACTAATTCCAATTTTAATCACCTCATTTCCCACACCCTCGTTTTCCTCACGGTGGTACCTAACCTGTTCATCTGCTAAAAGAGTTAAACAACCTAGGAAATAGAGAACTAACGAACCACTGGGATGTGATTGGCCGTGTGGAAGCCCTAGCTTCAGTGTTGGTGTTCTTAGTGTGGGAATACTTTAGTTGCAGGGCATTCTGAAGACTGTCTTCCTGACCAGCCAGTTAAGTAAGGGACTTTCTTTCTCTGTATCATGAATCACATTTGGTTCCTGTGAAATTCCCTAGAACATGGATTTTTCCCATTCCCCTCTCTTCTCGCCTCTAAAAAACCTTTCTTCTGGGTCATTCTGTAGCCTTTCCCACTTCTTTCAGAATCACCTTGACCTTGGATACCTCCAAGGTCTTGCATTCTGTATGCCTTCCCAAAGGTCACAACCATGTCTCCTGCCACCAGCAGCAAATCAGAATGGCTGGTTGGGGAACAGGAACCTCACAGAGGCACATCCTGACAGGGTTTCCATTACCACACCTAGCAAGGTAAACTCAGCCTCGGGCAGTTGATACAGGATGTTAGTTAGACACAGAAGCCTAGAAACAACTCATGGGTACATCTTAGAGAGACTGAGTCACATGCCATGATTTTGCCTCATGACTGGTCCTATAGGATCATGGGGGGAAATCCTTATCCACTTCACCACCTCCCCCTTTTTCAGCTTCCTCTGATTCACCTTGTATCTATCCCCTTAGAATCATCATGATCTTGAAAAAGTCATTTCCTTCAAAAGAGGCTTAGCATCTAAAAATGCTTGTTGGTAGTCTGGTGAGAGCCGGAGGGAGCTGCCTCCCCCCAAGGCCTAGGAGGGCAATCAGGAAATAGTTCCTAAAGTCAACCTCAAACAATGTATGAGTCTCCTGTGAAATATCCGTGAATGTTTACTGTGGAATTCAGCTGAAACTTCAAATTACACAACGTTCAGCTTACACAGGTCTCTCACAGAGAACAATGCCACAGCAAAGGAAGAGTGCATTCCTTTTTTAAAAAAGCTGAAACATGGGCTGGAGAGATGGCTCAGCGGTTAAGAGCACTGACTGCTCTTCCAGAGGTCCTGAGTTCAAATCCCAGCAACCACATGGTGGCTCACAACCATCCGTAATGAAATTGGATGCCCTCTTCTGGTGTGTCTGAAGACAGCTACAGTGTACTCATAAATAAAATAAATAAATCTTAAAAAAAAAAAAAAAAAAAAAAAAAAAAAGCTGAAACAGGCCAGGGACATGGTACTTTACAAGGCAGGGTGACCCAGACAGGCATGTCATCAAACTTCTGGTCACTTCTACCTTTGCTGTGTAGCCTGCAGTTTGTCATTTGATATTTAAGGTTGGGGAGACAAGGTCTACGTCAGCTCTATCTCTCCTTTCCTCTCTCTGTGATCAGTGTTTCTTGTAATGAATGCAAGAGAGACCGGCCTTCGCTGCAGTCCCCTCAGCAGATAGAAGTGATAAAATCAAGGCGTCCTTCACCACTTCTCTCTTATTTGGCAATCTCTCTGAAGGAATCCCCATCTCTTCCTTGCTGTCTAACTTTTGACTCATATCACATGCAAATCTCTAACTCTGTACACCCTGTGAATGAACCATATCCTGGTCACTATCATATTTCACAAAGTATCATGGGTGAATAGTTATGTCTTTTCCAGGACAAGTGGCTGTGAGCCAATTGCCTAAATTAATAAAAAAAAATGTTCTGTGCAATTGTGGTTGCCTTTGGGGGTTAAGTTTGACCCTACACTAGCAAAAAAAAAACAGAATCTCCTTTCGAGAGGTGACCATCTCAAAAGCAACCACTGGGAAAACAGCCCACTGTACACGTACCAGCATGTACTTGTCCCTTCTATCAACCTGGTTACAGAACTGTCCTCTGTTATGTTGAGTCAATTACAAGTGAATAGATTTTTCATGGTGACAGTTTCTTCTCCCAAAGGTGGTTTTCCAATTCTCCTTTCCTTTGTGTCCCCCTTTCCTTGTTTGTCCTGAGAAACTGACTAGAGTCGCTGCCTCTTTCCCATCTTATTCTGCTCTTCAGACTCCCTGTGTGACACAGTGACATGAAAACTCAAAATACGTGTGGCATTGCTCCTTCAATGTTCTCACCGTTGTAACGTTACCTCTGAAAGGGAAAGATGTCATTACCCAAGTTTCCCTCTCGTCCGTTGTGTCTCACAAAGATGGAAAACTAACAAAAATGCTTCTTGACATCGTAAAGACATGAGGAGTTACACTTAACTAAGTATATAAGTCAATATGAGTGGGTCTAGAGAAGATATGAGCTAGAAGGACTGTGTTATTTAGCATTATGTCTTTAACTGGTGGGTTGCTGTGAGAATCGGTGGCAGATCTCTCTCCACAGTGTGTTCATTGCTCTAATATGCTACTAGGAACTGAATACTAAGGCCACCATCTCCTTATCTCTAAGAAGGGAAAATAAGATAGGCTGTAGTCTCACAGTGTGGCCTATGTAGGGTTGCATGTTACTCTCTGACACACTACAGAATTCAGACATAGTTTCCGTGCGGTGTTAGGTTTGTGCTTTTTTATCTTCTTGCCTGCCGTCTTCCAGCCAGCGTATGGTTATCCAGTCTGTGTGCCAAAGCCAGCCATATCTCCCTGGACCCGTTAGTCCAGAGGAGTTCTGTACCGATGCTAGTTTCCAGCTGCCTGCTCCTAATGTACACCAGTCAAGACAGAATAAAATGTGAGTTGTACTGTGCCCAGTGGTGTCTGTCTTGTTTCTTCTTTTACCGTGTTACCCAGTTGGCATGTTATGGCATTCCATTTGGGGATAAGCTGAATGATTTTTCTTTGTTTGTTCCTGATGGGAAGTAGTTAGAGAGACAAAGAGGGAGAGGACAGAGGAGTGTGTATACACGATACACTTACAGGAAGATGTCTATGAAACCCATCTCTATGTACAGTGAATGTACAGCAATAAAATTGCTTTGGAATGAGTTTTGTTTTTCATTTGTTTTACAGTAAGAATTTTAAAGGATATCTGAAGGTTATTCTTCATGAGGTTTTTGTATCCTAGTAACTTTTTGTAATCTGAAAGAGCCGTGTTTTATTAAAAAGACAATAACCGTTCACTGTAAAAATAAAACCCAAGCAATACAAAAATACTATCTAAAGCATAAAGATTGGGGTAGGAAAATAGCTCAGCAGCTAAAGGTCCTGACCACAGAAGCCTCACAACCAGAATTCAACCCCGAGGATTCCACAAGCTGTCCTGTGACGCTGACACGTGCAAGGTGGCATGTGTACACCCATTCATGTACTTCATATACACACAATGCTAATAATAAATAAAATTTATTTAAATTCTTAATTAATGAAAAATTACACAAAATCTCGGCCCCCATAGATAACTACTCTTAACACTTCAGAAGATGCCACACATTTATGACTGGATATTAGTGTAAATTTTGAATAATTTAACATCGTTATAATAGTCTAGAGTCTACTTTCTTTGTTCAACAATGAGTTGGAGGCATCTTTCTACCTCAGTAAAGACAGATATGTATCATCAGCTATAACAGCTCCTAATCTTCCACAGTTCACTTACAGAGTGGCCCTTTATAAATTCCACTGTGGTATCACCCACACGTGATATGGTCACATTGCTATTAGAGCTCCTCAGACTGTCAAAACGTGCCACTTAAAAGCTTCCCCACAGCCCCAATTAGTCCAGTCCTGCCATTAGAATAAGATGTTCCACATCAGTGCTCCCCAGTGCTCCCCAGATGTGCAGAGCAGTCCTCAAGCTCCTTGGGGAGGTTGTTGATCTACTCATAACTTCTCAGTTGATGTAGCTAATGAATTCTCTGCTGTAGGTTGCCACTGACATTGCCAATAGAGCTAGTAATTGCTCAGTGCCAAGTGTCACTTGCAAACCTGGACTTGACCCAACAGGAAATGAAACCTTCCCCCTAAGTGCCAGGGTCTGGAGCTCCTCACCCAGGGAAAAAGGGGTCCTCTCAATGGGACTCAATGGGAGCCCTGCATGGCAAGGTTCCCTTACTGATTTTGACTGGTGCTTTCCAAGTGAACAGATACCTTCTCATGACAAGCTACAGCTTCTAGAAATGGGAGCACTGGGGAAGAACACTAGCTAAGAGTAGTTTTAGACAAGAGAGCATATACTTAACAGGCGCCCAACTTTGCCAGGCCCTGAGCCACAGGCCCTGTCTTCTGAGAACTGGCTGCTTGGGAGGGGCAGGAAAGTAAGACCTCAAGTGCACAAATATTTGGACTGAATTGAACAACAAGCAACACAGAACCATTAAAGAACAAGAGGTTGGTGTTGGTGTCTGGATTGGGTGTTTCCAGCTCTCATTCAGAAAATGATGGTGTGTGCACATGAATAGCGTAACAGCAAAGGGTTTTATTCAAAAGCAAAACAAAAGTCCAGGCCAGATTCATTGCCAGAGAACAGTGGGACATCTGAGCTGGAGTGGCAAAGGGCACCGGGTCACTGTCTGGGACTGTCTTCATGGGTCCAAGAGGAGGAGGGCTTGGTGGTTAAGGATCAAGGCATGTTGACTTCAAGTTTGGACTGACAGGTTTGGGTTACAAAAGGATTTGTTTGCTGTGCGTGTCTTTTTCCCATGATGCGTCTGATTTTAATCATATGCACTACTAATTGCATATAGGTGTAAAATGGTAAGTGGTGGTTTTCCTCAAAAATTCATTCAGAGGCAACAGTCTTCCTTACTGAGTATACACCCAATACCAGTCCAATCTGGATATGCCAGTTTCTCTTCATTTCAGAAGAAGAATTACCAAGAGGGTGCTCAAGGGACCAACCTATTGCATGGCTTACAATAAGGTTTACATGCAGTTCACAGTTCTGTGCAAGTAGGGGGTCCCAGGTTGCTAAGTGCTTTGTAAGGAAGGAGTGAGTGTGTGTAACATACGCTGAGTGAGGTCCTGGAATGACGAGCTCTTGCTGCCCTTGCTTTCCTTGCTCTGTGCTTCCCAGGCTGAGAAGACCCAGAAGAATCTGAAGACAGCCAGAGGCTGGTTGGCGTGGGAGTAGCCCCAGGCTGAATGATTGTCTTGAACAGAAGCACAGCAGGAGCACATGATGTATACTCCAAAAGCAGGCGTTCCTTACACATGTTACAGCTTCTATGCACTCGGGAAATGAGAGTCACAGCCCGTGCCTTCCTGGAGATGACATGCAGCAAAAGACAAGACAGACACTAGAGCCACAACAAGAGTGATGGCATTGTAGAAGGGTGCTCAGGGGACTGGAGAAGTGGCTCAGCAGTTAGGAGCATTGGTTATTCTTCCACAGGACCTGGGCTCAATTCCCAGCATCCACCTGGTGGCTCAGTGTCCTTTAACCCTGGTCTCAGAGGATCCTATGCCCTCTTTTGGCTTCTGCAGGCACTATATGCACATGGTATACAGACATACACATGGTTCACAACTTACACACACGCAAAACACCCATACGCACGCAATATGGAAGTAAGCTGAAAGAAGGGGTATACAGAACAGACAGTGAGTGGTGTCAAGCAAGTGGCTCTGTTTGGCTAAAATTGATAAGCATGAGACCACGGTGAGACCATGCAGGCTGGAATGTCAAGAGCCCTGCATGCTGGGGTCAAGTACTTGGACAGCACTTGTCAGTCTGTTAGGGTTCCCCAAGGACATTTGATTTGAGCCACACTGTGATAGTGGGGCTTGACCTGGCAGCTTTGTAAGGGACAACTGGAAACTGAGAAAGACTGATATTTCTCTCTGTTTGACTTCCCCAGGTTCGGTTTATTTAAACATTTCTACTTACCCTCTGAGTGGGGCCTGACAGCCAAGCAATCAACTCTTCCTCTATTTGTTCTCCTCCCCCCCCCAAAATAACAACTAAAAAATATTACTAACATCTGCCTGTCAACTCCAAAGGGACATTTTTAACACCAATGGGATAAAGGAGGTGGGGGGAGGGTCTTTGGGAGGAAGGTAGAGTGTAACTATCATTAGCATCGTCATTATCCTCATTAACTCTCTCACCGCATGCTTGGAGCCTATCAAAACGTCAACTTCTATTTGAAACATCAATCAACCACTCCAGAAATAACTGGGGATTTTCATCACTGATGGCCGCCGTGGGCTGACAGCTTCCACGGTGAGTTCCCAGGTGTCCTCGGCGTCTGATGGGACTTCTCCATCCACCTATCCCGTTAGAAAAGTTGGAATGCCCCTATCTTCTCCCCTCTCCAAACACTTATTTCTAATGGAGTGGGAGCTGGGTTACTTTTAGCACATGGTATCTGGGGTTATCGGCTGTTAGAGACCATTGAGCTGCCAAATATGCTACCGCCACTATAAATAAACAGAAAGCTCGTGGGACTATGCCAGGGAGACGCTTGGAAGAACACTGCCTGGGCTGACTTGTGACAGGATGCCCAAAAGCCATGGCGTGTTACTAGGTGTTGGGAAGCCCCCTCTATTTATACAGAGATGCTTCGGCTGCTTTATTTTGAGTGAGGACAAAGAGCTTCAGTGTGTTTAAATGGTCCTGAGAAGTCAGCTTGCTTTTTTCCCTAGCCTGATTTTTTTTTCTTAATTTGAGATACAGGATGTACATTTAATTGGCCTATATTTAAGTTTTGAAACTTGATATTTTGATGAACGTATAAATTATAAAATAATTGCATAGTGTAGTTGTCATTTTTGCGTGTAGGATGTTTAAGATCATTCTTTTTTTTTTTTTCAAGATTTTAAGTATGCAGCTCATTATTGTTGACTGTGATCCTAGGTCTGATGTGAGCTGAGATCCTATGGCTGATGTGAGCTGTGATCCTATGGCTGCTGTTAGCTGTGATCCTGTGGCTGAGGTGAGCTGTGATCCTGTGGCTGAGGTTAGCTGTGATCCTAGGTCTGAGGTTAGCTGTGATCCTATGGCTGATGTGAGCTGTGATCCTAGGTCTGAGGTTAGCTGTGATCCTGTGGCTGAGGTTAGCTGTGATCCTGTGTCTGATGTTAGCTGAGATCCTATGGCTGAGGTTAGCTGGGATCCTGTGTCTGATGTTAGCTGAGATCCTATGGCTGAGGTTAGCTGTGATCCTATGGCTGATGTGAACTGGGATCCTATGGCTGATGTTAGCTGGGATCGTATGGCTGCTGTGAGCTGGGATCCTGTGGCTACTGTGAGCTGGGATCCTATGGCTGCTGTGAGCTGGGATCCTGTGGCTGTATATTAAGCCTCTAGAACTCATTCACCACATGTATCAGAACTTTGTTCCTCTTAGCCCACATCCTCAACTGGTCCATTAACCGTTTCTCTCTAAAGACATAATGTTATGTACCTGTACATGGACAAAGAAGCTTACTGATCGAAATTTGGGGGTTAACCCCTAAGAGGAAAGCTCCCCAAAATACAATCAGAATACTACATGCTATGTGTTGAAACACCCTGAATCCCAGCAAAACACAATAACTGTTTATCCCACATGGATCTCACAAGAAGTTCAGACAGCAAACAAGTTCTATTCCAAGCAAGAGCTCAGCTCTGTAGAAATGTTAGCTTTATTGCTTCTGGAAGGAGCTTGTGGAACAAACACTGATTCATGCACCCAACAGAGGCTCAAAATTCCAGGGCAGGATGTGAACAAAGTCATCCATTTTGTTTACTGGGGACCCAGATGAGTGTGTGAGATTCCCTAGGGCTAACACTAGGAGAGAAACACCAGGCCCTCTCTCTTGTGCTTTCTTTCAGTTTAAAAAATAATGGGAGGACAGAAGGGAACATTGTTACTAGGGCAAGACAGGCAAGTGGGAGCCGAGTGCGGTCTCTCCCACTTGCAACCCCAGCACCCAGAAACTGAGGGCAGAAGATCACCCCCAAGTTCCAGGCTAGCCTGAACTACACAATAAGAACCTGTCTCTTAAATAAATTAATTTAAAAGTTAATGATAAATAGGGAAAATTTTTAAAAAGGGTCCCAGTAGGAAATAGAATTCACTGTCACCTGGAAGATAGTTGAATGAACATCTCGTTCAGAGGCCTAAATGCTAAAGATCTATGCAGAGGCTGAGTGACACACTGCAAACCGAGCATCACGACACTCCTAGGCTCAGTGGGGCAAAAATGGGAGATTGTGCTACCAAGAGTAAGACGAGGACGTGAGCCTTGAACTTGCCAGAGCAGGCTCCCAAGCTGAGAAGACACACGCCAGCCCCTTTCTTGTCTCGCTCTGATCTGCTGCTCACCCCATTGGCTGGGAGATGCTTCTGATGGGGTCCAGGTGATGATTCACAAAGTCAGCGTCCCCACAACAAAGAGCTGGCCGAGATACCCGGGAGGGAGCTGGAGAGGTCAGAGGATATCTGCACAGAGTCCATGAAGAAAAGTTACAGCGTGTCAGAGAGGAGTGGGGGTGGGGTGGCGCACTGCCAGTACCGTCTCACAGGGCTGGCATTTAAATCCTGATTCTTGGCACATTTCTCAGCCGGAGGCATGTGCTGTGGCCAGGCTCTCCTTCACTCGGTATCAGAAAATTATTGGATCCAAAGCCGCCGCAGGCGGCCTCGGAGTGAGAGATCATCGCGTCCCAGGCCTGCCGGTCCTGGACCTCTTTAATAGGCTCTGTGTTGATTCTAAACTTAGAAGCACCACGTGAACGCTTGATCCCAAACATCAAGCTGCCATTTTGCAGCTGTTCCCAGAACTTTCTGGTCCCACAATGTTGTTTAAAATTCTGAAGCACCCGCCTTTTCTTGTTAGACATCCAGCCTGCGTGGATGGAAGCTAGCCGTTTGAATTTTATGTGGTCATATTGTTCATGGGGATAGTAGTTTAAGATCGGTGAGATTCCTTTCCTTGGGGTGTTCATGAACGGTGAGCAAGAAGAACCATGTGCAACGGTAGCATGGTAGTAGAGAGACTGTTCTGGTCGGAAACCCTAGGAATGGGCAGCATGAATATCAGGACAGGGTGTTTCCTTTACTGCCCTTGGAGTCTATAATTAGCCCCTAGGTGGTTTCCCATTCCCCTCTATCACCTCGGAGTCACAGTTGACACACACGGTCTTCATGTAGCAGACAACAGTACTAAGGCCTCCACACTCAGCCTGCATCATAAGAATCTGCTTCTGATGGGGGAAATGGTGAAAATTACTGCCAAAGAGGAAACAGCACTTACAGTCACTGATCGTGGTCACCAATGGGATACAGCAAGTGTCTCTTCAGCTCTACAGTGCTTGCCTAGCATGGACAGCCCTGGGTTTGACCTTCAGTGAAGAAAGGAAGGAACGGGGTTGGGGGTAAGATAGGAAAGAGGGGAGAGAAATGAGAAGAGGAAAAATAAAAAAGGAGGGAAGAAGGAAGAGAGAAAAGGGGAGGGCAGGAAATGGGAAAGGGAGGAAAGGCAGGATAATTCAGTGAGGTCTGTAGGCAAGTGTGGTATTTGAACCAACACCACGCCCTTCCTTCCCACTCCCAGTTCACCAGACAGAACCCCAGTGCCACTTGATGACAGAGTAAAGAACAAGGCTCTCTTGGGATCCTGCAGCTCCCCGGGTGAGGAGAGCTTGCCTTCCAGAACAAGGTCAAAGCATGAGTGTCACTCATCCTGGTCCAGCACATCTGATGCTGAGGGGCAAGTGTGGTCAGAAGATGAGGATTCTCCTTCTTCACCCAACCCCTGCCTGTGAGGTGGAGCCTGCTCTTTGAGAGGACATCTCTGATAAGAGCACCGACACAGTTCCTGAACAACACTCCCTGCTGGCAAGCTAAAGATACTTGAGTCTACTGATGGATGCCCTTAGTACTCAGCAGCAAAGCAAAAGTGTCAGAGAAAACTGGACAGTTCTTTCTGACCCACCCTATCCAGAGGGATGTCTCCGACATGTTGTTTAGCAGAAGAATCACGAGAAGAGAGAGCTGGAGTCCATTTGCAATAGAGTGAACAACACCAAAACCATCTCTGCTTGCCGATCATAGAACCCTGACCCACAAAACCCTCGGGAGCACATGAAAAAGAAGCAAAGCAAGTAACTGAACTCAGTATCTCAGGATGCAAAACCAGCATCTAAATAAGTCCATGGTATGTCTCTGCTCTTGGGATGGACAAACACACTCTTAAGAGGACAGTCCCATTTAGAAATGAATGACATAAGTGAATCAACGATTAAAGGCAGGATAAGACAGATTCTCTGAGAACGGATGTCATTGTTAAAAGGAATCAAAGAACAGAACACATGGAAAGACAGCTTCTGGAGTTAGAGCAGGTGGAGCCATTATGAGATGCTGGGAATTGAACCTGGGTCCTCTGGAAGAGCCCAGTGCTCTTAACGACTGAACCCTGAAAGCTTTAAGATTTACTGATTTCTACAGAAGCATCAGGGGCCTGAAACAGCCAAGACGTCCTTGAAAATGGCAGTAGGTAGAGTTGAAGGACTCACGTATCCCAGTTTTAAAACTTCAGAAGTAACGGGGCAGTGAAGGAGTACATAAGGATAAACTACAGATGAATGATTGACGTGAGAACCTGGAAACAAACCCAGGTGTCTACAGTCAGCTTATCCTCAACAGGAGTACCAAGACTGTGGAACAGGGGAAAGAAAAAAATGTATACCCATAAGCAAAGGAGTGAAGCTAGAGCCTCACCCCTCACATCACAGACAAAACTCAAAATGGATCAGAACTCTAATGTTAGGACTGTAAAACTCTTGGGAGAGTTGTGGGTGAGCCAGGTAACAGTGCTTAAAAAAAAATTGTTTATTTATGTATTCACCGTTGCTCTCTTCAGACACACCAGAAGGGGGCATCAGACTCCATTGCAGATGGTTGTGAGCCACCATGTGGTTGCTGGGAATTGAACTCAGGACCTCTGGAAGAGCAGTCAGTGCTCCTAATCATTGAGCCATCTCTCCAGCCCCATCAGTCCTTTCTTAGCATACACTAAAGCCTTGGGTTAGAGTCACAGAGCTGCACTAAACCTAGCATTTGGGAGGTAGAAAGATGGGGATCAGAAGACCAAGGTTGTGACAAATACCACAGCAAGTTCAAGGCCAGCATAGCTTACTTGAGACTATGTATCCAATAAGAAGGAGGAGGAGGAGGAGGAGGAGGAGGAGGAGGAGGAGGAGGAGGAGGAGAAGGAGAAGGAGAAGGAGAAGAAGAAGACCTACTAGTAAACCTTCATAACCTTATAAGCCACTCTCATATGACACCAAAACTACAAGCAACAAAAGAAAAACAAATTTGGCATATTAAAACTGAAAGCATTTGTGCTTCGAAGGATGAAGATAAGAAAGTGGAGAGACAATTTACTAAATGAAAGAATTTACAAACTATGTATCAGAAAAAAAGAATACAAAAAGAATTCCTGTGACTTGATCATAAAAAGACAGTTTGAAAATAGACAAAAGGTCGAAGAGACACTTCTCCAGAGAATATATACAGATGAATAACCAATAGTCACGTGGACAGGTGTGTGGCGTAATTAGTTACCAAGGATGTCCCAACTAAGCTCACAGTGAGAGCTGGAGATGTAGATGGCTCAGCACTTAAGAGCATTTGTTCTTGCAGAGGACCCGAGTTCAATTCCTACCACCTCTGTGGCAGCTCAAAGCCATCTTTAACTCCAGCCCCAGGGAATCCAGGGCCCTCCTCTGACCTCCTCAGGCACCAGGTACACACATGGTGTGCAGACACACGCGTCAGCAAAACAGTCATACTCTTAAAATAAATAAACCTAAAAAGAAAATTAAACCACAGTGAGATACTGCTTTGCATTCACTTGATGTTGGTTAGAGTCAAAAGTCAGACTTGAAGAGCTGGCTCCATGGGTAGGTACAGCACGCCACAGGTGCGTGAGGACCACAATTAGAGTCTTAAACGCTCACATAAAAAGCTATGCATGGCCACACTCACTCATGGAACCATAATGCTTTGAAAGCAGAACAGAGGAAGATCAAATTAGCTTGCTGGCTCTCCTAGAGCACAGTGAGAGACTGTATCTCCAAGAGATAAAGGAGAGAGCAGAGGAGCTGGACACCTGATGTCCTCCTCTGGTCTCCATTCACACAGGGAGCGAGTGTACCTAAACATACATGTGCCCTTACAACACACACACACTTGGCAGAACACACAAGCACACACACACACAAAGTGAAACTAAGTCTTAATTAACACTCATCCCGCTCATACCTCGAAGTGTACGAGGATGTGAAATAGGAGGATTTATACGTAAGTGTTTGGTACCGAGCGTGCTGTCACACAAGGGAGCCTCTTATTATTGAATGGGACTAATCAGCTTTTCACCAGCACCTGCCGCTACACAGCCCAGAAACTGCCATTCCTGGAACTACCCTAGCTTCCAATTAGAATTCTTTCTCTTCTGTGGTTAAAATGCATTGACAGAGCCCAACCCTGAAAAATAGGGCCGTGTAAATGATTCCTTGTGGAAGGCCTCTTACCATCATAGCCCGAGAGAGAGAGAGAGAGAGAGAGAGTGAGAGAGAGAGAGAGAGAGAGAGAGAGAGAGACCACTTCTTTTTCATTTTCTAAACTCAAGCACATATCGTTACCGTGAATGTGAGGTTCCCGTGACAGCATGGAAGCCCAACTCTCAGGTTCTCAAACACAGCATCACAGGTGGGTCCTTGCTGTGTCCCTCCCGCCAGGGTGGACACTGATCTGAAGAATTAAAAGGAGATGAGAGTGAGGTTTGCTCAGAGTGGTACAGCCGGGACAAAGCTGCTTGGTCTGGTGAGTCCTTGAGTGTGGTAACCTTACAGTGCTTCGCACAGACAAGAGAGACAGGTGCCACCTGTGCTCTCTCTTCCCTGGGGTGGCTTGCTCTGCAAAACGCACCCCTCCCCCACACACATGCACTCCTCCTCAGACCCAGTTCTTCAGCTTTGGACCATAACCCACCACGAGCCACAGCTGGAGCCTTCTCGATCAACATAAAAGGAAAACCCGTCAACGTGCTGCGGAAATGGCTCAGTGGACAGAACACTTACTAGACAAGAAGGAGGGCCGGAGTGTGGATCCCAGCACTCAGGGGAATGCCGAGTGGGTGTGACTGCCCGCCTGAAACTCCCGTGCTCATAAGGTAGAGACGGGATTGGCAGAGTGTTCTAGTGTCCTTTCTGATGCCACAATAAAGCCCCGAGACCCGAAGCTTAGGAGAGGAAACAGTTTGTTTGAGTTAACACTTCTAGGCCACAGTCAGTCATGGAGCAAAGTCAGAGCAGGAAACCATGAAGGAACACTGCTTGCTGCCTCCCTCGTGAGTTCATATGTACATAGCTTTCTTACACAACCCAGTACCTTGTAGGCTGGGCTCCCCTACAGCAACAGTCAAGACACCCCCCCACAGATGTTCCCATAAGCCAGTGTGATTTGGGTACTCCTTCAGTTGAGACTCTCTTTCCAGATGACTCTTGGTTCCATCGGGTTGGCAGTTAAAGCTAACCACCACATGGGGCAAGTGGGCTAGCTAGATGCGCTACAGTGAGCCCTGGGTTAAACTGAGAGACCCACCCTCCACAAATAAGGTGGAAAGAGATGGAGGAGAACTCCCAGGGTTAATCTCGGCCCTACACACACCTCATACTCCTGTACCCACACATATACACGTGTACCCATACACACACACACACTTGCAAAGGTTTAAGTTAATATATGATTGTCATAGCGCTGCACTCTTGTGGCTCTGTGGGACCAGGACATGTTATGACCTCTTTTCTTTAACTCTCACAAATACCTCTTGGAATAGAGGAAAGAAAATTGGGGCCAGCCCCCGGGTTTAGAGGCACAATACTTTTATCCTAGCACTGGGGAGGCAGAGACGGGGAGATCTCTCTAAGTTTGAAACAAGCCTGGTCTAAACAGAAAGTTCCAGGCCTTGTTGGCCTCCGTGGGTATTCACAGATTTACTGAGCACGGATCTGAGGCTATCACCCAGTTCCGGCCACACAGCCTTATCCTCAGCATCGTCCTCTGCTCGACACTGAAAGCAAGTGTTCCAATAGAGTTTAAATTTCAAATAATGACACAGCAAGGCACTTTCAGAGTGTTCACTACACTTCTCACCTCTGCTTCTCCGCATTAATACATATTTCACGGCCTGCCCCCTGCCTCCATAGGCAACCCTTGACTTCTCAGAAACAAAAGAAATTGGAACCATGGTTGCAGGAAAAAAAAAATTGTGGAGTCGCAGCGCCCTCTGGTGGTAGCATGCTTGTTTTCTCGGTGACTCTTTTGGCGTGGAGAAGCGGGAAGGGACTAGTGCTGCCACCTACTGGGAAGCTCAACCCAACACCAATGAACTAACCTGCAAGAAACCTGCTTCGCGGGGAAGCTGAGAAGGAGAAATCTGCCCTTTGCCTTTCCTTAACTCCGTTTTGCTCTGAGACTCGGGAACTGGCACCAAGAGGAGCAGGAGTGGGCAGAAAGCTGTCAGGATGTACCTAGGCCTAGGCCTAGAGAGCACCAAAGCCACCCGTGATCCTGGTGATAGCTCTAATTGTCACCTTAACACAATTTAGAATCATCTGGGAAGAAATGATTACAACTTGAGAAAGGAAGGCACACTCTGACAAAGACTTGTAAGATATATAGTGCTGACCTCCTGGGGTTAGGATGGAAGTCGGACAGGGGCCAATATGCATAGGATATCTAGACTGTTGGTGCCCAAGAACTACAGCACTGAAGAGACTGAAGATAAGGAGATGGAGGAGGAAGAGGGAGGAAGAGGAGGAAGAGGAGGAGGAGGAGGAGATGGGATCATGGCTTCTCATGAATAGAGTCTGGCTTATATTTATAACCACGGCTTGTGACTGTAGAAGCAAGAGAGTGAGGTGGCTCTATCACACCAGCATTCAGGAAGGAGAGAGGGAGGGAGAAGTGGGAGAGGGAGGAGGGGGAAGGGGAAATGGAGAGGGAGAAGGAGAGAGGGAGAGGAAGAGAGGTGAAGCCAGAGCTGGGCTGGACTACAAACCTCAGGCCCATTCCCCTCGGTGAGCCACTTCCTCCAGACAGGCTTTACTTCTCAAAGACTTCACAGCTTCCTGAAACATCTCCACCAGCTAAGATGCATGACTCCAAACACAGGAGATTGCTTCAAAGAGTGAGATAGCAGGGAACATGGCTACCCTGCTTGGGAGATACTGGAGATTGGGAGCAAAGATTTAACAGTATTGCCATCCAACGAGGAAAATGGGAATGAGTTTCTCCCTGCCCGAGGTACCCTCATTACAACACAGCCTTGCCCTTTGCCACCATTCCCTCCGATCTGTTGAGAGACAGATGGGACAGCCACCTGTTCAGAGTCCATGCCACTGAGAATTCTGTGGGACAGATATTAAATCCTGAGGCTTGTCTGCTCAAATCTGAATACATGCCAGGCCATCTACTGCCGTTGGAGGCATGGCTCTTTGAGATCCTCTTTGACCTTGACCCAGCTGGAAATGGAGAGAGACCTGTGGACATCTAAAGAGCAGAGAGGGTGAGCAGGGAAGCCAGCCTACAGTGGAGGCTTGTGTGAGCAGACTGGGACAGTCATTGGAACATTGATGTGCGGCGTGCAGCCTCACCGATAAGGAGAACACCACACTCAGGATTCTTCTGACAGCAATTTATTGTACAGCTCTTAGATAGCAGTGAAGCGAGGGACCCCAAGCCCCAAAAACCTGTGGCTTATATAGAGCCCTAGGAGACGTGCCACACACTCATTGGCTTTCACGACATCGCCAATTAGCATACTGGTTTTCACGCCTTGTGCAGGCGCACATTCAAGCAAGGCTCTCAAGAAGAACCAGGAAGCAGGAAACCGGCGCCATGTTGCAATGGCGAACGCAGCTCCTAACATCTCCCCCTTTTTTATTAAATTGCTGCAACAATTTTCCAACTGTTATTTCGCCGATCAAGCCCACCGTTCTACCAGTAAGGCGTTCAAGGCAGTTAAACAGTATTGAGACCCTCCACACTTATGTCCCGTGCAATGGGAACCCGAGCCCTGGGAAGTGTGGAGGACTACCACTCAGGATTCCTGGTGCAATGGGAACACGAGACCTCAGGGTATCCCATTGAATGATAGTGTCTCATTGTTTAAGCATATTTAACCAAGCTTGAGGGGATGTTCCCTGCTCTGAGGCAAGCAGTGCTTGAGTGATAAGTACTTTATCTCTATGATGTTGTTTTTTAAATTTGCAGAGCAACCAGAGTGTGATCAGCACTCCCCCAAAGATCATACAGCCAAACATTCCCACCCCCATCCACTCCTTAAAAAAGGAGAAGGTGGACATGAGCCAGGAAGTGAAGTCTCTAACATCAATTGGGTTTATTCTGGTCCCATTCAAAACAGCAATCTTGAGCAGGAGTTCTTCTTGTAGCTCCTCAGCCTGTTGTGACCAATTTCCTAGAATTGCAAAGGCTGATAAACTGGTAGCAGCCCCCGCTAAATTTGTCTTCAGGGGTTGGTGAGTCCTCTTTCACAGTTCTGGTCAGTCTGTTTGGTATCCAGATTGGATTTTCTTGATCCTGTGGAAAAACACAAACAGCTCCCCTGGATCTCACCAAAACTGGATCCGGGCCCTTCCATTGGTTAGTTAAGACATCTTTCCATTTAACATATTATTTTTGAGGACTTGGAGCCACATGTCTGTCAGCAGCAGATTGCCCATCAGAATCCAGATTTAAAAGATTTAAGGTAAATAGGGCTAGGGAGATAGATGTCTTAGGTCCCATGTTGGGGCCTATTCCTCCCTTTTGTTTTTGTAAATAAGTTTTCAATGTGCCATTGGCACGTTCCACAATCCCTTGTGCCTGAGGATTATATGGCAAGCCAGTTATCAGCTGAAGAGGCTTGCCCCAAGCAGCCCAGGCTTCAAGACAGTGAGTAATAACATGTACTAGTAGTGCCAGGTGCTCTACATTGTCTTTGTATGTGTCCCAGTTTTCCACACCTGAAACATTTAACATTAGAGGCCCTCTGAGCCGCTAAAACAGCAGCTGCCAATCCGGCATTAGATAAAGGTCCTCCTATTTCTCTACAAGCCTTCATCCATGCATTTAATCCTTTCCCTTTCCAAGGTGTAATAGCATTTCTGCATTCTCTAGTACATTGTTCAAAAATTAGTTGTTCTATGAGAGGCATGGCCGTCTCAGGATCTCCAAAAATCCTTCCTGCCGCCTCCATCATCCTTGCCACAATGGTTTGGTTAGCATCTTCCCATACGGGAAAGGCTACTCTTATCTTTTCTCTTTCCTTAGCTGTAATAAGAGAATTGGACGACAGTCTTTCCTGTCTCTCTTTTGGTTTTTTCTTTTTAACTCTAACTACTTCCTCCAATGGTGGGGCAGATGGGGCATACCCCGGTGCATAAGGCGAATCCAGCCCGTATCTTTCAGACTCATAACGGGCTGCTTCTTTATCTAACTCTGCCTGTTCCTCAAGATCTAACACACTATCAGAGGATGAGGTGTCGGTATCCTCTGTATCTTCTTCATCCCCCGAGGTCGTCTCCTCAGAGGCGAAGTCATTAATTCTTAAATTCTGAAACTCAGTTAACACAGGATATAGTTTTCTCTTAGGCTCTTCCTGTTTTTTATGTTCCTTTTTTGTAGCTACTTCTTTCTTAATTTCCTCCTTTTTCTTTTCCTTTTTCTTTATTTTATTTTTAGTGCTCTTATCCTTTTCTGCTTCTGATAGGCTATCCTGGCTAAAGCTCTTTAGGTTCTGCTAAAGCTCTTTGTCCCTCTCTTACCTTGTCTTGGGTATGGTAGTTAAAACAGAAGCAGAGCACAAGAACTACCACCACCCAAACAAGGATAGCAATAGCAAAATAGACAGGATCCACCATACCTTGCAGAAAAGCATCTAGACTTCTCATGCTGTCAGTTCTGAACCCTCTGTTGAGCCAACAGGGTCCCTCGAAACTGGATAAAACACCGAGACGTTCAGCTTCGTTCCAGGGTTTTCCGGCACCAGTTTGCGGCGCGCAGCCTCGCTGATAAGGAGAACGCCACACTCAGGATTCTTCTGACAGCAATTTATTGTACAGCTCTTTAGATGGCAGTGAAGCGAGGGACCCCAAGCCCCAAAAACCTGTGGCTTATATAGAGCCCTAGGAGACGTGCCACACACTCATTGGCTTTCACGACATCGCCAATTAACATACTGGTTTTCGCACCTTGCGCAGGCGCACATTCAAGCAAGGCTCTCAAGAAGAACCAGGAAGCAGGAAACCGGCACCATGTTGCAATGGCGAACTCGGCTCCTAACATTGATGGAGTTGGACCTGGAAGGGTCATAGTTATCGATGTTTGTCAGAAAGCCCATGTGCATGACGGTGATGATGGATGTTGGACCAGGCATGGTCCTAGGATCAATGCTGCGTGGTGCTATCCTGAAAGCTAATAAGGAAGAAAAGCAACTAAATCACCACCTAGGGAGGGTCCTTTAATAAAATGGTGCTCTACTGCTAGCTATGCACACTGCTTTTATGATTCTCTTCAGAATTGCAAAGCCCAGCATCCACAGTAAAAAAGAATATGTCAGGATATATATATTCTTGAGACTTGCAGAAAGGTTGTGCAATAGTGCAAAGGGTCTCATGTCCTCCCTCTCCTGTTCCACTAAGGTTGACAGCTTACCAAGAGTGGGAAATAGGAGGGGTAAATAAAAACAAAGATGACTGTATGCTGTGCAGCCATGCATGGTTGCATGTGGGACACTCGGAATCTGGCCCTGTGGACTAACTGACTCCTCCCTATGACTCCTGATGTCTCTTCACTGAAATGGAAATGCCAGTATACCGAAAGCTTGTGGGTGTTAGTAGTGCTTTGTTAACTGAAAACTGTGATATAAAACTCGGGATATCTGGGCATATCTATCTTTAATCCTAAACTCAGGAGGTCATAGCAAGAGGGATTATAAATTCAGGCTGGGCCTATGGTCCCTAGTGAGACCCTTAAAAAAGCAAACGGGAGGTGGGTGGTGGTGGTGCACACCTTTAATCTCAGCACTTGGGAGGCAGAGGCAGGTGGATTTCTGAGTTCGAGGCCAGCCTGGTCTACAGAGTGACAGCCAGGGCTACACAGAGAAACTCTGTCTCGAAAAAAAAAAAAAAAAAAAAAGCAAACGGGAGGCCGGAAATGTTGCCCAATGGGTAAAGTTCTTTCTACACAAGCATAAGAACCTGAGTTCAGATCCCTGGCACCCACATAAAAATCTGAGTGTCAACTGGAGAGAGGGTTCAGGTTCAGCAAGTAAGAAAGTTTGTTGGGTTTGCCCTCTTTGGGCCTACATACAAATCAACGTACACATGCACATAGCCAAACATACATACATGCATTGGTGTTCACATACACATGTAGACAGTGCATATGAACTACACACAAAAGCCCTTATGTTTGGAATGACCCTTTGTGTGTCAAACTACTGACTGTCAGTAACAATGCTGGCTTTATCTTGGCGTTTTGGTTGGATGGTTGGACAGTGGATTGGTTAGTAAGTTGGTCGGTTCATTCCAGTTGCTGTCTACACTCCAGGCTGTGAGGGAACTGGCGACATCTTGAAACTAACTGGTTTTCCAGCGTGATTGAAATACGGATATGACTCTCCTGAGTGAGGATTGCCTAGACCCCCTCAGGTAAGCATCTCAACCAAAACCTCGGGCTTTACCACTCAAGTATCTGTCCTTGTGACATTTGGTTAGAGAACTTAGTCATACATTGTTTTGTCCTAATACATAAGAATCATCTCCAGATTGGCGAGTGCGTGGCTCTGCCAGCTCCTCATTCGTGGACAGCTTGAAGACTTTGTAAGGTGTTTGCAAGGTGCCTCCATGAGGGTATTTCCCTTCTACCCTGAGTTTACCCCAAACTTATGAAAAATATACCCAAGTCCAAAACGTCACACTTAGTACTGATAAAGGGTAGTGAGAAGCCCTTTCTTATATATAAACAATTGGGACTCTGATCTAGAAATGACTGATGAAGGCTGAGCTGAACCAGGGCAAAAGCCCTGTGGGGTCAAAGGCTGCCTGGGGGAGCTGAGTCAACCTGGGATCAGAGCAGGCAAGCACATCCCCAAGAGGAGAAAGCATGGCGTTGGGCTAAACTACAAGCTTTCCTTCCAAAACTCGTAAACACAGAAGCAATTCTGAAGTGAAAACATTTGGTTTCTTTAGAAAGTCAGTTGTATCAAATGATATTTTGTCGGAGCAATCACACGAAGGAGTGTTTCCCCAAAGCAGACACAGGTAAAAGGATGTTTTGCTAAAACAGACATGTAAAAGAACGTTTCGCCGAAGCAGATACAGATAAAAAATTGTTTTGTTAAAGTACGTCAAAGGATGAAAGGTTCTTCGTTAACAACACAAATTTATTGGTTCACCTTATATCTCGTAGCTGAGCCCCATTTATCATGACTCCGTAGAGAGGAACACACCAAAAACCTTCTGGTGGTGTTCTGGTAACTTCTTGCCGCTTCTGGAGACTCGGGCTGATTGACAAAGTGATGTCAGCTGATACAGACTCGCACGGAGTTTTGCTAAGACAGACTCCTGTGCAAAGGCAAGGCATGTGGTAAGGCAAGAAGTGTAGAAGACACATGATGTTTGGAGAACGTATAATATACAATGACAGGGGCTTACATGGCTAGCTTTGCAATGCTTCATCTTGCATCTTCACTGAGAAAGGCACAGCTGAGAACTCGTCCTGGTGTCCCTGGCGGTTCTGTTATCCCCACTGACTTGGGTCAATTCTGCTGAGACCTGGCTGTTTCTGCTAGGTCATGTCACAGATTCGTGTTAACTATCCCAACACTACTAAACTAAACTTCTGGTATATCTGTAAAGTGTTTGTGAGTGGATGGAGCTGCGGCTGCTGACTCCTGTGAACTGAACTGCTGATTTCCTGACAATGCAGATTAGATTTGCTCTAAAAAGAGATTTCTAAACAGGTTCACTTCCCCTGTATCCTAAAAACCTTTCTTTTCCATTACCTCTGTGGGTGATGGGCTAGAAGAAAGGTTAAAGCATCTAAAAACCCAAATTAAAAGTAAGGTATAAAAAAGCTAAACTTACACAACTCTGCTATGAACCAGACCTAGCCAAAGACCTTTCTTTTCTCTCAGTCTTTTCAGGACAATGATTATCAGCATTCTTCAAAAAGGACATCTGGTCAACTTGCTTCTGTTGCATTCAGAAAAGTATAATCCTTTCTTCAGAGTCCTTTCTGGCCCTCACTCCTCCCAGCCCTGTAATAACTCCTTCCTCTTACCTCAGACCCTTCACACCAGCTGCAGTCTGAAGGCAAAGAGGGATTGGGGCCTTGATTCTAACATTTCCTTTTAAACAATGTAAAGGATACAACCTATCCTCTATTGGCCTTACATACTGCACTGTTGGAGTCAGCCATCCATATTTTTGGACTTCAATATCACCAAAGGTCACATAGCCCAACAACAATAAGTGGAAAACCTAGTCTGTGTGTGTGTGTGTGTGGCGTGTGGCGTGTGTGTGGTGTGTGGTGTGTGATGTGTGATGTGTGTGTGGGGTGTGTGTTTGTGTGTGTGGTGTGTGATGTGTGTGTGGGGTGTGTGT
>NW_021620536.1:2026014-2085780 GCF_004785775.1 Grammomys surdaster | reverse complement strand
TATGTGATGTGTGTGTGGGGTGTGTGGTGTGTGTGGGGTGGGGGAGTTGGGGGTATGTGTGTCTTAGCATCCTGGGCCTGCAAATAAAAGTCTCCTTTCCTGTTTCTGTTTACTCAGCAACGTAAGTGGACTCCAGCTCACTTGCTAGGTTGCACAGTCTTTGCACATCGTCCAGTGAAGCTTCCCGTACTGTGGAATTCTTTAGCATACCAAGGCAGAGAGGATTGAGCTGGGGGTAGTGAGGCCTTTTCTATTCTTTGGAGATCTACCCCTCCTCTGAAGGCGGAGCAATTAGACAGATGCTGCAAAGGATCCGGAGGGTAACCTGTGCTCCCCTCCTCTTTCCATCATTGCTTATTTTCTCCCTTGAAGTCCACATCCTGCACATTCTAACTGGCCTCTCTCTCTGCTTCCTCTGTCCATGAATCTCTGGCAGGCAACAACTCTTTCCTGTTCTTCGGATTCGTTCCATCTGGCTCCTAACTGCTGCAGAGTTCAGTTCATATTTGAGGTAAACAGGTAGGGAGTAGCCCCAGGATCCTAGAGTATACCCTTGAATGCTAGCCCCCCTTCTACAAAGCTGCCCCCACACACTTCAGGCTGGTTCTCCCCTCTCCCTCTCTCTCTCTCTCTCTCTCTCTCTCTCTCTCTCTCTCTCTCTCTCTGTCTCTCCTCTCTCTCTCTCTCTTCCTCTCAATGTCACTTCTGGACGTCCTTTCTAAGGTGTGGCCACACAGGCAAATGTGGACATACACACAGTCACTGTCTCCCTTTCCCGGTCTTCTTGGTCTGATACAATTTTAGCTGCTTACTGTCTTGCTCCTTCCACTATAACATAAATCCCATGAGAACCTTATCTTCAGGATCTCAAGCGGTCCTAGCAAGTGGGAGCACCTGACAAGCATCCATTGAAGAAGTGGAGAAGCGAGAAGGAAGACAGTCTCACCTGTCCTTTTTACATTATGTGATTGATACACTGAAGTATAGCGGTCTGGTGTTGTATGATATGGGGAAATGTCCCCACAGAGTCATTTTCAATGCTTGGTCCTGAGATATGGACACTAGTTTTCATGTAGTGGTACTTTAGGAGGTGAGGCCCAACCGGAAAAAAGAGATCACTGGGGATATAGCTTGTGAAGTTATAACTTGTCTCTGGTCCCTGGTCCCTGGTCCCTGGTCCCTGGTCCCTGGTCCCATCAGTTTCTTCCTGCTTCTTATCTGCCACTAAGTGAAGAACTACCTCACCTCAAGATCCCACATGACTGTTGGAAAGGGAGTCGGGGAGGAGGGCTTTCTACATGGTACAGAGAGGGTCAGAAGATGGAGCAGAAAGGGTAAAGCACAAGTGGATGTCGTTGAGTCTGGCTCATCATCACATGACAATGTCTGCGGCCCACAAGCAATGCTCACACTGGCTGCCTTTTTTGTTATGCACCCAGCACTTGCCACCTCTGGCTGTTGAACTTATTATACACGGCAGGCTTACTTCTTTTAGACTCTTTAAGAGATCCCTAAAACAGTGGGACCAGCCCTCTCTAGTTTTGTGAACCAGGAGGAAGATCCTCAGGATGAAGTGAAAGACCATCAGAGACCACCAATCTGCAAAGAGAGTGAGAGCCGGGAAAGTGGAAACACAGAATTGGGCCTTTCAAATGCCCTTCCTGCTGGTCCACCAAAAGGACTGAAACTGTGAAATGACTGCTTCCTGTTCACATGGTATTGGTTCCTTTTCTTATTGCTATAATAAGACGACAGGGCAATATATAGAAGAGAGAGTTCATAAGAGGTTATAGTTTCAGTAGCCATGGGAACAGACTGACAGGCATGGCACTGCAGCAGAAAAGGAGAGCTTACAACTTGAGAGACGACACGAGGTGGAGAGAGGTAACTGGGAATAGTGTGAGCTTTTGAAACCTCGAAGCCTCAAAACCAGTAACACACCTCGTCCAACAAGGCCACACTCTCTGATCCTTCTCAACAGTTCCACCTGTAGACCAAGTATTCAACCACATGGGCCTATGGGAGCTGTTCTCAATCAAACCACCGTATGTGATGCTTCAAAGGACTAGAGGACAGATGGGGTTTCACATGTAAAAGGAGATGAGAACTGTAGTTGAATTTGGGTGAGTCCCATGCAATTGGGCACAAACTATGACTTTCCTATTGACCAAGGGCCCCCGATCTTGTGATATGAATTCCAACGGATAACTCTGAGGCGTCTTCTGCACCACTGCTGTTCAACAGACCCATGATGTGAGTCATTTGTGTCCCTTCACTTTTGGTAGCCACGCTTAAAATAATAAATGAAGCAGCTGAAGTTCATTTCAGTCATGTAGTTAACATTACATAGCTAAAATATAATGAGCTTGTGTAGTCACTATAAAAGTTAACAGTGAGGTGTTTGGTTCCGTTTCTCTGTGATACTGTGCTAGGACTCCAATGTCTATTTGACATTTGGAATGCAACTCAATTCTGAATAACTACATTCCAAATATTTGCTAGCCAGATGTGGTTAACGGTTAATTACCACAGTAGTCAAAGGAGTTCGATTCTATTCCTCAGAACTTCCCCATGAAGGCTAGGGAGATGGCTCTGTGGGGAAAGCATTTGTTAGGCTAGCATGAGTACTTGAATTCTATCCCAGAACTCATCTATAAAGGCAGGTTTGGTGGTATGAGCTTGTAAGAAGGAAAGGGCAGGCCGGGTGGTGGTGGTGGCGCACACCTTTGATCCCAGCACTTGGGAGGTAGAGGCAGGCGGATTTCTGAGTTCGAGGCCAGCCTGGTCTACAGAATGAGTTCCAGGACAGCCAGGGCTAGCTACACAAAAAAACTCTGTCTTGGGAAAAAGGAAGAAGAAGGAGGAGGAGGAAGAGGAGGAGGAAGAGGAAGAAGAGGAGGAGGAGGAGGAAGAGGAAGAGGAGGAGGAAGAGGAGGAGGAAGAGGAGGAGGAAAGGGCAGGAGGATGTCTAGGGCTCACTGGCCAGCCAGGCTAATCTAACAGATGAGCTCAAAGCCAGTGAGAGAGCCTAGTCTCAGCCTGTTACTGAGTAACAGCACCCAAGATTTTCCTCTGGCATCCACATAGACACACATATACACTCACACACTCACAAGCACACATGAGCACACAAACACACACACACACACACACACACACAATCCATGGGACTGAGCCCTAATTGGTTATGGTGTTATTCTTCCCATGGATGTACTTTACCTAGACTTCTCTTTCCACCTGGCACTGCATGATCAATAAGGCACTTGCTCCCAGGACAGCCTCTAGAAGCTCAGGTTAACCTGTAAAAACACCAAGCCCATGAGCTGGAAGGAGGGCCATGCCCTCTAATGTTTGATGAATTATTCCCAGGTTCACTTCCTTCTTTTGTTCTCACCTGGGATGGATAGTTATAGCAAGTTGAGTTCTGTAGCGTATCAACCCAGGGAAGCACCTGGCTGGCTGCTTTTGAGCCCACACAGAGAAGGAGAGGAACGCTCCTGCCCGGAAGCCGTGAGGTGCCAACACAATGGCAGCAGTGCTACTGACACAGTGGAGTGTGGGAGAAGGCCAATCGAGAACTCAGCAGCTGACACTCCTCTTACTCTCACACAAGACGACCCAGAAGTCACTTAGGCAGTCTGCTGACAGCTTCCTGTCACTAAACCTTTGTCAGGGAGTGCCAGCTGTCACAGCTTTATATTTAAATGCAAACATAAATATCTGTGTGTGGGGGTAGAACGGTGAGGACACCTGAGTCACGTGGGACTTAAGGCCCCATCTTCCTGTCACACAGAATGACCTCAGAGAACTCTCCTTCTGTCACCCTGAGAAAGGTAAAAGCAATGGCCAATTGAAATGCAGGTGTCACTAGCACTGCTCAAAAGGTCTAGAAAGACCTCTCTAAATAGTACAAGCATGGTTTACAGTGATGGCAAACACACAAACCAGCTCTGTGGAGGTGTGCAGCAAAGCCAAGAGGTGCTTTCACTCATGTCAGTGAACACTAAAATGTCCCCCAGAAAAAAGCCTGACCCGAAAGTGTCTGCACAGGTGAACAAAATCTCCTGTCATGCATTCGCCTAATGAAATGTTGGAATCTCCTTTCTTCTTTACACTCCTCCCATTGTCTTCTGCAAAATGGAGTAGGAGTCCCCTGAGATAGTCCCAGACACATTTCCCCCAGGGCCTTTATTTGACCAGGTAAAGGTTAATGTACGTCTGTATCCATGAGCTAGCCAAATGAACAAAATACCCTAAGACAAGGCGACTGTTAACCCCCCAAAGCATTATTCTGTGCAAACAATGAATCTCAAATACCAGCAGTAATGTTTCATGGTGGTTTTCTCCATGCAAGCTACTGAAGTCCTCTACATGAAGCTACTCTAAGGTTAAGAGTGACCCTGTTTTGGAAACAGAGGTTTGGGTCTCTTCCTACTGGAGTTTTTAACATATCAAACAACTTTTTGTTTTTTGCTGTTGTTCTTTCCACTTCAACAAGTACCCGTGTAAAAGGCAATTGGAAACTAAGCCCTGCTGCTAACATCTCAAATACTTCCAACATGAAATAAAGGTCCTGCCCCTCACGGTGCTTACACTCTCAAATGGACCACACTGTTAGTCAGAAACCTAGGTAAGTGGTGGCCTGTTGTGTAAGAGGGAGACCAAATTGCCCTTTGCAGTGTTGACAGGAAGGCCTTGAGAGGTGGAAGCAGGAGAGCTTGAGTGAGAAGCCAGAAGATGGCAACACAAGATTCCATCTTAAGTATCACACACAGAGAGAGACACACACACAGCACAGCAGAACGATAAGTGTGAACAGATCTTCCTTTTTTTTTTTAAGGTAACGGAGTTGGAATTATGCTTTACAGAAGATTCTGGAACATTTCTTCCCTCAGTCCTCACCTTCTTCTCTCGACTGTCCCCATGCAGTGAATTCTACTTTGATGACTGAATGACCCCCTCAGCCTTCAGGCCCCTGTCCGCACAGAGCTCCACCTTGTAGGAGGTTGGAAGAGCGAGGCAGGGAAGAGGGTGTGACCCTATTTCATTGCACACATGTATGAAATTTTCAAAGAATAAATTTCTAAGGCTAAAATGTCTACCTAAAATAAGAACCCTAAATAAGCACTGTGCTTTCTTAATTCCTAAAAATATTTTTTACTGGGTCTTGGAGAGATGGCTCAGTGGTTAAGAGCACTTGCTGCTCTTCCAGAGGACCTGAGTTTGGCTCAGGAGCCCACATGGCTGCTTATAACCTTTATAACTTCAGTCCTAGGGGGTCCATTGCCCACATCTGGTTTATGCAGGCATGGTATACATGTGGCACACATGGTATACATGTGGTACACAAGGACACATGTAGGCAGAACACATAAAATATAAATAAAGGTTACCTTTTTTGTTTGTTTTTTTTATTAATCACTCCATTCATTTACATCTCAAATGATATCCCACTTCCTGGTTACTCCTTTGCCACCCTCCCCCCACCACCACATCCCACATCTGCCCTTCCCCTCCCCTTTGCCTGTATGAGAGTGCTCCCCACACACACACACTCTCCCACCCACCTCTCCAGCATCCCACTACACTGGGGAATCAAATCTCCTGGGGACCAAGGGCATCCCCTCCTGTTGCTGTCAGGCCAGGCCATCCTCTGCTACATATGTATCTGGAGCCACGATTCCTCCAGGTACACTCCTTGGTAGGTGGTCTAGTCTCTGGGAGAACTGGGTGGTCAGGCCAGCCTATGTTGTTCTTCCAATGGGGTTGCAATCCCCTCTGCTCCTCCAGTCCTTCCCCCATAAAGGTTAAATTTTTAAAAATTAGTTTTCTGTATAGCGTGTGTGTGTGTGTGTGTGTGTGTGTGTGTGTGTTCACTCGCCTGTTTATCTGTATGTGCACCCCACACATCCAGTGTTAGCAGTGACCAGAGGAAGGTAGCAAATCCTGGAAGTGGAATTATAAGTGATTGGTGAGCCACCTGATCTAGGCACTAGGAATTGAACCAGGGTCCCCTATAAAGCAGCCACTGTCCCTAATCTCTCTAGTGTCCAGCAGTATGCTTTCCAGAGTTACCTTACTAATGTCCACACTGAGAAGTACTGGCCCATCTGTTGGTAGACTCTGCTTAGAAAGACCACATGCAATCATTATTCTTTATGAAACAAAATCAAAATGCTAGCCCTATTCAAAGCCAGTCCAGCTGGGCAGTGGTGGTGCACACCTTTAGTCCCAGCACTTGGGAGGTAGAGGCAGGCAGATCTCTGTGTTTGGGGACAGCCTGGTTTACAGAATTAGTTCCAGGACAGCCAGGGGTACACAGAGAAACCCTGTCTTGAAGAATAAACAAACAAATGAACAAAAAAGCAAGGTGATACACTTCCTCTAGGAACTGTGGGTGCTTAAAGCAAACAGCAGATTCTGTGAGGTTGGCAGTGGTTGACAGAGTGAAATTAATATTGACAGCAACCAGGTTGAGTTGGGACTTTCAGAGTTAATACTCAGCAGTTTAAGTCATGTAAAGTGAGCTCTCTGCAAATACACCCTCACATTCAACAGCGTGACATGGCCAAAAGCAAACAAGGTACCCAACGGCTTTATCAGAAGCGAAGGATCGACACCAATGCCATAGCAACAGTGGGTTTTGTTTCCTGCTCTGTGGACCAGCCAGTGGTGTGAGTACTGACCAGAAGGAACTGGCACAAACAGAGAGGATAGGATAGAAGTATGGCTTGCTGGAGGCGGCATAGTAGAGAGTAAAAACTGTCAGAGAGGGGAACCAAGGTCATCATCAAAACAGGGCTGAGAAACAGAAGATCCGAAAGCTGTGTTAATAACAATAGTAAGTCTCAAAACATAATGAGACAGCAGCAATGGCAGACTTCTGCTTGCAGGATTCATGCAAGAAACAAGCTCCCAAACATCTTTTTACCTCTATCAACCTCTGAGACAAGGTTACAATGTTTCTTTCTGTTTAAAGGCTACTGTTTCCTGGTGTTCTGTGTTTACTCTTCACTTATTAGAGCCTTGTTTGCTGAGTAGACGAGGTACCCGGGCACAGAGCAGTTATGTAACTTGCCCGAGCTTGATACAGTAAGTGGTAAAGGAATGAGTCAAGACAGAAGAAAGCAAAGCTGGAAACCAGAAAATGAGGTTTGAGTCAGAAACCACAGAGAGGGAGGCGAGGGATGGGTTGGTACAAGTGTATTAGAAGTAAGACCAGAAGAGCTTCAGAACACTGAATTCTCTACAGCTCTTCCTGGAGTCTCACAGACGTGATAACCACGGCAGCCAGGAAGAGCTATGTGAGTAAGCCAAAAGGCAGAATGGGGAAAGCACGTTGCCATGGAGCCTCTCTAAGGTGAGCCTTTTGAAACAGCCCCATACCCTGGCTACCCAGGATAGCTGAAGCAGGAGGACCAATTCCAGTTCAAGGCCAGCCTAGGTAACTTATAGAGACTTTGTCTCAAAATAGAAAAGCATGAAGAGTCAGGAGCTATGACTCAGAGGTATAGTGCTCGCCTTTCATGCCAAAGGTCCTAAGTTCCATCCCCTGGATCACCCAAAGTAAATCAATATAGACTCTAAAAGAAAATGGTTTTCTACTTACTCTGCGTGTATTTATCGACAGGACAGGTACTGTTTCAAGAGCATTGTTGAGAAGGTAGGTGAGGTGCTAGCCTTGCCGAGGCTTCAGTCTAGCAGAAGAGTAAACTAAGTGTTAGCCCAATGGGTGGTTATCTCTTATGCCCTTTTCTCACAATGGTACCAAGCTAGGAAAATTCAAGGGAGGATACAGTGAAAAATGGCAGCTTTCTACTCTGGAGGTCAAGCCTGGTCTCCTGCACGGGTTCTCTGGGTGTGTGTGATGCTGACAGGAAAAGCAGAGGGACTTGGAGTTGGAAGCACTGCCAAAACCACTAAACCAAACACTTTACCTTCTGCCTTTTGGCCTACCATCTTTTAGTTCCACCCCTCTCTGTCTTACACACACACAATGGAGTGGGAGAAACACACACACACACACACACACACACACACAGAGAGAGAGAGAGAGAGAGAGAGAGAGAGAGAGAGAGAGAGAGAGAGTTTTCTGAGCTGTGTGTGAATGCCTTACATGAAGAAAGCACTGCTTCTCAATGTAACCCACTACAGAGAACTGCAGTTCTTAAACTGCATTTCATTTGCTTTTGCTGACTCTATTACAATTCATCTCAGACCTCAGTCTGTCATTTAAATTACTTTATATTCTCAGCTTTGCATTATCCACAAGTTAGAGAAAATGCCCTGAATTTTCAAAACCTACTTTAATAGGGGTTCTTTTTTAATTAATTAATTTATTTTTATTTATATAAAAATAAATGGTGGCCAACAACCCCAGGAAGAAGGGAGACAGACCCACATTCCAGGGTATAGTACACCACGGTGTGCAAGTCATAGCCTCAGGACCTTAAAGCATCCACAGTTAGAAACCAGAGGGCATGACTATCAGTGCCCAGTTCCCTTTGTCCTTTTTGCTCAATCCAGAACTTCAACCTAAGGAACGATGCTGCCAACATGTAAGGCAGATTTTCCTACCCCAATGAACCTAATAAAAATAATCTGTCACAGTCACACCTACAGGCTAACCTAATCTACAGAATTCTCAAGTGTGCCCAGAGGCTTACAATTCTAGATCTTGTCAACTGGGCAACCAGTATTATTAATCACACAGAATTTGTCTCAAAAGAAAAAAGGGGACCAGCAAGATGGCTCAAAGGGTAAAGGCACTTGTCACCAAGCCAGACCTGAGTTTCATCTCCACATCCCACATGGCGGATGGACAGAATCAATTTCCACAATTTATAATCCAACTTCTACACCTGAGCTGTGACATGTGTATACAACACACACACGCACACACGCACACACGCACACACGCATCCACAAAATGAAACAAAGAAGAAATGATACCTAAGGTTGCCCTCTGGCCCCCACATGCATGGATATACACGTGCAACATAGAGCCATAGACATACAAAAATGCACACACAAGCAAGTACACAAACACATGAAAAAGAATAGAGTTCAAAAATCCTTGTTTCTTGGAATTCGTCTCCAAGCCATTGGTGTAAATGTCAACTCAAACAGAACCGAGAACACAGTGAATACTAAGTAAGGTACATCGGCCACCTGTGCTCGATAACCCCTCATGTTTTAGAATGAGCCAGAAACCAGCTTCAAACCTGCCTTCCTCTTCTACACAGATCCCCAGGACTCTGCAAATGTCTCCCCAAAGCTGTTAGAATAGATTCCTAGTTTCACAACTCTGTTGGTGTCACCAGTCCTAGGTCCTAGTTTAACATTAGAACCAACTGAGAAGTTTTGAAACTGCCACTTAAAAGGTTAAATATGGTTAGCCCATGACCCAGAAATTCTGTTCTTAAGCCAGAACCTAAAAGAAATGAGAGCAAATGCTCACACAATTTTATGAGCAAAGAACTGATTCCTGCTCCAACCTACGCCGTAGCTTCCTCTTCATGATGTCAATGCTTTGTGTGTCCCATTCCACCAGTTACCTTCCTAAGCCCTGAAGCCATTTCTGGCCCCTTCTACCTCAACAGTCTGCAGGATGATTCTGTCAGAGTTCTGTTGGGAATCCATTACGGACCCTAGGGCTCCTTTCCCAGGCGGCCGTAAGTCGCTCATTTTCTCTTCTAGGAAGCTGGATGCCCACATGATAACTTTTCTGGATTTGCTCTTCCTAGCTCCTACCTAGACAACAGACATTAAGTTACATTAAACATGTCAGCCTTGCTCTGGGGGCTGCCCAAGTAACCTCCTCTCTGAATAATTGTGTCCTGACAGAGTTAGTCAGTTACTGCCAGTGATTAAGAACAGTGGCCTTGTTATCAGACAGGAGTTGGATCCTGATTCTGGTACGGGCTAGGAGAGTGGCCTTAGGCAAATCCTGTTTTCTATGCCTCAGACTTTTCACCTATCAAGTGAAGATAGTAAGCCTAACCTGTGGCACAGCTATGAGGATGAAATTGTGGAAGTTCAGCCGTTTTCACCATCTGGCACCCTCCTGAGACTCCTTCCTAAGCAAGGCATCACCTCTGCAGACATGGCTGCCTGTAGTCTCCGTAAGGTCCCAGTGAATCTCCTCACGCACTGTTCTCTCATTAACACCAGGCATATCGATCTCAGAGCTAGTAACGTTCCTCTTCCATTTACAAGAAATTTCTAGTTCGCAATCACCTAGAACTAAGTTAGTTATTCAATGCAGTAGCATATCCAACAGGAAAGTTTGGAATACATCATTAAGAAGTAGTTAAGGCTTCACTGGTAAAACCCTTCCACCCAACTTAAAGCTTTGCTTTACGAAGTTGTTTTTCTCACACCTTGTCAGTTCTAACCAATTTCCTTTTCCCTCCTAAGATGGTTTGTATATGCTTGGCCCAGGGAGTGAGTGGCACTATTAGAAGGTGTGGCCTTGTTGGAGTAGGTGTGGCCTTGTTGGAGGAAGTATGTCACTGTGGGGTGAGCTTTGAGACACTCCTAGCTGTCTGGAAGCCAGTCTTCTCCTGTTTGCCTTCCGAACAAAATGTAGAACACTCAGCCCCTCCTGCACCTTGCCTGTCTGCATGCTGCCATGCTCCCACATTGATGATAATGGACTGAACCTCTGAACCTGTAAGCCAGCCCCAATTAAATGTTGTCCTTATAAGAGTTGCCTTGGTCATGGTGTCCTTTCACAGCAATGAAAACCGTAACTAAGACACGTCCCCCTGTATCCCTTTTAAAAAATAAATAAATAAACTCTTTATTGATTGCTACTAATTGTTCCAAGATCATACAGCCAATTGATGTATTAAGTTGAACAGCATCTCCCCAAAGTTCACAACCACTGGAACTTCAGAACACGATCCTCTTCGAAAATACATTCATGTGTGGTATCCTTTCTCAATGAGGAAAAGCTTGCTAGGCGATGTCATCACTGTCCCAGCATCGCAGGCTGTGTATGATCCTGCTGCCTGGTGCTTGTAGGAGCTAAACTGAGTCTACAGGACCTGGATCGGGTATCCATGTTCCCAAGTAGGATGTCGGTACACTTGTAAGTTGGATGGAAATGCAGGTTCGTGTTAGTAGTCGGGAAGAGGTACTTATTGCAAGGACTGGACAGGCATGTTGGCTTGAAGCTGTGCCTTTATAGTCTAGCCCTGTGATTTAGCAGAAAAGGGGGATGTGAGTTTGTTAATGGAGGAATGGGAATGCATTAGAAACTCAGGATTGAAAATCACGGGCCATGATCACTCACAGGGCTGAAGAAGGAGGACAGCTTAAACCCAGTTCAATACTTGCTGAACAATACAGACCTTATTCCAAGGAAAAAAAGAAGGATGGTTGCTTGACATTTTTTCTGTGACAATGGTGAGTGTTCACCAGGCTGCCTAGGCCTGGGTGGCTGGAGAATAAAACTTCCAGCTGTTTCTTTGACTTCTGCCCTTTCCTCTGTACTCTGCTCTCTTCTTGATCGCCTTTCAAAACAAAGTCAAACGGCCTGGCCCCTCTCATCCAGATGCTCTCAATCCAGCCCTCCTCTACCTCCTGGGGTCTAGATGATCTACCTCAAGGGGTCTGGATGAGAGCCCTAGCTGGCCAGCTTGCAGAACAGTGAAAGCCAGCCTCAGAGCATAGATTGCATCTGTCCCTTTGCTCCTCTGAAACCTCCCGTGGCTTTCCTTCTGATTCAGAGTAAACCTGTATGACTCAGAGCGAAGTCAGATTAAACTCTGCCCATAGCACAGAGTTCACTCCCCCGTCACCCAGCCTCTTTATAGCCGGGCTCTCAACACTGAGAGCTTTCCCTCTGTCCTCCGGCTCCTCCCTCACTTCCTGCAGGTGGGAAGCGTATCCTTTCTCTCAGTGTGGTCTCGGTCTCCACCCTTCCCACTTCCCTGCTTTACTTTCCTCTTAGTATTGATTCTAGCATATCAAATATGCTTACACACAAAACTTTCCAAATGTCTACCTTTTTCACCCCAAACACATGCTATAATATAAATTTCATGAGGAAATAGATGTTATTTTTGTCTTTCTGCTTGTTGGAGACAGGGTCCTATTATGTAGCACAGGTTGGTCCAGTAATTTACTAAGTAGACCAGAATAACCTTGAACTTGGACAATCCTACCTCAGCCTCCCAAGTGCTTACAACTATGTCCAGTGTTTTTATTTTGAGACAGGATATTGCTATCTACAGGGCTCAAACACAAAAACCACATATCCAAGATGTGAAAAAAAAATTGCAAAAAGGAAAAAAAAAACCCTCTCCTAATGTTTTAAGCAAGTTTACAATTTAGTCCTGCTTATAGCTAGGCCAGATGCAGGCAGCTGGTTGGACAACACCTCTAGCTGGTTTGTGCCACCACACCCTAGCTCGAGGAAAGAGGTGTTTGATCTGTGTTATTCACCAAAACCTAGAGGAAGATCTGGGTGTAGTTTGGTAGTTGGCATTCAACAGATGCTTGCTACAGGAAAGAGCAAATGATTCAGCAAATTGGGTTATAACAAGTCGCCAGCTGACTAAGAACACACAAAAACAGTCTAGTATACTAGACATCAGTGTGAAAAAAGACCTGGCATAATAAACACCAAGATACCAGGGCTCTGATCAAAATGACATAGATGTGGCCTTAAGCCTCTGCTGGTTCTTTTGCTTTAGATAAAGATTCCTGCTGCCTTTGGTCCTCTTGTCATTTCAACCTACACTTGCAGATTTACCGTATTTCCATAATCGTTTTCTGCCTAGGAATCTATGTGGCACTCCTCATCCACTGGCTCATGTTTTGCACATGCTACGAGTTAAAATACCATTCTGAAAATAGCCATTTGGCCTCCAATAAAATAACTTCCCCCATCACTACACGCCTAGAATGTACTTACTGAACAGTGATAAATGGTGACAATAAATAAGAGAGTGTAACTGTGCATCAAGTAGCTTCAGAACCTTAAATATACTCCTAGAGGCCCTAAAAGCTTTTTAAATTTGTCTCTATTGCACAGATTAATAGGGAGAAATGTTCCTAACAAATGAGAGACTTGAAAGTAACCAAACACTACCTCTGCTACTAAATTGACCGGATTGCAGGAAATTTCTAAATCTTTAACACTTTTTTATTTCGTTTTTTTTCTTTGTGTTTTATTGCTGTTTTGTTTTCGGCTCTCAAGATCTTCTTGCTCCTGTCTCCCTAGTTCTAGGTGGTAAACGGCAGTGGGCCCCGGACCAGGCCCTCAAACATTTCACTACTTAAGTTATTTTATGTGTGCGTGTATACATTTGTGTATGATCAAACAACTGTAAAACCTGGCCCAGCACAACAGGAAACTGTTCCGCAACATGTGGAAAAGAGAAGCAAACTAAGATGCCCTGGCGGACTCAGCCCACACTCCACCCAAATGAGGAGTCTGCGAGGGCGGGGAGATCCCGCTAAACAGAGCGGCCAACGCCCCGCCCACGGAAACGAATCCTTCTCAGGGGGCCTATCCGCGACACTATGTAAATAACGAGTGGGGCGTGGTTAGAGGGACGGCCGCTGTGGGCGGAGCCACTTCGGAAGAAGAGACGAAACGGCGGGCTAGTAATGATTGGCTGGCACGAAGATGGGCGGGGCCTAAAGGTAGACCCGCCTCGCCGAAGGTGGTGCCTGAGTTAGGAAGGACCCTGAGTGCGACGCCGCAGGCCCCCGGGGCGGAGCCGGAAGTGGGGCGTTGAGGTCTCCACCTCCGCGTCCCGTGAGCCGCCCGTTCCCCTGCTTCTGTTCCTTGTCCCCCAAAGTCACAGCCTGATTCCCGGAGGCCGGAGCCCTTAGCCTGGGCGGGGTGGCGCGGGCCGGAAGGACGCCATCCCTGCCTCGGCCATGGAGGCTCCCGCACCGTCTCTCACGGAAGAGGACTTGACTGAAGTGAAGAAGGACGTGAGTAGCTCCGCCGGGCTGGGTGCTGCGGGGCGGGCGGGGGCGGAGGAAAGCGGAAACCCGGAGCCGAGCGACAGGGAGGTTCAGGTCGGAAGAGCGCAAGGTCCGGGGCACAGCAGGACCTGCCTTGCTTCCCGGGAGCTGGCTGGAAATGACCCACCAGCGACCTGTGAATCCACGCCTAAACCTGTCGGCACTGGCTCGGATGCTTCTTTGCCATTCGCTTCCCGCTGGTGGCTTTCTATCCTGCTGATTCCGCACCCCACCCCATCCCCGCGGGAGCTGCTAAGGCTCGGGGTGGGGGGGACGTCGGAGTCCGTCTACAGCGGGCTCTGGACTAGATATCCCCAGGCATAGGGTAGATAGGTGAAGCTCGTCCGTACAGGGGGCTGCGGAAAGCTGCGGAAAGGTCGCCAGCAGAAAGCACGCCCTGGAATTCCCCTCGTAATCAAAAGCCCACATATTTAAATGAAGGGGGTGTGCGTACTTCTAGCTGAGACTTGATTCCCAGGTAAACGTTGAAAATACTCATGGCTAAATTGGACTCTTATGCTTACAACACGAGAACTTCACATACACATTAATATTTGAGGAAATGGCTTTAAGCACAACGTAATTCGGTTTTTCGTTCCCTTTAGTTACTTCTTTTGCCAGAACAAAATCAGATGGGCACCACTTAGATAATATACACGAATTCACATTTTTTAATTGGTAATTACTTAGCACCGCAATGCTATTGAAAAGTCGTCTTTTCGAACTTGGCCGCAAGTTGTTGAAGATGTACACGTGGTTCAGATCCATTTTTCTACCATACCTTTACCCCTTGTTAGGTTTATTGCACTGTACCCATAATTACAACTGGTATAGCTCAGTACCAGGAGGAAGAGGTACAACTGGGATTACTGCCAGTTTCCGTGTTCAGTGGAGTTGGTAGGGCACTTACCGGTAGTAAGGAAAGCTTCACATTCTGCTTGAGACTATGCCTTTGATAACCACTACAGTCTTAAGATTCCAGTAAACCATAAACTTATGGTAGCTATGCTCTCAGTTGTTTTTACACAGTTTTGAATTTTCTCACAATCATCAAAGTAACTTGTAAGGAAGAGAATTGCTTTCCATTTTATAACTGGCCAAACAAGACAAAACCTGTCTATAGATAGATGGCAGGCCTTTGTTTCTGCTCCAGGGGGTTCATTGATGTTATCCATTCTGACAGTTCCAGGATAGACCTGTATCAGATGTCCATAACCTTAGAGAAACTATGGACAGGCTTCAGGGTATCTATAAAAATAGTTGTTCTTAGATATTTACCCTATTTTTTTTTAACTGCTTATGGCGAGCCTAAGCGTTCATCTGCATTAAACTTTTTTTCTCAACTCCGGGCCTTTATTTCCAAGTGTCTACCAGAAACCAAGCTATCATAGCATACATTTGGTTGTTGTTTTGTTTTTCTGTGTATCTCTGGCTGTTCTGGGACTCACTCTGTAGACCTAGCTGGCCTCAACTCAGAAAGCTCCCTCTGCCTCCCAAGTGTTGGGATTAAGATATGAACCACCGCTGCCTGCTATGTTCTGATATTTTCAAAACTTGAGTTTTTCATTGTCCTTCCCCCAAAATTGTTTGGTGGTCCTTCTGTATTATCTATCTTGATAAATGGTAGGAAGTTGTTTACATGAGGCTCTGTCTGTCTCAGGGTGTGTTTTCTGTGGCTTCTGTGGCCTGTAGGTCAGCCATGGTCCAATAATATTTAATGGGAATTTGACACATTTATAATGGTACAAATTGAGCACTCACCGGGCAGTGGTGGCACATGCCTTTAATCCCACCACTTAGGAGGCAGAGGCAAGCGGATTTCTGAGTTCAAGGCCAGCCTGGTCTACAGAGTGAGTTCCAGGACAGCCAGGGCTATATAGAGAAACCCTGTCTCGGGGAGGGAGGGAGGAATATTGAGCATTCTTCTAAGTACCATGACAAAATCTTGTACAGTCTCACTGCATCTGAACCAGGGACATGAGTCACAGCTTTTTCCCAGTGTATTGCACTGTGTGTTACCGGCCTGTCAGTCCCTCAGCAGCTAGCTGTCTTGGTTGTTAGGTTAGTTTTATGGTGGAAAGCTTGGTATGGGGTTGGTACCATGAGATTTTACACATCTATTGAGAGTCTTGGTCCATGTCCTCCCATTTTAGGGGGGAGCACAGCCCTCCTGCTGATCCCCTGGAACGTACATCTTCAGCGCTCTTCCCTTTTTCATCTGTTTATTTAGCATGCTCTTATTTTGAATTTGTTTCACTTTAACATATATATATCTTTATACTCTGAAGTTGATAATGTAATCTAACAGTTAAATTAAGAACTAAGGGACTAGAAGAGATGGCTCAGCAGTTAAGAGCACTGACTGCTCTTCCAGAGGTCCTGAGTTCAATTCCTAGCAACCACATGGTGGCTCACAGCCATCTGTAATGGGATCCGTGCCCTCTTCTGGTGTGTCTGAAAAGAGCAACAGTGAATTCACATACATAATATAAGTAATAAAAAAAAAATTGAAGAACTAAGACAAAATTCTGTTTTTTAAAATAGCTCAATTTCTTGATTGAAGGAAAACAGCCATAAAATAATAACTTTAAAACATTATAATAAAATTTTCATTTATCCAAAACACTAGACTCTGAAATGCAGAGTATACAGCAGTAAACAGAATGTTTGTGGGTTTTACCTGCTTCAAACATATAGGTCGTTAAAGTTGAAAAGTATGTATATCATTTATGCAATTCTCCATTTGTAAATGTAGTCAGTGCTCTGAAGACAAACACCAGGGCATTATACTTGCAATAGGATAGTTAGATGTGCTTACTTTTGATTCCTAAAGGTTATGACAGAGCTGGGGGAAGAGCATTTGAGACAGAAAATTTGACAAGGACCTAAGTCAGGACCTTTGAAGTTCAGAATATTGAAGGATGGCAGATGGAAACAAGGTGAATTAGGAAGGTAGGCTAAGCAAACTCTTGAAGGTCTTAACTTTTTTTCTCTTAGTAGAGTCCTGCTAACAAATTAATGGGATTTTATTTGTTTGACTTTTAAAGATCCTTCTGCCTTTAATTCTGTAGACCTGAGAGATGAGGGAAAGTGGGAAAGGCCATGAGAGGACTTGGCTGGACTGAAAGGCAGTGATGATGTGGATTGAGGTGGAGGCCATAGACTCGGATAAACTCAAGTGCAGGGTGCATGTTAACCACACAGAAAGGATGGGACGTGGAGGAAGAGTGAAGATCAAAAGAGAGCTCTGAACTAGAGATACAAGTGTTCTATTGAAACAGTGAGAACCAGCCCCAAGCTCTCGAGCCGCAGTCCCCATCATTAGGGAGGAGACAGAAGGATCACAACTTTGGGGCCCCAGAGGGGATTAGAGGTACAGAGAGAAGTTTCATAGAGATAAAGAAAATCAGGACAATGTCGTGTTTGTTCAGCAAGGAAAATGTGTCTGGAGAAAGGAGTGATGAGCTGTGTCCCTGCTCTGAGAAGCCAAATACGATGAAGGTGGGAAGGACCCATCAATAGAGGAGGCCATTGGTGGTTTGGGGAAAAGCGTTGGGACACATGGAGATGAATTGGGAAATGAGGTGAAAGCTGGAGTCACTGGGTGCTGCAAGACAGGAGTGTCTTGCTCATCCTGAATGTTAAAGTAAGGCTTCCAGAGATGACCGGTAATCTCAAGCTTAAAAGATGCACTCAGACACATAGCAGCATGAGACAGTGCTAGTCCTCAGTTGTAAATAGAGAAGTCTTAGGGTAGGGCACTGCTGAATCAAGCTGGAGAGGAAGCCAGCGCCATATGAAGAGTCTTGCCTGCCACAGTCCAGTAGTTACTGGTCATTGAACCTCTACTGTGTAGAAGAGACTAGACTGAGCCTTCAGCACACTATCTCAGTTAGTCTTCCTAGATGGGTTTAATTCTGTATCCTTATTTTGTCAAGACCCTGAAGGTACCATGGTTAGGTAGTTTGTACCAGTTCTCACAGTATGTTCAATTCGGGATTAGCAGAAGTTTATGCTCTTCTTAATTATTTTTTAGATTTTTTTTTTAAATATGTGTGTTTTGACTGCATGAATGTGTATATACCATGTGTGTCCCTGGTGTCTACAAAGGGCAGAAGATGGTGTCAGATCCTCTGGAAGTAGAGTTGTGGACTATTGCGAGCTATCATGTGGGTACTTGGAAGCAAACTCATATCCTCTGCAAGAACAAGTGCCTATAACCACTGAGCTATCTCTCTAGCCCAGTGCTCTCAACTATTGTGCTGTGGTTCAGGACTGTCCAATAAATCATGGGCAGAACACAGTGTTGGTATCATTTATGTAATGATTCAGATTTCTATTTTCTCTTGAAAATTGTAAGATCTAATACATATATAAAAGAGAGATTTGAGAAGGAGGAGACAACTACAAAATGTTACTTTTCTATAATCAGTCCATGCAGGATTTAGGACCTGAGCTAGGACAGGGTCCAGAGTGGTGTTGGAGCCATGGTGACTGGGCTTACGATGCCTGGCTTGTGTGTGCTGTCCAGAGTGGTGTTGGAGTCGTGGTGATTGGTCTTACAATGACTGGCTTGTGTGTGCTCTCCAGAGTGGTGTTGGAGCCATGGTTATTGGTCTTACAATGACTGGCTTGTGTGTGCTGTCCAGAGTGGTGTTGGAGTCGTGGTGACTGGGCTTACGATGCCTGGCTTGTGTGTGCTCTCCAGAGTGGTGTTGGAGTCGTGGTGACTGGGCTTACGATGCCTGGCTTGTGTGTGCTGTCCAGAGTGGTGCTGGAGTCGTGGTGACTGGGCTTACGATGCCTGGCTTGTGTGTGCTTCAGTTGCCCAGCTAAACCAGGAGCCCTCTGTACGCGGTGTTAAACTCTGTTCATCTTTTCATAGTCACACTAGAACCTTACACATCCGAGGTTTGCTGTGTAGACAAGTAAATGTGTGTGGAAACTCAGTACCCAAAACCCTGTCAGATGCCTTCACTGGGACAACTCTCCAGCCTTTATTTACTAACTTGGCTCTACTGAAATCTTCCACTGCCTTTAACCCATCATTATCAATGTGAGTCAAATTAATCACCGTCGTCATTGCCCTAACAGGATCAATCGATTACCGTATATCATGCAGTTTCTAAATACTCTGCGTATATTAATTTATTCCTCTGAACTGTCACATGAGGAAACAGACACAGGAGTTGATTTGCCCAAAATCCCATGTCTAGTCAACGGAGGCATGGGTATGAAGTGATTGGCATCAGATTATCACCATTTATTAAGACAAACATGGGCCTGATTTAAACATCACACAGTGCATGCCTGAGAATTAATTACATGGTACCTCATTAATACGTACACATTTTTATGTTTCATTTAAAACTAATGAAGTTAAATACATAAAGACTAGCCTGAGCTAGCTTTCCTTACTGTAGGCTTTCCTCTGGTCTCCCCCCTTTCCTTAGTTCTTTAGAACTCTCTGGTTCTCTATGTTCCTCTCTGTACTTCCCTGCCTTCTCCCTTCCTTCTCAGAGGACTGACTCAGTGAGGACTTCTCTTCCTCCCTCCCTCATTCCCTCCCTCCCTCCCTCCCTTCCTTCTCCTTCCTTCTCCTTCCTCAAGGACAGTCTCAGTGAGTTGTATCATTTTTCTAACTAGCCTCAAAGCAGGGACATATAGCCCTTGGAAGGATTTGGGTTTTGTGTGTGTTTTAATGGTTTCACACTGAGGTGATGTACTAATTAATAATAAACATGAAACAGTTGCAAATTGCAAATTGTGAGACTCCACACTAAGTTGTCCTGGTCTAATTCTGAAATTCTTTACTTGATAGTTACTGCAATGTACAGAAATTTGTTTTTAGCTTTCCTCCTGAACTAGGTGACCCTCTGCAGACTTCTTGTTTCTACAGGTCCCTCCTCACAACAGCTGGGTGTTAGTTTTCAGGTGTGAAGGTGAAGCAGAACAGGGCACTCTGAGGACTGTGTGGGACCCGCTTGTGCTGCTGGACATCATCTTACTTAGCATGCATTTTAAAGGACCCAAGCCTCCCGACTTCAGAACATTGCCTCATACCAGTTAAGACTTGAAACTAATAACCAGTCACCTGCGATTTCCCTGCATGGTACAGAGTTACACTGAAGCCTGTCTTCTTTTGTCTCTTAGGCTTTAGAGAATTTACGTGTATACCTGTGTGAGAAAATCATAGCTGAGAGACATTTTGATCATCTACGTGCAAAAAAAATACTAAGTAGAGAAGACACGGAAGAAATTTCTTGCCGAACTTCAAGTAGAAAAAGGGCTGGGAAGTTGTTAGACTACTTACAGGAAAATCCCAAGGGCCTGGACACTCTTGTGGAATCCATTCGCAGGGAGAAGACCCAGAACTTCCTGATTCAGAAGATAACGGATGAGGTGCTGAAGCTTCGGAACATAAAACTGGAGCACCTCAAAGGTGAGCACACTGGGGAGCGGAGAGCGAGGGGAGCGCGGGGAGTGAGGAGAACAGCGGAGAGCGAACAGAGAGCTAACAGAGATCGAGGGGAGCGAGGGGAGGAGGGAGCGAGGGGAGCTTCAGACCCATGGCCAGTGGTTTCCAAAGGCTTAGGGGTCAGAATTATATTCACTTTACATTTTTACCAGATACATCATCACGGCACAAAAGTGGCGTAAACTCATTTGGCTCTATTTGTGTTTACTTTACAATAGTGTTTGTAAAAGTTTATTTCTAAAGTACTGCCATTAACTTAATCCACTCACAAATAAGCTCAGAAAATACCATTGATTACATTGTTTGTTTGTTTGTGTTTTTCGAGATGGTTTCTCTGTATAGCCCTGGCTGTCCTGGAACTCACTCTGTAGACCAGGCTGGCCTCGAACTCAGAAATCCACCTGCCTCTACCTCCCAAGTGCTGGGATTAAAGGCGTGCGCCACCACTGCCCGGCCCATTGATTACATTTTAAGAAGAGGAACCATGTGACTTATGCCTGTATTCCTAGACACGGGAAGCTGAGGTAGGAGGATTGCCACAAGTTCAAGGCCAACCTGCCTTACACTGTGAGTCCCAGGTCAGCCTGATCAATGGAGTGAGACCCTATCTGTACCAGCAAGTGAAGAGCAGTCCCTAGCAGATGGTTGTTAAGTTCAGCTCTGCTCTCCCATGTGTAAGAATCCTGTGTAAACCGTACATGAGTCTAAACCTGGAAGCAGTCAGTTTGTGAGAGGCTGGGAGCTGAGCTGGTAATCGAGGAATAAGTCACCTCGTGTCTCACCCTCAGCCCAGCCCACACTGAGCTTCATGTAGAGTGTCTGGGTCAGGTTTGGTGGTACACAGCTATAATTCTAGCAACTGGAGGCTTAAGCAGGAGGATTGTGATTTTTGAGGCAAACCTGGGCTATGCTGTAAGACCTTGTCTCAAAAAACGAGTGAGTTCTACACAGAGAAACCCTGTCTCAAAAAAACAAAAAAAAAAAGGTTGTGAGTTCAAATTGACTTTTAGACTTAATTGGTTTTACTTAAAATTTTACCCCAGGGGTTCCTGGGCCTGTACATAGCTATGTGGAGTGTTTACCGAGCAGAACAGATAGTGTTGGGATTCATCCTGTTGTCCTGGGGCCAGTTGTCCATTAGACCCTCAGAATGTGATAGAATTCTAGGAAGGAATAAGCACAGTTGTTAAGTGTTGGCTGGAGAGCCAGTCTCTGTTGACTGGTCCCACTCGGCACACAGTCCTGGAGTGCTGGCCTGGCTCACCTGTCCAGTGCCTGTTTCTCATCCCTCATAGTAACAGTCTCCAGTGACTGGTCACTCCCCTTACGTTCTAACACCCTTTACTCAAGAATCAGTAATTGCTTTGATTGGTTGTGAGATTTCAGGATGTGCCTGGTTCCATTTCAGTTTTATAAAGCATATATATTTCTTTTTATTTCTTTTTTTATTTTTTTGCCAGAATACCAAAGAATTTCTTACATAAGAGTGGTAGTGGTAATCCTAGCACTCAGGAAGCCAAAGCAGAAATTATCTGTTTCTGGGTCATCCTGGGTTGCTTAGCAAGTGCAGAGCTAACCTAGGCTAGAAAGTGAGACACCCTCTCTCAAGGTAAAAAGATTAGCTATAAAAGTTACTTAGTTCATAAAAAATTACAGGACCTGCTTCCCTCCCCCCATTAAGATTTGTTTTTATGTGTCTAAGTGTTTTGTCTGCACGGGTGCCTGGTGCCTGCAGAAGCCAGAAGAGACCATTAGATCCCTGGAACTAGAGTTACATATGTTTGTGAGTTCTGTGTGGATGCTGGGAACTGAACCAAGGTCACTCTGAAAGACCAACCAGTGCCCTTAACCACTGAGCCACCTTTTGGCCTCCTGCCTTTTCTCCCCCCCTAAAATCACTCAGCCATTAACTATGGAAGTATATTTTGAATGTGAATAATGTGGCATTTAATTAGCTTTCTTGAGACAATGTCCTCAGCTGGAAATGTAAACAGTAGTAGTCTTATTAAGAAAAAAGGTGAGATTTGAAGTGAGTTACGATGACAGCATTTATACATTGCTGTGCTGCTGACAGGAGCCAGCCTTGGCTACATGCAACCCTTCCTCAAACAACAAATTGTAGTTGTTTTATAACAAGCCCGGAATCCCTAAGACGTTACAAAGTGGGAGAGGTGTCCATGTCTGCCGTCTTTCTCATTTGCATCTGCGTGTTCTTTTATAGGCCTGAAGTGCAGCAGCTGTGAGCCCTTTGCAGCTGGGGCCACCAACAACCTTTCTAGGTCCAATTCGGATGAGAGCAATTTCTCTGAAAAGCAGAGAGCGTCCACTGCCATGTACCACCCAGAAGGAGAGTCCAGCACTGCTCCTTTCTTCTCTACTGAGTCCTCCCTGAATTTGCCAGTCCTGGAAGTTGGCAGAACTGAAAACAGCAGCTTCTCTTCGGCCACATTTCCTCGACCTGGGGACCCCGGGGCCCCTCCTTTGCCCCCAGACCTTCGGTTGGAAGAGGGGGGCAGTTGTGGAAACTCGAGTGAGCTGTTTCTCCCCTTACGGTCACGGGCTCTCTCACGCCAGTGACGTCACTGCCCGGCTGTTTTAATACGGATGCAAAACGGTGTGAAGGATATCATCTTTTTATAAAAACCACGGTGACAGGTCGCTCACATTTGATGTGTGTCTTTTAAATCACAGTGTACACATTCTCTGTAAATAGGATTTGTTAGAGTAAAGAAGCACAGTCTAGGGGCAGCTTGGTGTAAATCATGGTGGTCATGTACTTTTCAATATTGTCCTTTTTTATTATTTTTAGATGTTTTAGTATTTTGAACTTTTTATAAGACTAATTTTATCAGAATATGTCTCAATTTGAGAAAACAACTTGTGGGTTGAGAATAATGTTTCTTAGCACATTTATGCTACAAATTTTCAGTTGATTGTTTTTCCCAGTGATCTGGCAATACATTTTAGCAGTAAGCTGTTCTGACTTTCAGGAAAGCTGGACACTGGGAAAGCTGCCAACACACTCAGGAGAACGTCCCACTCCTTGGTTCTGAGAATCCGTCGGGTTCTGAGAAGACACCTGATGGCATTGAGCCTTGTGACTTCAGTTGACCCAAATGTGTTTTATACTAACCTTGCCAGCATGAGTGTTTGTTTGCCTTTTACAGGCCTTCCTGTGTCCTCAGTCTTATCCTGAAGAACGTTATCCAGCAGGACAGTACTTGTAATTAGTTGACTGTACTTGTGATTGACTAACATTCTCGCTCTGAGCCTTTCGTTCTCTCTCGGTGAACACTGCCGTGTGGAGCCCGGGTAACCTGACTGGAGTCGGTGACTATGGAGTGTGCTGTAGGCAGTTCCTTCTCTCTCGGTGAACACTGCCGTGTGGAGCCCGGGTAACCTGACTGGAGCGCACAGTAGGCGGTTTGCTTTTAGTACTTGCATCAAGCAGCCTCCTGCTCCTGCATCTGTGCTTTTACTGTATCACAAAGTTTGACTAACTTTACACATTTAAAAATGTTGATTGTTTTCATTTAAATTATAATTTTACCTATTTCCTGATACTTAATGCCTATATATTTCTATTTAAAAATTAAGATGAAAAGTTACTATTAACAATAAAATTTTTTTTAATGTAAAAAAAACTGTGATGTGTCCGAGTCAGAAATTCAAAATGTCTGATTTTCAAAAGTCTAACCCTTTTTCTATATACTAGTTTTTAAGGTAGAAAACAGTATTTCGGAGTCAAATGTGGTACACACTGATGATTCTGCTCTTAGGAACTAGAAGACAGCATCATGAGTTTGAGGCAGCCTTGGCTACAGAGTGAGTTCCAGGTTAGCCTGTGTCTTAGTTAGGGGTTTGCCATGACCAAGGCAACTCTTACAAGAACATTACTTAATTGGGGCTGGCTTACAGGTTCAGAGGTTCAGTTCATTGTCATCAAGGCAGGAACATGGCAGCATCCAGGCAGGCATGGTGCAGGAAGAGCTGAGAATTCAACATCTTCATCTGAAGGCTGCTAGCAGAAGACTGACTTCTGGCAGCTAGAATGAGGGTCTTAAAGCCCACATCCACAGTGACACACCTCCTCCAACAAGGCCACACCTCCTAGTAGTGCCACTCCCTGGGCCAAGGATATACAAACCATCACAGCCAGGTACATCGTCATCAAGACTGTCTCTTAAAAGTGGCAGAGAGGGAAGAGGGAGGAGAGGGGAGTGCAAAAGGAGAGACTTGCTTGACTCAGTAGCATACAATTTGTTAGTAAGTGGATGCTATACTTAAAAAGTTACTTTTCAGGAATACCAGACTAATACAGCATAAAAATTACACTCCACATTCACCTTTTTATTGCCGTTTTTAAAAAGTCATGCTTTTTCTACAGTTACAGGCTTAAACAGAAAAATTGAGCATAAGTAATTACGTACCCCTTCTTCACTGATTCCCATACTTCTTACATTGATGTGAAAACTTGTCATAGCTTATGAACCAATATTAATTGTTATTAACCAAAGTCCATATTGGGGTCCTCCATCATATAACTTGAAAGTTTTTAGAAGTGTATAATTTTGCATATCAACCCAAAAAATACACCAAGTAGCTTATTTTCACTGCCTTAAAAATTCTTTCCTGGTGCACCTGTTCAGCCTCCCTTCTGTCCCAACCAACTCTTCTCTAGACCTTTTCTAGAAAGTCGTAGTGTTGGGGCATAAAGATGGAGGCCTCCTTGGGCGGTTTCTGTGGGTTCCTCTATGAAGAGAGGCACATCCTTAGTAGAATACTGCAAGGCCAAACAGGCCAGAGGCGTGGCTTAGGTTGGCTCTTTTTTGTTTTGTTTTTAATTTTTTTAATTTTTGTTTACATTTTTCACTTAATAAATAACTGTGTGTGTGTGTGTGTGTGTGTGTGTGTATAGTATGTATATGAGTTCATGTTAGTGTGTGTGCCTATGTATGGAGTCCAGAGGCTGATGTCTATTGTCTTATTTGGTTGTTCTCCATCTTACTGTTTGAGACAGTGACTTGCTCAGCCTGGAGTTCACCATTTGGCTATACGGGCAGCTCCTGGGTTCCCCCTGGCTCTATGTTCCCCAAGCCCTAGGTTTACAAATAGACTATTACACCCAGCTTTTATATGGGTGTTAGGAACCCAAACTCAGGTGTTCCTGTGTGTGCAGTCATCATCTTACTAACTAAGCCATCTTACAGCCCTTGATTAAACTCTCTGAGTTTAATTTTCTTTTCAAGGTCAGAACTTTTATTTAAACACCACCACTACAGACAGCCAACCAGTTTACATACAAACTTTCAGACTATCTGTCTATCCTAACTAATCCAGAAGCAAAACATGTTTCTCCTTTCGGGCTGTCGTCCTATCCTGAGGCTTCTCAGTCCATTTTACATTTAGTTAATCTTTCCTTTATTAATAATGAATACAGTTTCATTGTTGGCAGCTCTCATCTTCTGTAGTGGGACTTTCTCAGATCCACCAGTGGTATAAATAATGACACGGAGACTTTTAATATAGTGTAAAGCTTAGGCCTTCTCCTAAGGCAGTCTCCCAGCTAGCTCACCTAACTTGACAATCTTGCCTACAACCTGCCTTACAGCTCCTGCTATACCTTTCTGTGCTGTGGTTCATGTCTGTCCCTTTCTTTCTGTGCTGTGGTTCATTGTCGCGCCCGCCTCGCCAGCAAGGATGATGCAACAACAGGATCCTTCCTCACACACTTTATTGGGGAACACACCATTGATTGTAAAGCGAAAGACCCCCAGCCCAAAATGGGTGCTGCTTAAATAGTTATCACAACTGTGTATAAGTGTCTAATTGGTGTTTCTTACAGAACTTCATTTACATACTACTCGGGAGGGTGAGGAGACGTGTCTGAAAGATACGCAGGCTCACAACAGATGTTTACGACCCTAAATACAGTTGTTTTCCACCTCAAACAGAACAAGTGCCATCTTCTAATGGCGGCTCCTTACAGTTCATGTCTGTCCCTTTTTTTCTGTGCTGTGGTTCATGCCTGTCCCTTTCTATGTCCGCTCTCGAATCTCCAGCGTCTCATCTCTTACTCTCCCTTATTCTCTCTCGAGTTTAAATTTTTTTACGAAACATTTATAATTTTTTTGTTATTTTAGTTTTTAAGAATCTGTGGCTATTTCTTGCCATTCTTTTTGTTTGTTTTGTTTTTAAGATTTATTTGTTTTGTGTAGAGGAGTAGACTGTAGCTGTTTTCAGACACACCAGAAGAGGGCATCGGATCCCATTACAGATGGTTGTGAGCCACCATGTGGTTGCTGGGAATTGAACTCAGGACCTCTGGAAGAGCAGTCAGTGCTCTTAACTGCTGAGCCATCTCTCCAGCCCTCGAGTTTAAATTTTTAATGCTAGAGATTTTTATCTCATCTGAGAGACTTCTGCCACCCCAACATCTTGATACTATTCTCAAGTTTCCTGGAAAGTCTGTGGTTTTTACTTGTCCATGTTGCTTCATTATGGTTTGTTTTTCAGTCTCACAGGAACTTGGGGTGTCCTCAAACGCACTATTTAAACAAGCATGGCCATGGATGTCAGATCCTTGTACATTCACCCCCATTTCCTCAGCGCTGAGATTACAAATATGCACCATCACGACCAGTTTATAGAGTGCTGGTAATGGAGCCCAGCACCCCTGCATACTACACAAGCTCTGCCTCCTGAGCTACATTGATTTGGCTTATGTTTCCAGAGAGCAGCTGAAGCTCTGAAGGAGGAGTCATCTGGGCCACTCCTTCCTCTTGTCCCTCTCCCCTTGGTTGTCTTATGCTGTATTCTTTGCTGTAGTAACCTAATCTACAGCTGTAGCTGTGGTTACTCAGCTCTCAGCAGGTTCTATAATTCTGTCACATTATCAGGCTGGAAGGATGGGTGAGGGGACCCTGAGTTTGCAGAACTGAGGATGATTTGAGTAACCCCAGGGCTTTGTACTTTGGGAACAATTGTATCTCCGTCAAGTCTAGATATTTGTATGGAAGGAACTTTTTCTATAAACACTAAGACCTATTATCTCAGAAACTATAATCCAGCAACATTCATTAATGTAGTCCGGGGACGGCCACCAAAATAAATAGTAGGAATATAAATCTGAACAAGGCAGTCTAGCCCCTTCCATTACCAAACTCACAGTATTGTCCTGTAGAACTTAGGAGATAAGAATCAGACCAAACGGCAAGTGTGTCACCTCTGACCAGGCATTCTCAACTGAGATCTAAATATTTACAATGATACCAACTTCGGGGGGGGGGGGGGGCTGTGTAAAATTACCGCATTGGCCTCTAATTTGTGGCAATCCTCCTGCCTCATCCTCCCACGTGCTGGAGTTAGAAGTGTGCGTCTCCATCCCCTGCTCGTTTCTTCTGTTTTGTAGGCTGTGTCTCCTTATACTACTAGCTGTTACAGAGGATCTTACATGTACCTCGCTGGCCCTCAAATCTACAATAGCCCACCCTCCTCAGCCTAGGATTATAGGTATGCATCACAATATTTGGCTTTTTCTGTGCTTTAAATTTCAAACCCAGAGTGTGACTGCGGCCACTGGTTTCCCTCTGGGTATCCTAAGGCTCCCACTGCTTTTTCCCAGGGGTCCCTAGGAAAAAGAAAAAGCAAATACTTTGCTTGAGGATTGTGGAATCCCCGCCCCCAGACTCTTTCCAAACTCCGCCCAAGAGTAGAAGCGCGGCTCCGCCGCTAGGGGGCGCAAACCGATCACGTCCCAGCCTAGGGGGCGGGACCAGTCGTGGGTTCCGGCTTCTGGCTTCCGGCTTCCGGCCGAGAGGGTGGGAACCCGCGGCCGTCATGGCAGCTGAAGAGAAGGACCCGTTGAGCTATTTCGCGGCTTACGGGAGCAGCAGCTCCGACTCGTCGGACGAGGAGAACAGCGAGCCGGAAGACGCGGGTCGTAAGGAGGGGGCCCCGGCTCCGACGTCGGGCGGCCGCGGGAAGCAGGCGGAGAAGCGGCTGCCGGGCCCGGACGAGCTGTTCCGCAGCGTGACCCGCCCGGCCTTCCTCTACAACCCGCTCAACAAGCAGATCGACTGGGAGCGGCATGTGGTGAAGGCGCCCGAGGAGGTGAGGTCCCCGGCCCCGCGGCCGTCCCGGGGCCCGACGCCCGCCCCCCACACGCACTCAGCCCGCGGCATGCCGCGCGTCCCCACGGCCCCGGGAGCCCGGGGGGTGTCAGCCCGGGCCCGCCCCTCCGCGCTCGGGGTCCCCAGCCGGGCGACGACTAACGGTGGTGACTCCCCGCCCCCCGCTGCAGCTTCTCCCCGAGACCCCTTCCCTTTGACGCCGAAGTGCCTGCGCTGCTGCCTCCAGGACAGCGTCTCTCTGCTGCAGCCTCCTGAAGGGGTCAGCCTGGCCGTAGTATCTGAGACTGGATTCTTCTTTGGTAACTAAAAGTTATTAGCTTTATCTATACAGGGAACCCTTTGACTTTTCACCTAACAGTGTTGTGATGTTGATGGAAAAGTGTTTTCTTTTAAGCCTAAAGGGTTTAAAAAAAAAAAGTCAGCCAGAAAGATGAGCAGTCAGCAGGGAGGTGCATGCGCGTATCCTTCGCGGGAACCTCGGTTCGTCACAGGGCTTCTCGATGTGCTTACTTAACAGCCTCCAAAGGAATTCAAAATCTGGAAGTCCAACTGCGTACCGCCCCCAGAGACCTACACTACTGAGAAGAAGCCGCCTCCGCCAGAGCTGGACATGGCAATAAAATGGTCGAATATCTATGAAGACAATGGAGACGATGCCCCACAGAACGCTAAGAAAGCCAGGCTTCTGCCGGAAGGGGAGGAGACCGTGGAATCAGGTAAGAGGAAGGCTGCTTAAGATTTCAGCCCTTGGTGCTTCTCAGAAAGAAGCAACTACTCCGTGAACAAAGTTTAGAGCCCAGAGAATTGGAAGACTTGTCCAGGATGGTCTTTTGATACTAATGGTCTTTCCATCATTCGAGTTTTTTATTTTGTGCGAGACAAGGTCTGTATAACCTGGATATGTTCTGGAACTCATTATGTAGACCAGTCTCTTGAGTGAGGCCAGCCTGTCTCTGCCTCAGTACCTCAGTGCTAGGACTGAAGGCCTGTGCCAGCGCCCCATTCTGCTCCACTTGTAAGTATTCTGCCTGAAAGTAGTCTCGGAGGTCTCTGCGTCTGTGGGCTTATAATGCCTTATTAGAGCCGCGGGTGTTAACTCACGGGTTCTTGGACCTGCATCTGTGACACCTGAAGGCTTCGCTTATGTTCAAGCACTGGTGCTTCAGAGCTAAAATCGGAGTTTTAGAGTGAAATCAGCTGTGCATAGGAATGGGCCTAGAGTCTTGGTTTGATTGCCTTGCCTTGTTGGGAATCTCGCTTCTCTCGCTTAGACTACTGCAGTAATCTCTGCCTGCAAATCTGTTTCTTAACTGTAGCTAGTGGTGAGTGAGCGTCTACACTTTGTATCTGATTGTATGACTGGCTTGTCCCCGAACCTCTGAAGAGAGCGTTGTGTGACCCACTCAGTCCCCCTCACCACCATCATTTTGAAGGGCTCTATCCCAGCATTTATATCTTGAAATTCAGTGAGTGGACCACACTGTGATAGGTTCTTGCTTTTAGTGTGTTTTGCACTTTAGTCTGGACTGGATGCTTTAAACTCTTGGCTGGTAAAGCCATTCATCTTACAGAAACCAAAGTGGAAATTTCTAGTATTTACTCTCCTTTACCTGAGATGTGCTGCTGCTGCTGACTTAGCTGTGTATGGTTGCTTTTTCACAGGGCTTTCTGGAATCAAGTTTATCAGGCAGCAAGCTCTGACCCAGTCCTGTGTGTAGCATAAGTTACTAATAAATTGTGAGCCCTGTTAGATTGACTTCAGGAATTTGGATTTGTCGTTCTAAAAGCCATTTGCTTTTTTGTTAAACAGATTTCTGATCTTCCAATACAAGAGCCAACCTTACAGAGAGATGTTTAAGAGAAGAGGTGTCTACTGGCAGGAGCACACACACACACTTTGGATCTGTTTAGCAAAGCAGCATCTTACATAGCTGAAGATGACCTTGAACCTCTGTCCCTTGCCTTTACCTCCCTGCACTGGGATTATAGGTGTACACTAGGTACAAGTTTTTGGTTGTTTTGTTTTTTAAGATCTTAAATGAAGTGTGAGTTTTAATACATTATTATATGGTACTTTGATTAAAAGATATTTTTGGCTGGGCGGTGGTGGCGCACACCTTTTATCCCAGCACTTGGGAGGCAGAGGCAGGCGGATTTCTGAGTTCAAGGCCAGCCTGGTCTACAGAGTGAGTTCCAGGACAGCCAGGGCTATACAGAGAAACCCTGTCTCGGGAAAAAAAAAAAAAATTGAATGAAATCATCCTTATAGAGTCCTACAAAACTAGAATAGGTAAATGTAAAAATGAGAACTTTAGTCTTGTCCAAGGTCACAGTGAATACTTTTTAATATTCTTAGCAAACTGATACAATAGTGACTCATAGTTGATTATCGATGTCTTGCAGATTAGAAAACAGTCTGACATGGATGAATTTGCCTAAGTTCACACCATTGGGAACTGACAAAATAAGACTTCAAGTTCAGCCTTGAACTAGGATTTGTGTCTTGTTAAGCTGAGGCTTGCTACCTTCCTGTTTCCACCGGTTAAGAAATAATCATTGTTCTCATGGAACAGAATTGCTATCCAGGTTGCCGTAGTCTGGTGCTCTTGCATCTCTTTCCCTTTAGGATAAAGACCAGAAATTCTGTGCAAGGAAGCAAGAATCCCTGTGGTTTTGATTTTTTGGGTTCAATTATCAGAAATTCAAATAAATGGCAAATAGCACCCACATTACCATAGCTAATTCTATCCTTTCGATTGGAAAGTGAATGTCAGCAGTAGAGAAAGACACAAAGACCAGGGTTCTTCTGGTGTAAAGCTACAGCGCATGACTCCCAGGTCGCCGTGGGGCTGGGATGGAGTACAGTGCTTTCCTCATAAGCGGGAGGACCTGGATTTGATCCCGCGATCTACCTACAAATGCTCATGTGCGATGCCTGCTTACAATCCTGATCTCGGGGAGGCAGACAGGAGAATCTTTAGGGCCTGAAGGCCAGCCTGTCTACCAATTGGTTAGCTCCAGACAGAAGAGAAACCTTGTCTCAGGAAGTGAATGGGGTTTCAGCAGTGGCACACACATTAAATTGTTAATTTGGACTTGTGTGTTAGTTTCTGACTATAACTCTGGTAATAAATAGCCCCCCCCCTTTCTTGAAGTCAGGTCTGACACGCACTGTGAGGCAGATGCCCATGAACTTCCGATCCTCTTGCCTCTGCCTCTCAAAGTGAGATTACAGGTCTGCACCACCCTGCCCAGTCTGTGGTCCTTGATGTTGAATCTAGTGTTTGCTGCCTGCTAGGTGAACACTACCAACTTAGCCACGTCCTCCTCAGCCGATGATCGCTGTTTGAGAAGGAATTTTTGCCATTGCAGACCCCCGTGCCATATGAAGTCATTGAAAATATTAATTTGCCTGACATTTTCTCTTTGTACATATGTGAGTGTGGAGACCAGAGGACCACCCTGGTGTCAGTCTTGTCTTCTACCTTGTCTTCTACTTTTTCTCTGCTCTTCATGTATGTTTGCCATGTCTAGTTGGCCTTAGAGCTGGGAATTCTGTCTCGTCTCCCAACTTGCCATGGAGCTCTGAAATTACAGACATGTGTTGTTAACTGATCAGGCTTTTTACAAAGGCTGTGGGAATTCAAATTCTGGTCTATAACCACCTCCCCAGCCCCTGACATTTTTTAACCTGTAGTTTATAGCTAATTATTAAGCTACCTTGCTTTTATTTTGCCTTCCCATATTATTCTTCCTCTGGCCTTTTTTGTCACTTATGTTCAGAATTTAGAGGAGCTGAGAAAGGGTAAATCAAGCCTCACCCTCACTGTATGACAGTGCTGCTTTGTCAGCGACTGAAACGTTGTAAGTACAGCTTCAATGGCCATGGCTTTATTAACCAGTGAACTGCCTCTCCTGCCCTGGGGTCACGGCAGTTCCTTACTGTGACGACGCTAGAAGGCATGAGCCTTGGGTCCGCTCATGGGAACTTTGCAATTGTAGTATGTGATTTCAGTGTTTTGTCTGTAGATTTACCTGTAGAGTCAGAATAAAAGCACAAGTGTCACACTTGTGCTTCAGCCTCAGACTGTGTGGTGGGTTGATAAGAAGACTGGGAGATGGGATCTGAGAGGACAGGTCAATGCTGACGGCCACTTAGCACGGCTAGAAGATGGGTGTTTGTAGAAGGAGACAGTGCTCCATCCTTGAACTATAGAGTGTATCTAAATGCACATAGAGTGTGTGTGTGTGTGTGTGTGTGTGTGTGTGTGTGTGTGTGTGTGTGTTGGAGAGGTTGGGGAGTGGCTGTTTCAGAAAAAACTGATTTTCACCAAAATATCTTATACCACATTCTAACTTGCCCCTAAAAGGTCAATTTGCAAATATTATACTGCTACAATTTAAAAAAAAATATATGTAATTTAATATTGGGATTCTAAAAATTAGTATTTAGTTTTTATTGGTATGCTTTTAAACATCCAATGAGTGTTTTGACATAAAGCTGAATGTGTTTTTTTGTGTTGATTTTTAAAGACTTAACTAACAAAGCTCTCTTCTTGCTCTCTTCTTTCTCTCTTCAAGATGATGACAAAGATGAGCGCGCATCCAAGACTCGCAGAGTGGAGCCCGGAGAAGCAGCCAAGAAGAAGAAGTAGAGAGTGGTGGCTCCGGAGATGTGTCACTGGGTGGAGTGTTTGCTTTTGTGCATTACTGTGACAGACATCTCCATGAACGTATTTATGTTAATGAACTAACGAGTGTCGCCTCGAGACTTTCCACTGTAGAATTCACTTTTTTATTTAAAACCTGTATGTATTTACAACTCTAATGGTGACCTGTGATTGTGAACTGACAGTACTTGGAAGCATTCTGGCTATCACAAAATTGGTGACAGGCTTTGAGAGCTTGTCACATGGACATGCCAATGTTATATGAACCTTTTATAAAGGAATATATTTTTAAAGTAACTCTATTGTATTGTACTGTGAACTTGTGGGTGCTTTTCATTAGTGTCTGTACAGTGTAAATAGATGATCACGGAAATAAAATTACTTACTTCAACATTGTTATTACTGAATGCCACTAACGTTTGTGACAAGCAGCCTGCTTGCCCTGTGACATTTGGATTCACAGTGGGGATTGGCATGTAGGGAGAGCCTCCCATGTTCAGGTGCCTTGTGCATACTTGTCTCTAACAGTCCTGTAAAGAAAGGACACAAGAGTCCTCAGTTTTGTGATGGAGCTTGAGGAACTGGACAGTGGGACAGGGCAGTGAGTAAAGACTAGCAGTCACTCAGGACTGACTCCAGAGTCAGATGAAACCACCTGTCTACTCATCAGACTTCAGTCGTTTTCCAAGGACAATATTGTCTCTTCCGTGACGATAGTTCCTCTCCGAACTTCTGTTAGGGGAGGTCTCATACCCTGATTATGCGGCTGTACTTATATATGCCTTATAGTATAAGTATTAATTTCTTCATAAATATGCTGAAGATGAGGCTCTTCTGTGAAAGATGACCAGATTCAGTAAAGAGCATAAGGTGTCCAATTAAATTTGATTCTGTTTTGAGTATATGTGATATAAGAGACATTAAAAACTATCTGAAATTCCAATTTAGCTGAGCATCTTGTTTATTTGGGGGCCTGGGGTAAAGCCTAAAACCTTGTCCAGCTAGGTGAAAGCTGTACTCCTACACTCCACTCCTGTCCCCTCGAACCTGGGGCTTTCCTTTATCCAGTTCCTGTGTTAATGCTTTGAGTATACCAAGCAAAGCAAAATGATCCTCTTTTTGCTCTGGGACCTCTATTCTTTCTGGCCTCTTCTCCAGCTTTCCTGAGGCCAGCACACACTATACTCTCATTCTTCCCACCAATCGGTGGCAGATTCAGACAAACTGCTATGGTGGGGAGTGCTTTCCGGGTTCCCACACTATAAGGTTGGCCTCAAGCTTGTGTTTCCTGCTCTCCTACTTGTCTCAATGGCCCCACATAGTGTCAAAGCCCCACCATCTCTCATCTCTGCCCCTGCTGTACATCTCAGGTCTGGTGAAAACATCCTGACTTTTCTACACTGTTCTCACACAGCTCTCAAGCTAGCTGTAAGCGATGGTTACAGTTCCCAGGTGTGCTTTAAGGTGCCACTTTCTGCCTTATACCCTTTGCTAGGCCTGGCTCTTCTCCAGTGACCTAGTCAACTCTCCAACAGCCAGCTCAAGTCTTCCCTCCTTACCTTCTTCATAGTCAAGACTGATTCCTCTCTATTTGCCACTACATCTGCGTCATTACTAAGTGACTAGCCAAATGGTCCCACATACTTATTGTAGGCCAGCCAGGCTTTGTGCTGTGTTCTTTATGAGATATACAACATGTTTAATTTGATAAGAGGGTGTATTAACCCTTTTCAAGAAAATGGAGTACAAAGGGGAATTTACTCAAGGGTGGAGGAGATAGCCCAGTGGGCTTAGTAAGATAGACAACTTGAATCCAATCCTCACAGTACACTTAAGAGAACCAACTTCTAGAAGCTTACCTTCAATCTACGTACACATGTACCCCCTCCCCCTATATACAAAGAAATTTTTTTTTTAATATTTAAAAAATAGCAGGGAAGTCACCTATCAACATTTTAAAATTTGGTTTTGTTTTTCAAGACAGGGTTTCTCTGTAACAGCCCTGGCTGTCCTGGACTCTCTTTGTAGACCAGGCTGGCCTCAAACTTAGAGATCCACCTGCCTCTGCCTCCTAAGTGCTGGGATTAAAGGCATGTGCCCCGACACACCTGGCAACATTTAAAAATTTGTAAAGCTTTAAAAATAAAAGGTAAAAGTAAATTACTCAAGGGAGACTCAGGCATTGTCATTCCAGGGCCAGTAAAAACACTAAGGAATTAATGCCAGAAGTCACCTGTATCTAGTTTATTCATGTGTATTTGTTTCAAAAAATGTTTTACCCTTGGGTATTCAGAATGCATACATCTAGAGAATTAACATCCAAAACTAACCTGATGAACCAGAAACATCATTCAGATGGACCAGATAGATACAAAGACAACAGACGTCTTAGGAAAATTAATACGTATTTCAAGGTCTTAGATGTTTTAAAGATCTTTAAAGCCAGTCAGGTGGTAGTGGCATGTGTGCACCTTTAATCCCAGAGGCAGGCTGATCTCAGAGTTCGAGGCCAGGCTGGTCTACAAAACAAATTCCAGGACACCCAGGGCTACACAGAGGAACCTTGTCTTGGAAAAGGAAGGAAGGAAGGAAGGAAGGAAGGAAGGAAGGAAGGAAGGAAGGAAGGAAGGAAGGAAGGAAGGAAGGAAGACCTTTAGAACCTTAAAGTAAAGCAGCAACTGTAAGGCTATGTCCTCCATCCAAAAATAGTTTTCAAGGGCTAGGGGTGTGGCTCACTGGTACTTGTTTGCTGTGTGCAAGGTCTACAAGGCCCTGGGTTTAACTCCTTCCATAGACAGATAATGTAGGCATGTAGTGTATGTGTGTATGTATGTATGTATGTATGTATGTGAGAGAATCCAGCATTTCACTTGTTCGTTTGAGGAAGTGCTGGGTATCAAACCCAGGGCTGACACACGTGCCCTGAGCTTTGCCACCCAGCCCTCACTTTGTCTCAAAAAAGTCTCCAGAGAGCCACAACCTTTCCCTGAAAGTTCTTTGGTTTTCCTCTTTCATTTCTAATTATGGCTTGCGTTGAAAATCATAGCACCTAGATACCAGCACCCAGAGGACTTAGGAGAGCAGTCTTCCCACAATGGGTACTGGCTTTGGTGTGAACATTGCCTTGCTTTTTTAGGCTCATGAAATGACAGGCTTAGAAGCGAGACTTGAAATGTCACTTCCTGCAGGTCTGTAGTATTCTGCTCCACTGGGTCTGGAACTCCCTCTCTGCCTGTTTGCCATTTCCTGAAAAAGGAAAAGAAACAGAGGGTTTGATGCATGCATGCCACTGAAGGAAGAGCGCTATTTTCCTGGCGTAATTACCTGCCTCCACTTCTAAAGGAGATTCACATCCTAGCAACCCCCTCTGGCGCGCCTTGCAGTTTGGAGTTTTAAATTTAAAACTCCACAGGAAAGTGTCATGGGATAACCGAACAATCATTTCCAACTGAGGAAGCGACTCTGAAGCAAAGGACAAGCTAGCTGATGTGGAAGTAACTCTGGGGGTGTCAGAACTTGGAAAATGTTAAGCCTCCGTTGCTTTTTTTCCTAGTTTTCACTTTTAGGACACACACACACACACACCTGTGCCCTGTGACTTCCTTACTACCAACAGGAAGTTTCCGTTCCTCACCAAGTTCAGCCTTGAGCCCTACCGAGGACTAAGAGTCGTTCAAGTGCCCTGCAGTAGAATTTCTTCCATCCGGAGCTTGCATGTCAAATTTGTATCCTCCCATTTCTCCCTCTTATTGCTTCCTTTCATCCCTCCTCCCTCTCTCCTCCAGCTCCTCCTCTCCTCATATTTCTCTCTCCCTCCTCCCTCTTCCTCCTCGTCCTCCAATTCAGCTTAATTGCTTGAATTCCCAAAGCTCCCTGCCCCGCTGTCCCTCCACACCAGACTAATTAGTGCAATTATCTGTGCCGCTCTGTGGCTACAGATCAGTTAAAGCCTGTTATTGAGGTTAACAAATGAGAGGGTTAATTTTTCCTGACTATTCCATGATTGAGAAAGAAAATAATAAGCCCTTGTATTTGTGCTTTTGCATTTTGAGCTCCCTTCCCGAGCCTGGCTGCCACCCAGAAGAGGGGCTTACTGTGGGATTCCAGACTGTCTGAAACACAAAGAGAAGTGGCTGAACTCTGAACTAAAGCTTAGAATTCACCACTACACACCAAGGAGTTCCCAGCCCTGCTGCTTCAGGATGGGAAAAGATTTTGGTGCATTTGAAAACAGATTTCCAGATCCTCTGGAGCCAACTAGAGATGCTCACTTAAATCATTCCACGATAGTTTAACTGTCTTAGAGAGTGCTGAGTTCGCCTAGTGGGTCTGGCTGGTTATGAGCTCCCGGACTTTTGTGCTCTTTTTCCACTTACGTTGTCACTGTAACCCTAGAAAGGCGATCCCGTGTCACCCTGGCTGGGGAGCTAAGCCCAGGCGGGCATCACTTCATCTGCTTGTCCTGGGAGTTTATTTCAGAGCACGCGAGCTGGCACTGAAGACAGTGGTTGATGGAGCATTTCTTGGTATTTTCCAGTAGGAATTGTGGGAATTTGGTAAGTAGTGAGAGAGAATGTGGCCTCACAGAAACGTCTCAAGCTAGGGAAATGACCTGCGTGCCACAGAAGCACACACACACAAAGCCCTACATGCTTGCGATTGGGTTGTGCTGTTATTGTTTTGCTACAAACATATTTAGTCCTTTCAAAAACCAGAACATTTACACCAAAAGTACTCCTTATTTTTCTTAAGTTCAGTTGCTTCAATTAATTCTCATTATATCAATGTTAGATATAAATTCCCTGTAATAGTAATATTCACAAAAGTTTTCCTGATTATGAAAAATGATACTTTATCGCTGAAGAAATTCTAAAAACAGAAACAGGAAGACACTATAAGCAGAGAACTCTATTACAATATTCTCTTAATTTTCTATATATACCAAGTACATATGTTAAACAAGATAAATTTCTTTTACTTAATATTTAACCTTTTCGGTCCTGCAAGAATTTTTCAGAAATCTATTTTTGGGGTGGCCAGAGAGATGATGACTTAGCAGGTAAGAGCACTTGCTGCTCTTGCTCAAGCCCCGGCTTCAGGCAGGTCCCACCAGCAATACTGAATGGCTCACAGCCATCTGTTCCAAGGGCTCTGGCACCTTCTTCTGGCCTTTGAGGGCACCTGCATGATCATGGAACACATAAATAGATTAGGGCACACATGCAGGCATTCCTGCACATGCACACACACACATACAGGCATTCCTGCACATGCACACACACATGCAGGCATTCCTGCACATGCACACACACACATACAGGCATTCCTGCACATGCACACACACATACAGGCATTCCTGCACATGCACACACACATGCAGGCATTCCTGCACATGCATACACACACAATGCCTTTAAAACTACTTTACAATTATTCAACTTTATTGTTTCATAATTTGTTTATCATTTAGTTATCAGACAATAAAACCTCTTCCAAAAAACTTACCACAATAAATAACGCTATGGTGGACATTTTAAGTCTTTGGTAACAATGTTGACCAGGGAACTGCCTTTTTAAGTTTTCAACATGAGATCATAAACGCTTAGAGTTCTTTGATTTGCTTGAATTTATGCCCCTAACTTCTTCTCCTGTTGGGGGTGGGACACTAGGCTCTAGGTGTCGTGGAGCCCAGGTAGTCTTCTAACTACCTGTGGAGGATGACCTTAAACTCCTGATCCCCCTGCCTCCACCTCTTCAATGTTGGGGTTATAATCACGTACCACTATGCCTGGCTTCCACTAACTTCTTGAGGCTGCATTTGAATCACCACTTTCAATGTTTCTGTACATACACCTTGAAATTCTAAATGTTAAACTTCTTACCACAAACTACCTCTTTGTACCATGAACGTGGCGTTTCTTCTAGGTCCTCTTTTAGCTCTTCTCAAAAGCCTCGCTCCTGTTTTTAGATCACTTCAAAACCGGTACTTGTCTGTGCTTCTCCTGAGAACATGGCCGTTTTGCTTTCGGCAATAGATATCGATGACTGGAATGGACGAAAAACAAATTTGGGGTGAAAAGAAAACTCTAGGAAAAAAAAAAAGTAAACTAGCTCTTCCCCTCCACTCCTGCCACTCGTACATTACTAAGACTGTGGCAATTGGCAGAGACAGACCTTAGGTGGAGCCAGAGGCTGCTGAACAACTGGCAAGTGCCTGGAGTCTAGAATACCCCTTAGATCTGGGTTTTCCTCACTGCAGGAGGCAACCTGAGCTACCCCGAGGAGAAGTGGGGAGTACCGAGGCACTTCTCCCCACTCCTACAGAAGGAAGCCACCTGCCTGCTCATCACGGCTTTGTAGGACCGAGAAAACCTCTCAGTCCCAGCTCCTGATAAAGTTTAAGTCTGAGGGTTAAAAAGAGGATCTCCCAGGAGGAGCAGTAACAGGACCCAGTCTCTCACCTAGTCAGGGAATCACATTTCAGTCGCCTCCAAGCTGGCCGCGTCTGTCATACCTGCCTAATTGGCTTAGGGCATCTGCAGAGCGCAGGGGAGCCCTGCATTTCATATGGGAGGCAGGAGGGTCACTGCGTTTAAAACCAGCAAGTTCCACATCAGCATAAGCCACCATCTTGTCAGAGAGAAAATCCCCTTGAGCCTTCCTTCTGACCACTCCGCCAACCCCCATGACGCTTTCTCCTTCACCGGCCCCTTGCCTTATCTTTGAAACCTTTCCTTATGAATGCAGTTCTCCCTGTTACAGTTGTCATGATAAAAGTCCCTCTTTAATTTCCTTGGACAGGAACGGAAATGGCAGTGTGACACTTCCCTGTATTGCTGTGTTATCATTTTGGATTTTGATCTCCAGGACAGCAACATATACTTTAAAAACATCACATTTATAACAATATAAAAATAGGCGAAGTAGGTTTGAATTTGCTCTTTTATTAATACAGGGTCTCAATATGTAGCTCATCATGGCCTCAAACTTCCTTTGTAGCACAGGTTGACCTCAAACTAGCAATTCTCCTGCCTCAGCCTCTCAATACTTACTAAGCATCCTATCTCAGTGCTGGGATTACAGCCATTCTATGTGGCTTAGAAAGTATTTTCCTGACTGTTTGACTAAATAGAAAAATCCAACCTACCTGAGCCCCTCAGCCTTAGCACCCCCTTCAGCCCTTAATCTCCCTCAGCCTCTTCACCTTGTTTAACTCTTTCAGGCTAGGAACATGGCTCACTTTTCTGCACTCTTCAGCCACACAATCATCAGGCGCTCGGATCACAGACAAGCCCTTTGGGATTTTCTTCTCCTAAGTACACTTAAGATAAAAGAAAGTGCAGAGAGAGAGAGAGGAGACAGCAGTCTGTCCTGTGACTGTATGTTAAATGTCCCCAAAGGCTCGTGTGTTGAAAGGCATTACCAGGAGGTGGTGGTGCCTTTAGGAGGCAGGACATTGTGGAAGGAAATGTTGTCACTGGTCACTGGCTCGCATCTTGAAGGGAACCCCCGGGGGCCCAGATTCTTCTTCTCTTTTGCTTCCCAAACACCATGAGTTAATGACTTTGCTCTACCGTGCGTGCACTTAGCACCGTGATGTTGGACTTCACCACAGGCCCAGAGGTCAGGGCCAAGTGACCGCCAGCTGAAAACTCTGGTTCATGAGCTAAAATACACTTTTCTTCTGTAAGTCGGTGGCCTCACGTCTTCTGTCACAGCGATGAAGTAATCTTTTCGTTTTTGACTGGTTAAATTCCCTACTCTCAACTCAGCTCTCCTACCACAAAGCGATGTACTTTCTCTTTCCTTTTTTCATTTTTCCTCCTGTTTTCAAAGCCAGAGCCTAGATCCACCCACTTCACAGTGCCTTCCCCTTTCTTGCTGACTAGAATGTGGTTGTGCTAACCTCATTTTGTTGACAAGTCCTGGAAAGTGATTCAGAGACGTGCTGAGAGAAAGCTAGGCTGGAGTGACTATGAAAAGCAAATCAACCCTGAAAACGTGGACTGTTCGTTCACATTAAGATGAGGATATGGAAAAGGGAAAAAACTTCTCAATTACTGTACAGTTTCATTACATCTTAACACACACTGCTCCTTTGAAGAAAGTGGGATTTATGTAAACCCGAAGAAGTCCCCGGTATGGATGTGCATGGGGGCGTCATTCTTCCGCTAGAAAAGGCTGTGGAGACTTTGGAACCTAGCTTGTTTGTTGTATAAAGTGAGGACATGACCTCTCCAAGGTATGGTTATGGGGAAGGTTTTTATTGTAGAGAGGAGGGAAAGTACAGCCAGAGGCACCTGGAAGAATCCAGAACGGAGAGAGTTACACTGAGTAAGATCAGCAGACTAGATGGACCATGAGAGAGGGAGGGGGAGGGGAGTGAGAGAGGGGCAAGAGAGAGGTGGCCAAGAGAAGACAAGAACGAGAACCAAGAGAGTACAAGGCCAAAATGCCAGGGTTATTTGGAAATGAGCAGCTGGGGAGGGAAGCCCTCAGCTGGAGAAGTTTAACAGGGGGCAGGAGAAGATGAACTGAGAAGAGACACAGCTACTTGCTCTACTGAGAGAGTCTGGAGGCCAACATATGCTTTGACACCACAGAAAGCCATTTGTCACTCCTGACAGTGATAAGAAAATGACTCCTTTGGTAGAGGGGAACAGAACAGGACTCCAGAATTAGAGGCAGTGGATTTTCCTTTGACCTTGACACTTAGAGAACATGTCACAGCTACATGGTGATAGCACGCTTGGTGTTCTCTGGGGTCCCTGGCTAACCATGACTTCCAGCTAATGGCTTAAGCTCTCGAGGGCCTCGTTTTCTTATCTCTAAATGTTAGACAACCCCAGGAACTATTTTACAACTAGAGATAGTTCAGGCAAAAGTCCTCTTGTTCCCGCTCTGTCTTCCTTCAGTGTGGGTTTAGAAGTACTTAACTGATAAAGAATCCAGACCGTTTCTTTATCAGTGTTGGTTCTGTGGTGTGACCTTTGTCATGAGTCAACCGTAAGACTGTTTAAATGGACAACATTGATGGAAATTTTTATTACATGCCTTAAACCACCAATGAATTAATGAACAAAAGCCAGGTGTATTATTACATGCCTCTAACCCCAGTGCTTTCGAGATAGGGGTAAGAAGATAGGGACTTCGGGGTTGTCTTTCTTAAACTAGCTTATCCAGCCCAAGGCCAGTACATGTTTCAAAAACAAAACAAACAAAAATCTAAAAATTAATGGATAATATGCTTCACCCAAAACTAGAACTGCTATGATGTGTAAGCTGAGTGGATATGGCGGGTGCTGCGATTCTTTGCCCGTGTCTGGTACTCCTCTCTGCTTGGAAGATAGGAAGAACACAAGTCCCAGCCCCTTCGAAGGCAATCCAGGCCTCATGATTGGTCTCATCAAGGGCAGTCAGTCACAGACCATCTGACAGGGGATGGGAAGTCTCCCTGGTCTCTTCCCCTATAGCTAGTGCAAAACCTGTTGAGCAGGGTCCTGGAGAGGCTCTCCGGAACACACTGGCCACGGGGAGTGAGAAATAAGCCTTTGTTATGTTAGCATTGGGTTATCCAATTATATCCCCTGTCTCTCTGCAACAAAAGATGTCATTACAGTGTGTAAGTCTTCAAGTTGCACTGAAAGACCCAGCAGTTAGCTGTCTATCTCAGTGGACTGTCTATGACAGTGGACTGTCTATGACAGTAGACTGTCTATCTCAGTGGACTGTCTATCTCAGTGGGCTGTCTATCTCAGTGGGCTGTCTGTCTCAGTGGGCTGTCTGTCTCAGTGGGCTGTCTATCTCAGTGGGCTGTCTATCTCAGTGGGCTGTCTATCTCAGTGGGCTGTCTATCTCAGTGGGCTGTCTATCTCAATGGGCTCTCTGTCTCAGGGAGCTGTCTATCACAGTGGGCTATCTATCACAGTGGACTATCTCAGTGGACTGTCTATCTCAGTGGGCTGTCTATCTCAGTGGGCTGTCTATCTCAGGGAGCTGTCTATAACAGTGGGCTGTCTATCACAGTGGGCTGTCTATCACAGTGGGCTCTTTCTAGAACTTTCCACGACACTCTCACTTTTTTTTGTTCCTCTTTTTTTTTTTTGACATAGGGTGTTATTGTTTCAAACTGGAAATCCCCCTGTCTCAGCCTATCAAATGCTGGTATCATTATCACCCACCACCATATTGAGCTCTATAACTAAAATCAGGCCACTAATGCTAACATTCTTTTGAGATTTAGAACATATCAAATTTTTCCTAAGAGCTTCCTATATATACATACATCTAGTCCTCTGCTGAGATGACTCCCAGACCTGTGCTGCCTCTTACTCAAAGCAAAACCCAATAGAAATAATAAATGTAACCCGACAGCTACAACAAACAGCTAAGTATGGCTTCCCACTTCAATTGACCAAGTATATTTTCTCTGTCTTACTTCCTTGAACACCTTAAGAAACTTCAAAGATGCTCTCCCCCACTGCCCCACTGCTCACTCGCAGCTTGTGGCTGATGGTGTCTGATGGGAGCATCACTGAACGCTCAAATGGTCTTTAAGAGTGGAATGTGCCCAACCTAAGTATATGTTTCAATACCTTTTATAACCCCACAAACAAGGAAGCTAAGAGCCAGAGATACCAAGGGCGAACTCATAGAAAGCAGTGAAGTCAGGCTGTGTCCTTCGGCTAACACACTCAAGCGTTAGAGTTACAGTGCTCTCAGCTCCTATGCAAAGAAGATGCACTCAGAGTTCATTTCAGCACACCCTGTAGAAAAATACAGTGTCTTTTTTTTCTACTTTGGAAATAGCTACTGATAAACAGAAAATAGAAAAACATTCATTCTCACTAGCAAAACAATACAGATTAATTTTTATAAAATAAATTTAACATGAAAGATTCGAGACATACACTAAGAAAATGAGGGCCAGCAAGATGGGTCAGTATGTAAAGACACTTGCTGTCCCACCTGATGACCTTGCTTCAGTCACCAGAACCTGCACGGTAGGAGAACCAATTCTGATCTCTATGTGCATGCTATAGCATATGTTCACACATATAGACACACACACACACACATACACACACAAAGAAAATAAATTGTGAAACTGAGGTCATAGCTGTGAGTTTAAAGTCTCATTTGAAGATATCAGGCAAAGAGAGAGAAAGTAAGATTGGTGTGGACTTTTGAAACCTCAAAGCCCACCCCCAGTAACACAAACCCATGCTTCCTAATCCTTCCCAAATAGTTCCACTAACTGGGGATGAAATATTTAAATATATGAGTCTTTGGGGGCCATTCTAGTCTAACCCCCCAACCTGGAAGTTCACTTTTCCTTTTGTAAGCTTGGGCCATTCTGAACTGGTAAGATGTTCAACCACACCCAAAGCTCAGGCTGTTCCTTCATCTCTTAATATTTGGCTATGTCTGCATCCAAGCCCTTTCCTTCAAGAACTTTAAGGTCTAAGGTTGGTTAGTTACCTAGGAATTGATGACATAGAGACTGACAGCAGAAGTTTTCCTGGGGATGATCTTAGGATCAATATCCAGAGAAGAGGGGTTACTCAAAATGGATACAGTCACAGCAAGTGACTTAGCTAGTGCTCCAAGAAGCTATTTAGCTGTCATGAACCTATGGAGTTCACCTTAAAATAATGGACTGGGTCTGGGGCAGTGCCTCAGTTGGTACAGTGCTGGCAGGCAAGCATAAGGACTTGAGTTCAATCCCCAGGACCCATTTACAAATCCAACAACTGTTTTTTTAGTTTGTTTGTTTGTTTTTGTTTCTTGTTTTTAAATCTCAGTCATTCAATTTTACCAACAAAGACACAGGAGCCAGTTGCTGGGGTGAAAGCCTGCTAGCTCAGAGAGGCAGAGAAAGAGCCTAGCTGACCGTCCCCCTCAACTGACATCCCAAAAGGAAAAGGAAGCACTCTTTCTCCTGTTATCTCAGAAATCCTTCAAACTAAATGTCCCTCCCTTCTACTTCCTGTGCGTCTCTCTGCGCTTCCCCCTGACTTCCTCTTACTTTCTATGGTTTTTCCTCTGTTCACTCCCTGTCAACTGGTTGCTTGCTCTTCCTATGGTTGACTTTATTTAGTCCTAAATAAACAGAAAGCTCTTGGATTAAAGGTGTCTGCTGGGGCTGAGCCACACCACAACTAGAAACAGTTTTTCCCAGTAAGTAACACAATCTCGGGGGTCACTGTGAGATCAAATATCCTGCAACAAATAACAGCACCGCCATACCCATAATCCCAGTGGTGAGGAGGTAGAGACCGGAGGATCCATGGGACATGTTGGCCAACAAAAGTGAATGGCAGGTCTAGAGACCATGTCTTCAGAACACAGGGTTGGCAGCCATAAAGGTCTTCCTTGACAATGTCAACCTCCAGCTTCCACAAGAATGTACACAGACACACACAAATACTCCCACCCCACATCAAGACAAAACCCCCAAACAACAACAACAGTACAAAGAAACTGGGCCAAGCAGTCATTGGCTGTGAAGGGCTCTCGGAAGAAAAAAGAAGTGGCTCTCAGCTGCTCTCAGAGCAAGTCACTACTGAGAGCTAAGCGCGCTAAGGGCGGCGCAAGAGAGCTGCACTTCTGACTGGAGCAGCTGGTCAGCGAGCACCCTGTGGATTCACTTCAGGCAGGATCCAGAAGTTGCACTAATATTTCTAGAATTTATTTGAGGAGCTATATGCCCGGCTGAAACTTTTATTGCTGAGGGAGAATGGAAAGCTATATAGTAAAAGCGAAATTGTTTTTGCAACATCATTCAAAACTCATATAACTTTACGCTCTGTACAGAGGCAACATAACATTTTAGAACTACATAAACAGGAGGTAAAGTTCAAGTGTAAGAATAAATGTATGAGGGGCCTGGAGAGATGGCTCAGTGGTTAAGAGCACTGACTGTTCTTCCAGAGGTCCTGAGTTCAATTCCCAGCAACCACATGGTGGCTCACAACCATCTGTAATGGGATCCAATGCCCTCTTCTGGTGTGTCTGTAGACAGCTACAGTGTACTCATATAAATAAAATAAATAAATAAATCATTTTTTTAAAAAAAGAATAAATGTATGAGAATAGCCAAGAAAAAGAAACACACACACACACACACACACACAGTCTCAGATACTAAAATACTTCAAAGGCCTGTGAATGAGCACAATATGATCTTGGCATGGGAATAGACAAATAAGTCATTGACACAGAATAGAAAAGCCAGAAATAGCTTCGAGACAGGACTGCCATCGTCGCAGCCTGCACAATAGCCCTGTATCAGTGGTTGGCAGACAGCATCTTCTCTGTCTGGGTTCAGCCCATGATGTTTTAACTGTATAGTTTGCAAATGCCCCAGATGCTAGGACACATAGTGAGTTCGTATATGTAAAATGCTATACTTTAATTTGTACTCTCAAGGAGAGCCTATTCCCCATGTGCTGCCACATAACTCACTCTACGTGTGGTAAAGGAAGATGCTCCCTTCTGCTGTGCATGACAGTTAACCTCATTGTCAACTTGACTGGAAGAAGAATCACCTCAGAGACACACCTCTGCATGGTCTTCTATGGCATTTCCAGAGAGGTTTAACTGAGCAGTGAAGACTGATCCCAAGGGCTAAGTGTCCAGACTGACTAGACCTGGAACAAAGAAGGTCCAAGGAGCTCCAACACTGCTCTTTGTCTTCTGTCTGTCCAAAAGGACTGTGTATTCTCAAACTTGCAGCCAAGACAAATCTCTCCTCTCCTCAGTTACTTCTTTTCAGGTACCAGGCTACAGCCATGAGCAAAGTAACTAGCGCACCAATATGAACCATTGTCAGATGAATTTGAGATAAATGTAAAAAAAAAAAAGTAGCAATTCAAATTTAGCCCATAAAACTTCAGGTCTGTGTGAGTTCAAGAGATCTATTGTAAAGAAGGTGAAAATCACTGAGAATAGATTTTAGGTGTTCTTACCACAAAAATCCATGGAAAAGGTATATGTTAGGCTCAACCGAGCCATTCTGTTCTACGCCACAGTGTACACACATTTGAAAACATCGCACTGAACAAGGTAACTATGTAGAGCTGGAGAGATAGCGTGGCAATCAAGAACACACGCTGTTCTTGCAGAAGATCTGAGTTGGTTTTCCAGTACCCACATAGCAGTTCATATGTGGCGCACATACATACATGCAGACAACCCCAAATGTACATAAAATTTAAAAAATCTTTTTAAAAGAGATAAATATGTATGATTTGCCCATTAGTAGACAGTGTAGAAAGTTAAGTGTAGATAGAAGGACTTTTAAGCAGACAACAACCCCTAAAACAATAAAAGTAAAGACAGATCACTACTCAGATACAAAAGTTATTACAGCGTGAGAAAAACACAGCAGCTAATTCAATAGATAAATGATGGATTGGGATAAACGTTGACAACATATATAAAAAACAAGGAGTTAGAAGCTTCACTATGCAACAGGGTAAGAAAAAGATGACCTAAAAGAATATAGAAGCTGTCATGGGGAGACACACACCTTTAATCTCAGCCCAGGAGGCAGAGGCAGGTGAGTCTCTGTGAGTTCACAGATCCCTTTGAGTTCAATACTAGTCTGGTCTACATGATGAGTACCAGGCTACATAGTGAGACCCTGTCTCTAAACAAACAAACAAACGAACAAATAACATAATAAAGTAATTAAATAAAATTGAAAAGCAATGTATACTGAGGCTGGGAGCAGTTTCATATTGGACCGTGCTTAACAAGGGTGTGGTCCTGGGTTTGATGCCAAGCACACAGCCCAAAATAGGATGATTATGTATATGAGCACATCCAAGATGGCCTCAAAAACAGAGACAAGTTGCTAATGACTAACTTTACAACCAGATAAGGGATTGCTGTTAATGTAATAAGCAATGGGTGGTGAGAAGTCTCAGTGGGTTCCTCATCCAACCTTGCAAGCCTGGGACCTGAGTCTGATCCCAGGAACTCACAATAAAAGAGGAAGGAAAGAATTCACTCCACAAGTTGTCCTTTGGCCTCTATAACATGATCTTTATTCCCTTCTCCAATAATAATAATAAATACAAAATAAATACACAAAAGTAACAAACCAAATACTCCTCTTAGAGACCAAATTGGCAAAAGTAAAAAAAGAGACATGTAGCAAGCTATGTCTTTAGGGAATACATGAACAAAGAGTCTTCTGATCCATTGCTGAGAGAAACATAAGTTGTTTTAGTACTTTGAAAAAGCAAAATTACAATTAGAAAACATGTATGATTTTTATTCTTATTTGTTGGGATTTCCCCATTAATATAAACACATTGATATAAAAGAATACGCATGTTAGAGATGTTTACAGCATCCATTTGTCGTTGGGAAAAGATAAATTAGACTTTAGGTGGGAAATTGATTAATTAAATTGTGGTTCATCCAATCTGTGAAGCAATGGGAAAATCACGGAGCCACTATGAAGACTGAGAATTATCCTGTGTTCTCAGAAGGCACTCCAGGACATAGTTCACATTAAAAGGCAAGAAACACAGAGGCACCTATCACAGGCACTCACACATGTACACACGAACACTCTTACACACATAGCACACATATATCTGGTCATATAAGCATGAGGGAAAGTGGACATTTTCATATCATATGAATACGTTTCCTGTATTCACATGGTAATACTCATTTCTAGGATTAAGAACCAACCAATCAATCAATGTTTTGGGGAAAGTAAGTGCTCTATATAGTAAAAGCAGCAAGAATGTTACCTTCGCACATGAATTTGAACATGGATGTGTGAAATTCGTAGGAGGATGCTGTGGTGGTTGTGTCATCTCTCCGTTCGGCACAACCTAGAACCATGAACAAAGAGAGGAGTCTCAGTGAGGCTCTGTCTAGATCAGCTGACCTGTTCCTGTGTCTGTAGAGGTTTGTCTTGACTGCTTTAACTGCTGTGAGAAGATTCAGGCTGAAAGAGGACAGCATCGTTTCCTTAGAGGCCCAGACTAAGAAGAAAGGACGCTAGCGCATGCGTGCATTCTCTCTGCTAATGACTGTGGACGGGATGTGACGAGCTGCTGCAAGTTCCGGTCACCGGGACTTTCAGCATCAGTGGACTGTGAACTGTGAGCTAAAATAGACCGCTCCTCCCTTGCTGTTTGTCAGGATTTAATCACTACAGAAATGACTTTCTTTTTCTATTTTGTTTTTGTTTTTTGTTTTTGTTTTGTCGTTGTTGTTTTTGTTTTTGACAGAGTTTCTCTGTGTAGCCCTGAGTGTGTTGGAACTCACTCTGTAGACCAGGCTGGCCTGGAGATCTCAGAGATCCACCTGCCTCTGCCTCCCAAGTGTTGGGATTTAAGGTATGCACCGCCACTGCCTGGTTGATTAAAGCTTTTTGTTTGTTTGTTTTTTGGTTTTCTTTTATCTTTTTTTGGGGGGGGCGGTGAGGGGTGAGACAGGGTTTCAAGGTTTCTCTGTGCAGCCCTGGTTGTTCTTTTGTTAGTTAGTTTTTTAAGTGTGTATATTTGATGCTGGAGAGACCGCTCTTATTAAGAGAATAAGGGCACTGACTGTTCAGGATTTCCAGAGGTTCTGAGTTCAATTCCAAGCAACTACCATCTGTAACTGGGTCAGATGCCCTCTTCTGGTGTGTCTGAAGACAACTACAATGTACTCATGTAAATAAAATAAATATTTTTTAAAGTGTGTAAATTATATATTCAACCAATTTCATCATGAGTTAAAAAAAAAAGCCATGAAAATTTTCAATTAACTTCTGATAGGTTATTTCTTCGCCGCTGGTGAAATCAATTCAAACCAGATTAGATTAAAGGCAGGTTTATTGTCAAGCTGCTCTCAGGCAGATTCACTGGCCCCAAGGACCAAGGCCAGGAAAGTCGCCATGGGGAAGGTAGGAGGGCCGGAGAAAGAGAGAAAGGGTGTATACTCAAGAGAGAAGAGAGACCAAAATGCCTGGATTATATAGGGAAGAGATTTTGGGGGAGGGCAGTCCAGCTCTTGGCTGGAAAGTTCAAGGTTGTGGGCAGGGCATGCCAGGTTGAACTGAAGGATTCTGGGAGAACCTAGAGGCCAGGTCTACTTTGGTATGTAGACTATGGGCCTCAGTCCCTTGTCCCCCCTCTGAAACCAAACAACTTCTACTTAAATTAGATATTAATTCAAGAAGAAACTTGAAGTGTCATGAAAATACTTAGATAATGTTGAATAGTTTTCTAATATATTTAAATATTGTTTAAAGCAATAAGAATATCTAAGTGTTTTGTTTTGTTGTTGTTTTAATTGCACTTTTGCATCCTAAAAATAAGTAACTGGGGCTCGAGAGATGGCTCGGAGGTTAAGAGCCCTTGCTGTTCTTACAGAGATCTATGTTCAGTTTCTGGAAGCCACATGGTGGCTCGAAACCATCTGTAGACACGCATACGGTGCACAAACATACATGCAAGCAAAATACTTATACAAATAAAATTAGTCAAACCTTTTTTAAAAATTTAAAACAAGTAAGTATTTGCCTGGAAAACACTACATGTGGATTCAGAGGCCAGGAGACAACTTGTTTCGTCTCCCTCTGTGACTGTCTACCATATTACCTGAGATAGGGTCTCCCACTGACTAGGAAGCTTGCCTTTTCAGCAAGGTTGGCTGACCAGGCAGTTCTCAAGATCTGTGTCTCTACCCTCACTGCTGGGGCTACCAACAAGCACGTCACTGTTTCCTATTTTGGTTTGGTTTGGTTTTGGTTTTTCAGTACATGGGTGCTTAGGATTCAAAACCAGGTCCACATGCTTGCAGAACAAGCATTCTAACCCACTGCGGTTGCTGGCATTTCGTCTAGGCTCCGCCCCCTCCCCCGTTCCTGGCAACAGCCAAGTGTGCTCGACTCACTGAAAAAGGGGCTACTTGCGCCCTCCTCACTCTTTTGCTCTCTTCTCTTGCTCTTGCTTCTTTACCCTCTTCTCCTCTCCCCTCCCCAGTCTCTCCAGGTGCTCATAGCCGGTATCCCCTCGCCACCTCTGCCTTTCTCTGTCCCTACTAGCCCCTCAACTCCTCTCCTCATGCCCTAAATTCGGTCCTTCGGTCGTGTACCTCAGGGGGAGGGGATGCCTCAGCAATGGGCCAGCAGAGGCACCCCCTTCCCCCACACCATACCGCGCCTCCGTCCACCAAACATATCCCTTCCTCACGTGTCTTTTTATAGAACACAACATCTTCAGTCCTGTAAATTTTGTTATTTCATTTGTTTCAGGTTTAGCCTCTTTAAAATAAAGTTTCACTCAGTAGCCTAGATTGGCTTGGAAATTGTTTCCGATTTTCAGCAATCTTCCTGCCTCAGCCTCTAAAGCAAAGGACTACAGGCCTGAGCCATCAGAGAGGTGTTTGTTGAGACATTGTCTCTCTTATCCGGAGTGTTCCTCTGACTCGTTATGCAGCCAAGGACGAACTCTAACTTGCTGCCTTCCTCTTGACCTCCAAGTGTTGGAATTATAGGCATGCACCTCCGGGCCCGGCTTTCTATACTGCTGGGGATGAAACCCAGGCTTCTTATAAATGCTCTACTGAGCCACATCAGCTGAGCTGTGTCCTCCTCGCCACTGGTGATTTTTCCCGAGTTTATTCATATGTACATAGTATCACTTCTTTTAACCGAGTTGAAGCCCTGACTATTAAAGACAAGCTAAGTAACTTCGAACGACTCCGCCTTACACTGAAGCGGTACTATCGGCATGGGACAGTCACCGGTGTAAACGGAGCTGGAATAAACCCGACAGACTGAAGACACAGAGATGGGCCTCTGTTTTCAACCAGGGTTCCTCTTCCTTACTCGGCTGGGCTCCCTCACCTCAGTCTTCCCAACACTATCGACCCACGCAGCCTTTCCCTTCTTCCACAACATCTTTGCGCTCTTTTTCTGTACGGGATTCCAAGCCATTCTTCTTTAGGTATTTAATGTGCATCGATTTACCCTTTTCCCAGTGACCAGGAGTTTTGGAAAGTCTAGACTCAGCAGTGCTTTTGGGGGGCGCCTCTCTCGTCCCTGGGGAGAGTGTAATAAGGAGCTATGGGTAATCAGTCATCACCAACATCTGAGCTTGCAGAACCCCAGGCCCTCCCGTTCTTCTAGGCCAGTGCTTCTCAGTCTTCCTAACGCTGCGGCCCTTCGGTACAGTTCCTCATGTTGTGTCGACCCCCAACCATAAACTTATTTCATTGCCACTTCATAACTGTACATTTACATTGTTTTGAAGTGTAACATAAATATCTGATATGCAGGATATCTGATATTCGACCTCTGTGAAGGGGTCGTTTCTTCCTAATGGGGGGGGGGTCCCAGCTCTATCTGCCCGCCTCATTTTCTCATGGGCTGAGGATTGCACAATCATTTGCTCCCTGACTGGGTTCAAATCAAAAGAGAAGAACATCCATAGCACTTCAGAAATGGGATCTGCAATAACTCCCGAGTTGTGAAACATTAGCAGGGCTTTGCCCCACTGTCCAAGCTGCTGCTGAAGGCTGCAGAGATCTTCAGTCTCGGGTGATGCAACTTGTGAGCAAACAATAGCTGCTTCCAATCAGGAGAAGAAGAGGGATTTGCATATGTATGACTGACTACTAGAAAGCAAATATTGTGGTCTGTCTTTCCTTAGTACAAGTTATTTTCCACAGCTCTCTGACATGATTGGTTATCTGCACATTTTCAAACCAGGGATTTTTTTTTTTCATGGCTTGGAAAATTCCAGTGGCCCTCTGCAGTTTCCTTATTGACAGGAGCTATCAGGCTTTCCAAGAGGGTCTTATCTGCCAGCAACAGCGGTTACTGCCAAGCTGCCAGACAGGTTCAGTGGGATTGCACAGCTGCCTGAGTGCCGCAGGCCAGGTGGGGTGAACTCCCGGCTCTCTCCTTTCAAGGCCTGCAGGCTTTGACCTGTAAGTAGGTGCCTAAACAGTCTAATCTGTCACCCACATATGCCTGAGCAGCAATAGGAATGCCCTTTACTACGAGGCTTAGCATCCCTCCCTCCCACAGCACGTCTTCAGAGTTGCTTGTATAAACTGCTGTACTGGAAGCTATGTCTGGTATTTCTATAAAACCCTTTCAAGACATGATCTAATGATTCAATTTATTTATAGCAACCAATAGGAATAAGGCCTTTCTTATAGCTCCAGCTCCTGAGAGCAGCCCTAAAATAACAAACCAACAAGAGCCCTTGACAGAGGCCAGTGACCTTCAGTCTGGACTCAGGCACTCTGTGCTTGGAGGGTTGGGTTTTATTCCTTTGAGAGGTTCCCTTTCTCTCTGCCTATGGTGACTGATGTTTTTAATTCTGATGTTAAAAGAAAAAAAAACAGATTTCAGATTTGAGTTTGTTCTTGATAGTGTAAAGAACTGTTTCCTTTTTCTGCCTTTTTTTTTTCTTAAAAAAAATATTTATTTTATGTATGTGAGTACACTGTCGCTGTCTTCAGACATACCAGAAGAATGCATCAGATACCATTACAAGTGGTTATGAGGCAGCATGTAGTTTCTAGGAATTGAACTTGGGGCCTCTGGGAGAGCAGTCCCTGCTCTTAGCTGCTGAGTCATCCCTCCAGTTCTAGAGAACTGCTTTCAATCTATGAAATTGAAAAGGAGAAAAAAAAAGCCATAAAGTCAGCATCGTCTTTGACATTTACCATTATAGAATGAATTCCCAGGCAAGCATTACCTGTTTTATAGCTAAGATCAAGGAAAATTGACTAAGAAGTTGAAAGTTATATTTAAGTATAACTTCTTATTATGGAGGGCAGGTAGCAAGATGCTGTGGTAAAGGGTATTAGAAGAAAGACGGGGACTTTTTATTTTTTCATCAAATCACATAGCTATTTTAAATGTCACCTATACTTAGTACTTTCTGGTGACAAAGTCCACGTGGGAAGAGTGTTTGTCCCCTCCTGAAGTGAGCAAGCGACAGCTGATTCTCCCCGCTCTAGCAACATTCAGTTTGTTATTCTGAATGATAAGGACTCTTAAAATACCCCTTTTTGTAGCAGCAGCCTGGTTCATGACTAACGTTTGCACTACATAAAGCCAAGCAGACCTTAACGATGACTGTCACTCCAAACATATTTATCATTTATAGTTCATGGCAACATATATGTACTCCATAATAGATCCATTATGTAGTTGATAATTAAACTACATAATGGGGGGATGTTTTGTTTGATTTTGATTATTGCTTTTTGAGACAATATCTTACTCTATGACCTAGACTGTAACTCATAGTGATCCTCCTGTCTCAGCTTTCCAAGTGTGATGCATCTAGTTACATATGCCAATTTTTTTTTAAAACTGTTTGTTTTGGCTTGGGGGGGCAGGAGCTCATATAACCTAGGCTAGCTTTGAACTTGATATGTAGCAGAGGATATCCTGATTCCCTGCCTCTATCTTCCTTGTCCCAGGAAGTGATTAGCTTTTTAAGGATATTGTTTTAGTGGGGGCACATAGTCAAGTTGAAATAACTTATATACTTATTTATTCTTTTGGGGGGGCTTTTGTTTTTTGTTGTTGTTTGTTTTGTTCTTTTTTATATTATTTATTTATTTTATGTATATTGAGTGCACTGTAGCTGTCTTCAGACACACCAGAAGAGGGCATCAGATCCCATTACAGATGGCTGTGAGCCACCATGTGGTTGCTGAGAATTGAACTCAGGACCTCTGGAAGAGCAGTCAGTGCTTTTGACTGCTGAGCCATCTCTCCAGCTTCTTGTTGTTTGGTTTTTCCCATCAGGATTTCCCTGTGTAGCCCTGGCTGTCCTGAAACTCACTCTGTGGATCAGGCTGGCCTCAAACTTAGAGATTCTCCTGCCTCTGCCTCCCACATGGGCCATCATTGCCCAGCTATAATTTTCTTATTACTAACTCTTGAGATGTAGAGCGCTAACAAGTATTGTCTCATCAGATTGAGAGGAAAAAAAAACTGTTAGAATTTTAATAACAAATGAACAAATTTGAAACATGTTGTTTTATAACAACCTGAAACAATTGGTGCCCTGCTCATTCTAGAGCAATAACCCTGAGGTTTAAAAACATTCCTACTATTGCAGCTTGGTTTTTATGGTTTCATATTTTTTTTCCTCGTGTCTTAGTCTTTGTATAATTTGTTTCCAAACCAAAGCCTTTTGTCTCCTTTTGTATTCATTCATTCATTCATTCATTCATTCAATTCATTCATTCTTCGGTTATTATTGACTGTCAGACCCTGAGAATAGAAAAATAAAAAACAAACAAGCAATATTTGAACTGAGACTTGAAATCAAGCAAGGTTCTACCTATGTTTGGCCCCTACGTGCTCAATGATCACATACTAGTGGGACAGACGGACAGTAAATTTATCAATAACACTAGTTTATTATACCTGCGGTGATCAGTCTCTGTGTCACTACAGTGACATTAAAGACACATCCTGAAGGAGGAACAAGAACCAGCCCGGAAGTCTCTTCCGAGGCGATGAGCAGCAAACGCTCTGGCAGGTTCAAGAGGGAAAAACGTAACGAGCATGGCTGGAGGGTGTCTTGACTTCTTTCCCTGTTTCCGTGATAAATACTCTGGGAAAAGAAACTTCAGGATAAAGGGTTCGGGGGTACAGCCATTATGGCCAGGCAGTCAATGCGGAAGGAGACAGCAAGCTGCTCACATAGCATCTCAGGAAGCAGAAGGCAGAGTGTAAGCTGTTGCTCAGCTCTTTTTCCACTCGAGTGGTCAAGAATCCCAGCCAGGAAATGGTGCGGCTCAGGGTGGGCGGATCTCTCACCTCAGCTAAGGAACTCAAGATAACCCCCCACCTACCCACCCACAACTATAGTCAAATAAACCTTTAGGAGAATGAAAGGATGCCTCAGGGAGAAGTTTTGATCTGAGTGTCCCAGTGCTGTCCCTCCCCCACCCCTCCCTGTTCCTCTGTAGAAATTTTAGCCCTGGGTGTGTTGGTATCAGAAAGTGGGACTTTTGAATGGGATCCGAGTGTTTATGAAAAGAAGCCCAAAGGCTGGCTACGGCTTAGTGAGTAAAGGTGTTTGCTGCTAAGCCTGACAGCCTGAGTTCAAATCCCTGGAATCCACATGGTCGAAGGAAAGAATTGACTCCCCAGAGTTTCCCTTTCCACTGTCCTCCACATACACACATAATAAAAAAATGTAATTAGAAAGTAATTTAAAATAAACGAAGCCCACGAGAGGCTCTTGACCCATCTACCTGTGGACCCAGGAAGGAAGTACTGAAGGAAGTACGGGAACCAGAAAGCAGTCCCTCTCCCGACCTCAAACCTACTGCTACCTTGATCTTTGACCTCCTAGCCTGGAGAACTGTGGCTTATAAGCCACCAGGTATGGTTTTTTGTTTTTTGTTTTGTTTTAATGGCAGCCAGAACAGATTGAAGCAGTAAGGAGAAAAGCCGGGAGCAGTCACATCCTGTGGACTCCTAGGCTGAGCTCAGGAATTCAGAATGGACTCTGTAAACACTGAGACTCGAAAAGACCTGAGATGGGGAGGGTCAGATGAGTGTGGAGGATGGAGACATATACCATGGAGAATTGCTATTTTTTTCTTCTTTAATAAAATAAATAAAATTTTAAATTTATTTTACATCCTGATCGCATCTTTCCCTCCCTCCTCTCCTTCTAACCCCTCCCTCTCATCTCCCCTTCCCATTCTCAGAAAAGGGGAGGCCTCCCACCGATATCAACCCGCCTTGGCTTAACAAGTTGCATTGCTTCTTCTCCTATGTCAATTCTTAAGACCAGGACATCTGCTTGCACACCTTTAATCCCAGCACTCAGGAGGCAGAGGCAGGCAAATCTCTGAGATTGAAGACAACCTGGTCTACAGAGAGAGAGAGTTCCAAGATGGCTAGGGCAGGGCCACACAGAGAAATCTGTCTTTAACTCCCCTTCCTGTTCCCCAAAACAAGACAAAGACATCCATCTGTGATGAATTTGTTGACATTCAAAGAAAGCCTCACCTTTAGAAGCTTTTATTGAACCCCATAACTAAATCAAGCAGCCTTTTGAGCCAAAAGTCAAAAATTAAATGACGGCTCCAATGTCCAAATGTGCCAGTGAGACCAAGCAGAATGAATTGATTGTGCTCCAAGGATTAATTACATGAGCCAGGAGAGCAACTTCAAGGACCACAAAGGGTGTCATTCCCTTTCTTTTCTCTGGATGTTAAGGCCCAGGTAACTGTTGCCTGTCTAGCCAGCCATTCTTTGCTCTTACTAATTGTACAAGGAATCGTTCTCATGTGCTGTTACTAAGAAACTTTCTCATGATCTAGTTGATTGCATATTCTGTTCTGTGCTTTGGTGTCCTTGAAAACCGATCACAGTAGAAGTCAATTAGAACTGCTTCTTAAGCCGGGCAATGGTGGCGCATGCCTTTAATCCCAGCACTTGGGAGGCAGAGGCAGGTAGATTTCTGAGTTCGAGGCCAGCCTGGTCTACAGAGTGAGTTCCAGGACAGCCAGGGCTACACAGAGAAACCCTATCTCGAAAAAACAAAAACAAACAAACAAACAAAAAGAACTGCTTTGTATAGTTACAAATTTGGGCTCAAACCAATCACCAGGCAGCACTTCCTGTACCTATGTATGAGCTTTTATGATTTTTGCTTTTATATGCTGCCCCTGGGATGGACCCCAACATAAGAGAGACAGACACCGGTACCTTTTTAGAATAAGACTTACATTTAATTTCCTAACATCTCCCTGGGGATTGGCGTCCTACTTGGCAGAAAGAGACATACAGGTGGGTAACTGACATCCTGGTTGGCAAGTTCAGACATGAATGTTAGACAAGGCAAGTCCCCACCCACAGTTGAATACCCCAACCAATGAGAGCAGGACATGTGTACAACAAAGACATGTTCCCTAAATCCTGATTGGTGGACTAGCTTGGCACAGATGTTTATGGATTTCAAGGCTTCAAAGCACTACAGGATCTTGACTGAGAGTCACAGCCAGCTCCTGAGTCTGATCTGGGGTCCTGGGGTGAATGCTCAATAAAGTGTCCCTGTCTGACTGAGATCATGTTCGTGTGGTTTGTAAGGTGACTCCTGAACCCCAACAGTGGAAATGGAAAATCAAAAGCCATATGTACCCATTGATTTTATTGATACAGAATCAGAAATGACAGCTTCTCTACAGAGTGATCACTCACAGTGGGAGCATTCATCAGGTTTGAGTGTCCTTCCTGTGTATCCATATTAGACTTGGATGACACAATTTTGTTATGTCTAGGATTTTTGAAGAAATTAGAGAATTAGAGAGAACTGGTTCATTGTGTATTTCTTGACACCTTCTCTATTAACTTCACTTGATCCTGAGTTAATCACCTCACTGATATTTGGATCAGTATCTGCTCCACCTTTCCCAGAGGAAGTTCTGACTGGGCTGTTTTAGTCGGCTCTCTGGCTAAGTCATCTTCCTAATTCCTCCTGTCTGTCTGTCTTGGCCTGTAGTTGACCTTACTCACACATGTTCTTGACTCCTGTTTCTCCAAGAGCAGCAGCATTGGAATGTTTGCATGGAGAATTAGTTTATAGTTTGGCTCATTCTTTTGTTAACATAATACAAGGGAATGCAGTCCTTGCTTCTCCTCAGCCATGACAGGTCTTGGCAGTAATTGCTACTTACTTCATTGTGATTTCCATTATGGGGAAAGCGCTCACCCTGCTCTGTCGTCCTCTGACCCAGTAGATTGACTTCATGTTGTAGTTGAAGCAGACAGCTTGCTGTTCCTGAGCGATTCCTCTGTGCCTTTGTACAAGCTGTTCTGCTAGGATGGATTCCCCTTTCTCCCCCATGCTTCCCCCTGTTCCCTTCCCTCCCCCTCCCTCCTTCCCCTCTTCCCTTTCCCCTCTCCCCAGCCAACATTTTGCTGCTGCTTCCTATCCCAAGTCCATTGGAAACCCTTTCATCAGAATCTGATTTCTCAATGGTCATTTCCCCTAAGAGGATGAAGTAACCTGTTCAGATTTCCCAAAGACAGCAGACAGAAACCAAGATCCACTAAAGGAGAAAGCCTGTGGCTAACACGGGGAGAAAAGGAGTCAGCTGTTTGAAGAAGGAACAGGATAGAGAGAAAGAGAAATCTCAGCCTAGAAACCAGTTGTGGTTGGGTATAGTGGTGCACACCTTTGATCCCTGTGCTTGCAAAGCAGAGGCAGTTGGATGTCTGAGTTCAAAGCCAGCCTAGTGTACAGAGTAAGTTCCAGGACAGCCAGGGCTACACAGAGAAACCATCTCAAAAGAGAAAAACAACAGACAGACAAACAAACAGAAAAACAAAATAAAAAAGTAAGGAAGGAAAGGAAAATAAAGGAAAGGAAAAAGAAAAGAGAGAAGAGAAGAGAGAAGAGAAGGGAAGAGAAGAGAAGAGAGAAGGGAAGGGAAGGGAAGGGAAGGGAAGGGAAGGGAAGGGAAGGGAAGGGAAGGGAAG
>NW_021620536.1:2018796-2026004 GCF_004785775.1 Grammomys surdaster | reverse complement strand
AGGGAAGGGAAGGGAAGGGAAGGGAAGGGAAGGGAAGGGAAGGGAAGAGAAGAGAAGAGAAAACTAGTTGTAGTTTTTGCTATGAACTCTAAAGTCATTTACCAATTTTGAGATCCTGGGTGAGTTCCCTCCCCTTGCTGCTCTTTAGGCTTCTCCTCTGTAAAGAGGGGAGGGTACGCCCTGTTTCTCAGAGCTATGAGGATAAGGGAGAGGATAAGGATTTAGTGCTTGTGGCAGAGTTGATTTCCCAAACATGTTAGTTTTTCCTTCACAGTGTTGGAAGCATCTGGCCTACACTGCCTATTGGTACAGAGGAACTCTGTCGAGGTCAGTGTGTTCAGCTAGAAACAAGTAGACCATCAGGTGGGAGAGGGTGAGGACACTTCTGAGCTGCGGATCCTGGAGGGAAGTGAACCAGCCACTACCTAAGGGGCTGGAATACTGGGGACATCAAAGATGAAGAGCAGGGTCTGAGGAACTTGTCATCTCCTCACAGCCTGGCCCGAAGGAACTGGGTGTGAATCCAAAACAAAGAACTAGAAAAAGTTGAGCGTGTTTGCTCAGTCAAGATCTTATGGTTTCCTTAGCCCATTGGAATGTGGCCAGAAATAACATGGGCCTCACCAGGCATGCTGTAGGCAAGTGTTTCACCTTCTGCCAGGTAGCAGACACTGCCTGAGAGTGAACCTCCTAGATCTGGAAATCCACTAACAGAAAGAATTTTTTTTTAATTTTTTTTTTTAATTGAGACAAGGTTTCTTTGTGTAACCTTACTGTCCTGAAACTAGCTCTATAGACCAGGCTTGGCCTCTAACTCACAGAGATCTGACTGCTTCTGCCTCCCAAGTGCTGGGATTAAAGGTTTATGTCATGGCTCTCGTCTTCTCCAATTCCTCTTTGTATCCCTCCAAGGTTCTGTAATTGACATTGCAAGTCCTATGGAGGTCAGAAGAGGCCATCAAATTCCCTAGAACCAGGGATCTGGAGTTACAGAAGATTCTAAGCCACCGTGTAGGTGCTGGGGACTGAATTCAGGTCCTTTGCAAGAACAAGTGCTATTACCTGTTGACCTATCTCTCCATCCTCAGCAACTGACCTAGTTTTGTTACATTCAAAAGTTTCAACCCATCAACTGTGGGCTGCGGTTCTAAAAGCTATTCAGCAAAGTAAACCTTTGCAGCATCATTCCATCTGTCCTGTGTATGGGTGATCCGGTGGTCAGTGTGAGACATGTGTCGTACAGTGTTTGCTGATTAGACTCAGATCTAGTTGTGCATAGCTCAGTGGTGAACCCCAGCCTTTCCAGTACTTTCCAGGTCCCTACATTTCCCTTGCTATCAAGAGAAGCCATTAATTATGCAGCTGTGCTGTATACATCTGTAACTGCTTGCATTCAGAACTAAGCAGAGAAAGAAGTGTGTGCTTGTCCCATCCTCTCAGTATTTCTTCCCCTTGGTTCTTATGGTGGTCTCTGTCACCATCATCACAAGACTGTTTGGAAGGTGGAGCACAAGGTAACTGAGAGAAACCCTGGGGATTTCTGCACTTTCTCTGAGCCTCACACCCAGCTTGGTAAGAGAGTCTTCAAGGGGCTTCCTTGGGAGCCATGATGGTTAGTATTGACAACCCAGTTGGCAATGACTAGAAGAACAGAGGAGGAGACAAACTCCAGAACAGATCTGTGGAAAAGTTAAATTGTGTTACTGGAGTAAAAAGACCCAACCTAAATGTGGGAGGTGCCATTCCACAGTCTAGGGACCAGGGACAGTGAGCCCCAACAACAGCATTCTTTTCTCTCTCCTGGCTGCAGATGCCATGTGACCAGTCACCTCCTCTTCCTCCTGCTGCCATGAGTTCCCTGCCATGATGGATTGTACCTTCAAACTATGAACCCAAATAAACCCTCCCTTCCTCAAGCAAATTCTGTGGGGTATCTTGTCACAGTAACAAGCAAAGTAACTAGTGTAGAGGCTTTCCCCTTGAGAGCTCCAGTGCCCAGTTACAGGTTTGAGACTGCATTATCGTCAGGTCAAGAGATATTGAAAGGCTCCAGACTCCTGCAATCCAGCTATTCTTTGTAGAGCACCTACATGCGGGCCGCATGCAGACCAGCGAGGCTTCAGCACTGAGAGATATCCAGAACACTCCAAGCCCTAGTTTATTATTTCATACTGAACTTGTCATGACTACATTCTGGGGCACAGATCCAGACCTGTGGGTGTACCTTCAGTTTTCATTACTACATTTTATCGTAAAGATTTCTCCTGTTTTCTCCCTGTCTGTAGCATGTAGACTAAATATAACTGTGATTCATGTATTAAACACGCATCCATTTAACTTACTCCTGGGGTAAACAGAGACATAAAACTTCTCATGCCTCTAGGCAGTCTTGACTTCGGCATTGAACTTTGTTAGGAGCTTTATTTGAGCAATCTCTGGGCATGTGATTATGAGGTTGCCGACTAGTGTGCATAGGAAAAAAAAAAGTTTTCAGATTAGTGAATGTCTTCTCCATTTAAAGTAAAACCTTTCCCTCCCCCGCCACCAGAATTCCTGATAGAAATGGCATTCCTATTGGATCACTAAATTATAATTTTTTAAAGATACATATTAGACAAAATACACTAACAATAAAACGCTATGTTCTGAGGTAATTATTCTTCATTAGCAGACTATTATTTTAATACTGCTAATGATATTGTTGAGGCATTTAAGAGCATGTTTTCCCAGTAGCAACTGCTCATGGGAAGAATGCACTTCAGTAATTAAGCTTCTGTGTGTGTCGAGGTGTTTTTCTTTTTTTGCTTGGTTTTGCTTTTCTACCAAAGTTATCTATGTTTTAAGACTTCACTTTTACCATCAGATAAGACAACCGCTTGTAAATGTGATGGAATCTTAGAAGTGAGGTGGTGGGAGCCGGGGTGTGGATGGGAATCCATGCTGTTGGCTCAGTTTTGAGATAAAGTCTCTTTGTAGTCCAGGCTGAGGAGCCTCCTGCCTCAGTCTCTCAAGTATTGTGATAACTGGTGTGCAGCTCCATGCGCAGGTTGGGAAACTGAGGCAGACACTTCCTCAAGTCCATGTAATCATCACCTGTAAGCTCTGCTCTGTGGCTCTCAGCTTCCTCATGGGAATGAGGTGATGGCCTCCTGTATCCCACTAATTTTCCTCTGAAGCTTTTGAGTGAGGCTCAGAGGTAAAGTTAACACACCTCCCTGTTCATTCTGTGCCTACACAGCTTCATGCTGAGACCAAGAATGTCATGGTGGAAAAGACAAGACAAGGAAAAACATTTGGTCATTATCATACATATTAACCTAGGGCCACAATGCTGACAGACATGTTTAGAATTATGATACTTAGTTATTTAGTGTTTTTTAAAAAAATTCTAGAAACAACTTCTATCCATTACTTCCTGAAGATTGGAGGTTTAAAAAAATATATCAATTAGCCTGGATATATAGTTGAGTTGATCCACAGACACCTATATAGCAACCTTAAGAATTTGGTGACTGGGCTAGAGAGATGGCTCAGTGGTTAAGAGCGCTGACCGCTCTTCCAGAGGTCCTGAGTTCAATCTTTGTATGGCTGTCAGTGACCATGACGACTTTGTAGTGGTTGTCAGGGACCATGATGACTCTAGGTCCTTTGTTAAGAAGCCATCTGTTGAACACAAAGGATTGAAGTTTCCTTTGAAAAACCAGAATGTGGAATGTGATAGCAAGTCAAATGAAGACAAGGCCTTGAAGTAGTTTGCTTCTCTAGATACATCATGGAGAACTGTCATCAGTCTGTCTCGGAGAGTTGCTGAGTCAAGAGATGTGATGTCTTTAATGAAGACAAGATAGACGGCCCCAAGCCTCACCCTGGATTTATTACTAACATGTGAAGGAATTTCATTGCTGTATGAACTGGATAGCAAGTCTGGCAAGAAGGTGTATTTTCTGAACAAAAATGTGACTGGAGTCTGGGGTCCAGAGCTTAAAGGTGAGTAGAAAACTGTAGTCGCAAGCCCTACAAGTTCAAAGAGTAACACATGATTTCAACCTTTAGAGAAAACATAATCCAGGAAACATCTTCATGGTGTTGACTGTTTTGTCATGTGATTAGTAACTAGAGATAGAATTTTTCCAAGAAATTGTCTGAACCTCCTGGCGTGACATCAACATTTACCCAGATATAAACAAAAGCTAACTATTTTATTCTTTGACTCTATTAACCTTAGGAAACAAGGTACTTTACTACTTTTAAAATTAACTAGTTTGGAGCCTGGAGAGATGGCTCAGCGGTTAAGAGCACTGGCTGCTCTTCCAGAGGTCCTGAGTTCAATTCCCAGCAACCACGTGGTGGCTCACAACCATCTGTAATGGGATCTGATGCCCTCTTCTGGTGCACCTGAAGACAGCTACTTATATACAATAAATAGATAGATATCTAGATAGATAGATAGATAGATAGATAGATCTTTTTTTTAAAGAAATCTAAAAAGAAAATTTAAAAGGGACAAGAGACCAAATTAGAAATGTTTAAAAAATTAATTGTGTATAAATTGTGTGTGTGTGTATGGTGTAGAGGTTAGAGGACATCCTTGCCTCTCTTGTTTCTGCTGCATGACATGCACTCTAGGCTTAGTCCCCAGGCATCCAGTGCACTCTCCCCTTTCCCACTTCCATCTCTCTGTGGGAATGCTTTGAGTACAGATACATGCCGTCTCTTCTAGATTTCTATGTGAGTTGTGTCCAGCTTTTTATATGGTTTGTGGGGACCTGCTAAGCCATCTCCCAAGCACATAAATAAGTCACTTTAAAAACTTAGTCTGAGTTGTTGACATGTCTAAATTGGTAGAAATACTTGATGCCAAGTTGGTAGTTTGAATTAGATTAGTTCCCAGAAACTCAAATTTGAATACTTAGGAAGTAGCACTAGGAGGTGTGGCCTTGCTAGGATAGGTGTGGCCTTGCTGGAGGAAGTGTGTCACTGGGGGCGGGCTTTGAGGTCCTAGAAGCTCAAACCAAGCCTAGGGGCTCACTGTCTCTTCCTGTTGCCTGCTGATCTGGATGCAGACCTCTCAGCTCTTTCTGCAGCACCATGTGTGCCTGCACGTCACCATGACAATAAAAGACTAAACCTCTGAAACGGTATGCAAGCCCCAGTTAAATGCTTTCTCTACAAGCGTTGTTGTGGTCATGATGTCTCTTCACAACAATAGAAACTAACTTAGATACCAAGTCTGGTGACCTGAGTTCGATACCCAGTACCCACATGGTAGAAAAAGAGAACCAACTCCTGCAAACTGTCCTCTGATCAATATGTGTGCAAGCTGTCCTGTGATCAACATGTGTGCAAGCTGTCCTCTGATCAACATGTGTGCAAGCTGTCCTCTGATCAACATGTGTGCAAGCTGTCCTCTGATCAACATGTATGTAAGCTGTCGTCTGGTGAACACGTATACAAGCTGTCCTCTGATCAACATGTGTGCAAGCTGTCCTCTGATCAACACGTATGTAAGCTGTCCTCTGGTGAACACGTATACAAGCTGTCCTCTGATCAACATGTGTGCAAGCTGTCCTGTCCTCTGACCAGGATGCATATACTGTTTCATGCTCCCATGCACAAAAAATTAAAAAAGTATAATTTAAAAATTAAACAAAAAAAGAACACTTGCTCATCTATGCTTCTTGATAATAATCTTATAATTATAACCAGGAAAAAAATTAAAGGAGACTTTATTTTTTCTAGAAATATGTAATATATAGCTCCTTCCCCTTTAATACTCCTACAGGGAAGGGATGTAAAAAGATAAAGATTCTTTCAGCAAAGATCTTTTTGCTCATGAGCCTAGGTGAAGTTCTTCAGTTGTTTGTTTTGTCTTTCCTAGAGCACCTGATTCTAGCAAGGCATGAAAGAGCCTGTCTCTAAAGGCTGAGTGTGTTTTGGTGGTGGATGTGAGGGACTCTGGGGTCAGAAAACTCTTACTGCTGATTTCATTTGTAAATCTAGATTCAAATTCTTTGGTAACTGATGAATTCCATTTTGAGCAGCCTCTGCACTTATATACTGAGTATACAGACTTGAAAGCCCAGTGAGAAGCCCGGCATTTAGGATGCTTGAGGGTGGGGCTCTTCTGTGGTCATGGGGACACAGAACTCAGTGGCTTTAGGAATATGGAAATGAGGTTGATAGATTAAAAAGGAAAAACTAGGAAGTTTTCTCCTCAGTTCTATTTTCCCAAGATGTGGTGGATTGAATAAAATGGACCCCCACCCCACAGCTTATGTATTTGAATGCTTAGTCATTAGGGAGGGGTACTGCTTGAGGAGGATTATGGGGTGTGGCCTTGTTGGAGGAAGGGTGTCACTAGGGTGGGCTTCGAGGGTTCAAATGCTCAAAACAGACCTAGCTCTTTCTCTCTTCCTGCTGCCTGCAGATCCGGATGTACAACTCTCAGCTACTTCTCCAGCACCATGTCTGCCTGTGTGTTGCTATGCTCTCTTCCATGATGACAATGGATTAAACCTCTGAACTGTAAGCCAGGCCCCAATTAAATGCTTTCCTGTATAAGAGACGCTATAGTCATGGTGTCTCTTCTCAGCAACAGAACACTGACTAACACACAGGTAACAGGGAGAAAAGTCACAGCTGACCGAAGGCTGGTGGAGGTAGGGACGTCTATCAGAGAGCTGAGGTACACCAGAGAACAGAAGGATTTGAGTATTTGGTGGTGCTGCATGGCGGTCTTGGTGGACCTCTGGTGCAAACGTAAAGAATGAAGAATCAGTAGTTTGAACCAGGGTTGAGGTTTCAGCAAGTGACCAGGGCTGTGGGAAATGGAGAGTCATTATGCACAGGGATATGGCCTATGCCCTGGGGAAGCAGAGTCAGGATATGCACACGGATATGCCCTTGCCCTGGGGAAGCAGGAAGAAAGGAGCGGGGCTGGGTGTGGGTCAAGAGTGACAGCTGTCAGGGTGTCGGGAAGTGGTGTGTGGAGGCGTGGTTGGCTAGCTGTTTGTACCAAGGGCTGAGGTGAGACTCTGACACTGGACTCAAGAACTTGGGGGCCAGGAGTGGTGGTGCCTGCCTTTAACCTTAACATGTGGTTGAAAGACAGAGGCAGGAGGATCTCTGCAACAGCCATAGCTACAAAGTGAGACCTTGTATTAAAAGAAAGAAAGAAAGAGAGAGAGAGAGAGAGAGAGGGAGGGAGG
>NW_021620536.1:1914313-2018696 GCF_004785775.1 Grammomys surdaster | reverse complement strand
GAGGGAGGGAGGGAGGGAAGGAGGGAGGGAGGAAGGAAGGAAGGAAGGAAGGAAGGAAGGAAGGAAGGAAGGAAGGAAGGAAGGAAGGAAGAAAAAAGAAAAGAAAGGTAGGCTCGGGATTAGCTGTATCTTTATGTAAATAATGGAATCCCAAGAGAGCTAGAAATGCAGAAAATAAAATAAATGAAGTTGATGCTGGAATGAAGCAGAGGAAAGCTGTCCTGTGACCAGAGAAAGCAAAGAACCTTGAGACCTTTCCCCAAAGCAGCATGTGACAGGACAGCTGTAAAACAGGAAGCCCTAAACCTGCTCAGGATTTCAGCCTGAAGGTGACTCTAGTCTTTAGCTCCAGTATGCAGGAAGCAGATCTCCATGAGTTTAAAGCCAGCTTGGGTTACACAGTGATACCCTGTTTAAAGTTTTTGTCTTCCTCCTCCTCCTCCTCCTCCTCTTCCTCCTCCTCCTCCTCCTCCTCTCCTTCTCCTTCTCCTTCTCCTTCTCCTTCTCCTTCTCCTTCTCCTTCTCCTTCTCCTTCTCCTTCTCCTTCTCCTCCTTCTCCTTCACCTTCACCTTCTCCTTCTCCTCCTCCTCCTCTCCCTCCTCCTCCTCCTCCTTCTCTTCCTCCTCCTCCTCCGTCTCTTCCTCCTCTTCCTCCTCCTCTTCCTCCTTTTCTTCTTCCTCCTCCTCCTTCTCCTTCTTCTTCAGTATTTTTCTTTTGTACTTTTTGAAAACACTGAGATTGTTTTTCAACTATTTTTGGTAACTCGCCTGTGCAGTTTTCTAACCTGAACTTTGTCACTGAGAATGTTGTATGTCAGTATGAAAAGAATGGTCCTGCCTGGAAGCCATGCATTCAGAAGTGATGCAGATTTTTAGAAAGACAGAATACTGGTGTGGAATTCGCACAGTTCCATGATTGGAGGTTTGGGAGCATGCAACCGGTCAGGGCAGGATTGGAATGAGTTCTGTCTCATTGCCAATATTTCCTTATGGCACTTCAGGTCTGCCCTGGGAGTGGCTGTGGAAACTGACTCTGAGTATTCTCCTCTCAGCATTTGTCTGACTTCAAACTTCTGTTTCTTTATAAACAGCTACTAGAGTTTAACATACATGATTGCCTTCTGCTAAAATCGAAGTGTGTGTGTGTATGTGTGTGTGTAACAAATACACAGAACCAAAAATATATATTCCATGATATATATTCAAGTTTCAAACATCCAGAAGTGAAAATTCTGTAACAATGAGGCCCCCATGTTCCCTTCACCCAGACTGAACTCAACGCCTATCTTCTTTCGCCTACACTCCTCTTCTTTTCCATCATTTTGAAGTAAATCTTTAACTTCATATCACCTTTTGAGTATTTCAGTGTTTACTGCTAAATGATAAGGAGATAAATGTAAAAAAAAAATCTTATCTGACTTGGGCATGGCAACTCACACCTGCTCTCAGACTCTAGAGGTGCGGACAGGACTGTCATAAGTCTGAAGACAGCCTGGGCTACACAGGGAGTTCTAGTCTAGCCTGAGCTGCAGAATGAGATACTCTTCAAACAAAATGGAGAAGGGGACTTCTCTGAAATGCTGAGATCATAGGGTCACAAATATTCTGTGCCTGTAATACTGTGCTAGAGGCCAGAGAGATGAGAGAGAAGCCCAGCATGCCTGTCGCTCTTCCAAGGTTTGGTTCTCAGCACCCATATCAGGTCTCTCACAACTACCTGTAGCTCCAGCTCTGGGACACCTACTCCCTCCTCTCTTCTCCATGGGTACAGTTGGCAGTCCGTGCGCTTGGCAATCATGCACATATTATATGCGCATAACTAAAAGTGAATCTTTAAAAGAGTGTGTGGCCAGGTGTGGTGGTTCATGCCTTTAACCACAGGAATTGTTCCAGGACAGCCAGAGTCTACATAATGAGACTGTGTCTCAAACAAACAAATAAACCAACTAACCAACCAACCAACCAACTAGCCAGCCAAAAATAAATAAACGAACAACAACAAAAATGGAAAACACAATAAAATAAAATAAAATAAAACAAAAATGACATCTGTGTGCTAATCCAGGTGGATTGGCATATAATCATGATCTTAGCACTTAGACCTTAACCCTAACCCTCAGAGGCAGAAGGATCAAGATTCAAGGTCGTCTTTGACTATATAAGAAGCTTGACGCCAGCCTTTCATACACGAAACTCTATTTCAAAATTAAGTATGTCAAACTAAAACTAAAAATCTATGACGGTTGATGGTCTTTGTCAATTTGATCGGATTTAGAATCACCTGGGAGATCTTGAGGCACACTTCTGGTTGCATTGGTGATGGCATTTAAAAAAAGGATTAATTTAGGTGGGAGGACTTAACCAGCATTTGGTGGCAGCATCCTATGTGCACTAGGATTGGATGGGATAAGAGAGGAAAAAGGAAGAAGTGAGCTGAGCACCAGTTTCATCTCTCTCTGCTTTGTTTTGAAATGTGAGCAAGGAGCCCTGTGTTGCTGACCTATGCGTTATGCCCCATTGAGGACTGGTGCCCTCAGACTGTGAGCCAATAAAATCCTTCATCCCCCGGGTTTCTTCGTCTTGGGTATTTGACTACAAAAACAACCACAAAGTGACTGCTGCAACATATACAACTGCGTTGTCCTACTTTTAAAACCAGACTCCATTTTTCAGAATGAAATTCTATTCTGTATTTTTTGTTTGTTTGTTTTGTCTTGTGTGTTTTGATTTTTTTGGCAAATAAATTCACAGACAAATGAGAATGTGGGTTGTAGGTCTAACGGCCCCGAAGAAGATTGCTTTAAGAACGATTCAAAGGTTCAGTTGCACTTCCCGCAAACTCATAAAACATTAAGCTCTTTTCTGAAAGGTGATCGGTTAATTCATAGCAAGGAATGTTCACGTAAGTGCAAGCACTATCTTAGGAAGAGTTTCTAGCATCTATTTCTGTTCTAGGAAATGCCACAGGGGTGTAGCAGCTTTGCAATCAGATGCTAGGGATACGGATGGGAGATGATTTTCCATCTCATCGTGGTGAACTTGAGCAAGTAATAATATAGATCATATAAGATTGGGAATAGGAAGTATCGATGTATTATAAAACATTAAATGTTTCTGAATGTTAGAGAACACAGGCAGCCGAAGTCTTCCTTGCATTACTTTACAGGAAGGTGGGGGGACATAAGGAACGTTGCAGACAGCCAAATGTTAATCAAGAATCTGTATGGAGAACATGCTATCTGGGTCAGTCAGCTGTAGGCTCAAGTAACTTTTACTCAGTCCTGAAGGAGTTGATGATAGACCAGACAGGTCTGTACCCCAGGCATTCCAGTGAGGAGGTTTAGGAAGAGAACTGCAAACATGCCAGGGCTAAACTTGCCTTCACTTCCTCTAAGAACATGACGAAGGACTGAGAACCATCGAGACACAGACACACGGGAGTGTCTACAAAATGACTGAAATGCTCTTAGCTACAGTCCCTTCCATGACTGTTAAACAAGCCCTGTGCTCCCAGACAGAGTCAGTGCCGCCCCAGCCTGCTTGGCTTCCTGCCTGCTTGGAGCCATTCTATCTCATGGTTGTTAAATGTCTGGTGACGGTGCCAATGTGGTAGTTGTCGATTCATGAGGCACCAAGGTGACTGCTAAGCCTCTGAGAAACAAGGAGACACACTGGAAGATACCTTGGCCACCTCCTAATGTCCGTGGGAATCTGCAAGATTAGACAGAAAAGGAAACAGAGATAGTTGAACAGCTGAAGATCAACTGTCACCTTGCTACCATGACAGTTCTGTAGGTATGTCTTAGAAGGACGTGTTTATAAATCTTTTAGTGACATAGAATACACTTATAGAAGACCAAGGTTTTCATATTTAGCATTAAGTAGTGTTACATGATCACGGTTGTATCATTAATTTCTGTGACCCCAAATAGAGTGACAATTGTGACTTTGAGTTCTAGAACCTTCTCGGGGTGACCTGAATTTCCCATCTTCCTGCCTGTACCTCCCACATGCTGAGATTACAGGTATGGGTCACCACACCCAGTCTGTGTGAGGTCTGGGATAGAATCCGGAGTTTTGTGCCCACTCAAAGCACTCTACAAACTGAGCCATAGCCCCAGCCTGGTTCCCATCCTCAGTTTTAAATAGGGTTACATTTCACTGTGAGATGATATATTAGGTTTGGTTCTTAGTGATGCCTAAAGCAACGTACAGCATATTACACTGACCCGAGAATTTCACAACTCTTGAACAAGTTAGCAAACTGAGTTAAGGACAGAGTCTAATATGTAGATGTGTGTGTGTATGTGTGTACCTGTGTGTATGTGTGTCTGTGTGTCTCTCTCTGTGTCTGTGTGTGTAGGTGTCTGTATGTGTCTGTGTGTGTGTGTGTGTCTGTATGTGTGTCGATATGTGTCTGTGTGTATAGATGTCTGTATGTGTCTGTGTGTGTGTGTGCATGTGTGTGTGCAGCTTATGGCATTTTAAACTCTGTTAACTACAAAGAATAAAAAGATTGTGCAACACAGTTGGAAGGAAAACAACTTCTGAGATAAAGATCAAACTGTGTTTATAGAACCCATTATTGGCAGCTTTGCTATCAGTCATTTCCTGTGGGAATATTTCACTGGGGAATATTTTTATGCCTTGACTATTCATGAAACAGCCTTGGGTTCCTGCAATAAAAATATCCAAACACCGTTGGTATTAAGGTCTGAACATCGCAGTGTAACAATTCAGATTAAGCATTGAGATTATGTTTAGAACTTCCCTATGTGTTACGAAAGAGTTTGAAAGCAACACCAGTACACTATGGTCTAGTGAAGAGTTGAGCAACAGACTGGAAACTTGTTTTCTATAACATTGCTGTCAATTAAAAAAGGTTCATCATGTACAGTGTTTAAGATGCCGTGTTTAGCACAATACACCAGGGGATTACAGTTTTTGTCCTTAGGAAGTGGGTGAATTTTGAATTTTCTTATAAGAGAGACAGAGCGTGCATACAGATTATATAAAACAAAAAAACTGCAACAATCTGTTCTGACAAATATATGATCAAGAGTTGTGTGTGTTCATACATGTGTGTGGTGTATATGTGTGTGTTGTAAGCATGGTGTATGTATAGTATGTGTATATGTGTGGTGTATATGTGTGTGTGGTATATATGTGTGTTTGTGTGTATTTGCATGCATGTGTGTTGTGTGTGTGGTGTATGTGGCGAGTGTGTGAATGAGGTGTATGTGTAGTATGTATGTGTTGTGTGTGTGTTGTATATGGTGTGTGTGGTGGATGTGGTGTGTATGTGGTATATGGGTGTTTGTATGTATCTAAATGCGTGTGTGTTGTGTGTGTGGTGTATATGTTGTGTGTGTGGCATATGTGTGGTGTGTTTGGTATATGTTTGTGTGTGTGTGTGTGGTGAGTGTGTGCTGGATTGTAATAAGAACTCTTGGAGTTTGGTAGAACTCGAGACCAAGTCCATCTGGGAGCTGACTCCATGGTGAAGATAAGGAAGAGTGCCTTCCACCTCCTCTCTGCATCCTTGTGTTTTGGAGTGTGTCATAGAAAGAAATGGCTCCCCTCCTCCAGGGTGCGGGACTTGATACAATTGACTCAAATCTTTAGGCTTGAAGGCTTCACCTTCACCCGTGGGCACTCCTGTCAGATCCTTTGTTCCTTTGTTTAGTTTTTGAGGGAGGGTCTCAGGCTGCCCTCCAACTGCCTCCACCCTATGCCACCTCTTTCCACATCCCTGACATTACAAGCAAGTATTCCACCACACCAAGCCTAGGACGGGTAAGATTACACACATACTGATACAGGGGAAATGACTCCAGAGAGTCAGGCGCTACCAAGCGGAGCACAGACCAAGAGGATTTAGAGGATGGAGACTTTAGGTACAGAAGACAGCAGGGCTTACACGGAGGACCACTGGAGTGGAGGACCACTGGAGTAAGTAAGGACCATTTACTCAGCTACCACTTTTTGAGGTCTTGAGTACCTACTAAGTGCAAGTATGTGCTAGGTATTTGTGTGGTATGAGTAAGTCAAAGGTCATTCCTAATACATAGAAACTAAAGAGTATAGCTGAAATCAGAGATGATAGCAACACTGATTCTTATCGATCATTGCTAGGTCGGGGTTTGGTTTTGCTATACTGAGCACGGGCCTTCCTATTTTATGAGAGTAGGTACTTCCAAATTCTACCCTTTCTCTATTTCGACCCAGCTGTTTCTCAACACCGAATCGCAGCATTTTTACATTTAAAAGCTGCAAACTAGTGTTTTTAGTTTGGTAGTTGTACCCAGGGCTCTTATCTGTGGTTCCATTTAACAAGTTTTGTTTGATCTAGGGATTAACGTTGGATGAACAGGCATCATTTTTACAGAAGGAAAAACAGATTTAAAGAAGAGGGAACTGAAGTGATTTCGAACACAAAGGCTTTTCTTTTTAATCCTTATCGAAAGGATTTGCTGCAAATTCCCTTTTTTATTATTTATTTTTATGTGCATGGTTGTTTTACCTGCACTTATGTCGGTTTACAACAAGCATATTGGGTGCCAGCAGAGGCCAGAAGAGGGCATCAGAACCCCTGATATGACACTGGAGTCCCGTGAGCTACCGGGGCTGAGGATCCAGTGTTGTGTGTGTGGTGTATGTGTGGTGTGTTTGGTATATGTTTGTGTGTGTGTGTGTGGTGAGTGTGTGCAGCCAGCGATCCTAACAGCTGAGCAAATTCCTTTGCAACAGCTCCGGGAAGCAGGGAACTGATCAGAACATCTCTGGGACATCGCTCCAGTGAGATACACCTGCACTCACTGGGTCGGTCCAAACAGTCTTTGTTACTCAAGCTAGGACTTGCTGCACCGGAGCCACGCCTGGCGCAGGGGGCACGGGGGAGGGGCCGGGGAGGGTGGCGGGGTGGCAGCCCGACCCGCTCCACCTTTCCCTCTCGGCAGCCCCGCTGGCCCCGCCCCCGGAGCGCCCACCTCGGGAACGCCGCGTGTTGGCCCGCGCGCCCCGTCGCGGCTCGAGTTCCGGGGCATGCGCGCTGCGGCGCCCGCACCCCCCTCCGCCGACCCGCCGCTGCAGAGTTATGCCAAGTATGTGAGGAGCTGGCGAGGACCGGCCGCGGTCATGGAGAGCCGCCGCCTCCGCCCGCGCGGGACTCGGAGCCCGCCCCGCGCCCCGGGCGAGCCGGGCTGCTAAGGCGGCGCGAATGGCGGAGCCCCTGCGGAGGACGCTCGGCCGGCTCGGGGAGCGGCGCGGTCCCGGGGCGCTCGGGCTGCACGCGGACGCCGTGGCGGCCTCGCTCTCCGAGGGACGCTCGCCGCCCCGCGAGCTCGCGGGTCCCGGCATGGAGCGGCCCGCGTGGGCGACCGGGGCGCCCTCCGAGCAGCCAGGCGCGCGGGTCCCATGGTCTCGCGGGGCCCAGGAGGCCGCCGCTCTGGGCCGCGCGCTTGCTCGCGCCTCCCCAGGCACCGAAGGCAGCAGCGACGACGGGGAGGACGAGGGCGCCGACTACTACGAAAACCTGCCCGCGGGCTGCGCGCCCGAGGGGGCGGAGGCGCTGCGGGCCTCGCCTTCCCGAGCGGCGGGCTCCTCCCCGGGGATGGAGGGCGGCCGCCTGGAGACGGGCAGGCTGCAGACCCAGTTGCGAGAGGCCTATTATCTGCTGATCCAGGCCATGCACGACCTGCCCCCTGACTCGGGCACGCGGCGGGGCGGACCCGCGGGAACCCGGGCTCAGGGCCAGCAGCCGCCTCTCCCCCGCGGCGCAGCCGTGCGCCCAGCCTGCAGCCCCCGAGGCGGCGACCGCCCTCCGCAGCAGGTGTCCCCGCCCCGGTCGCCTCCGCCGGAGTCGAGAGTGGGACGGCCTCCCAGTCCTCGGATGCAGCTGTCCAGTTGCAGAAGTCTCGAGAGCCTCCGCGTGAGCCCGCAGCCGCCTCTGCTCCAGCGGTGGGCGAGCGACAGCTGGATCAGGTGCGGTGCGCCCAGGGACAGGGACGAGCCCCAGCCACGTGGAGGTGGGATGGACGGCTGGAGCCGGGGCAGTCACCGGGCTGCTACGTCCGCCGCTCTCCTGCCCCCCATCTTCCATGACCCCAGCCGGTCCTCGGGACGTCCCTTTAAGAATTCCGCGGGGACCTCTGTGATATCCAGCAGCCAAGAGGACCATCCGGAGGAGCTTCCCCTCCTCAAGCCACCTGCGGTGACTGTCAAGAAACTGCAGAAGTGGATGTACAAAGGACGTCTGCTGTCCCTGGGGATGAAGGGTCGCGCTCGTGGGACAGCACCCAAAGTTCCCGGAGCGCAGGCAACCTCTCCAAATTTGGGCAGTTGGAAAGTGCATGAAAACCACGTCCTCTCGGTGACCACGGACCAAAGAATCACACTGACAGGTATTGCAGCCAGTATGCTAAGCAACACCATGAGCCTCTAAGGTAGTGGTTCTCAGCCTTGCTGATGCTGTGACCCTTTAATTTAGTGCCTCATATTATGGTGACCCCCAACTGTAAAATTACTTTCTTCGCTACTTCATAACCGTAATTTTGCCACGGTTATGAGCTGGAATGTAAATATATGTATTTTCCAGTGGACTTAGGCGAGCCCAGTGAAAAAGTAGTTCGGTCAGCACAGGGGTCGAGACCCACAGGTTGAGAACCACTGGTGTGCTGTTTACGGAGTGGGCTTCTGCCTCCACCGGTCGCGTGACGCCGCCAATGTCGTGCATTCAATCTTGAGTTTTTCGCTCTCCCTCCCTTGTCCTCCTTCTTCCTCTCTTTCTCTGGCTTCCTGCTTTTTCCTTCTTTTTCCCTTTCGGAATTTTTCCTCTTCTCCAAGAGTCAGCGTGTCCCCTCCCTCAGGACAACAGAGAATACAGGTTCTAAGTCCTTTACATGCTTTTTCTGTAGGGTTTGAGGCGGTGTGGGGGGGGGAGGCGGGGGCACGGCTTTGATTTTTTTTTTTCTGTGTAGCTCTAGGCAAGACTTGGGGAGTTTGTGAGTCTGAATTCGATCCAAGGTAGAATTTTATAGGCTTCATAAACTGTCATTTTACTTATTAGGCTGTTTTTCTTCTCACCCACATACTTGAGCTTAGACATACCCGTGAGCATGCTGGACACACACACACACACACACACACACATAGACACACTACAAACTTAATCCAAAGCCAAGATTTTTTGTTCACTTGTAGAACACTTAGGATAATGGTATTGTAATAAAAATAAATGTCACTCAGGGCCAAGTCCAAGCACCTAAGGTCGCTTGAAAACTTAGAAAACACTACTTATAGAAAAAAAGAAATTAAAGTCTGGTTGTCCTTATATAGTATTCAAGACCTTTGGTTTGCTATGTGCATGTTTAGTTTTAGAAATCTCTGAATTTTGTTGATTCACCTCAAAATTCTCTGGTGAATCAAAACCATGTGGCGTCTTGACACCCCCTTAAAAACAGAAACTTTCAGTGAGGAGTTTTAAAAATAGTTAAGTACTGGAAGTATTTGAGGGTTTCGTGGAAGAATACACACCCAGCCCAGCTGTGGTTGCTGGGGCCTTTAATCCTAGCACTCTAGAGACAGAGGCAGGTGCACCTCTGTAAGCTCAAGGCCAGCGTGGCCCGCAGAGTAAGATGCTGCATTTTAAAAAAGAGATCACACGTCCTACAGGGTTGGGCTACTGCACACTAACTTTAAACAATAAACGCAGATGTGTGGAGAAACTAAGTTCTAACTAAAAGATGATTTTGTATAATATATAGACAATATACATGCAACAATAGATTCTAATTCTATTTCACCTGAATAAAGGAATAGTAGACAGTCTTTGTGAAGAGAGGTGCACTTTTCCAAGCTTACATCACCATCATCATAAAATAATTTCCCCCAGATCTAAAGTACTTGTAATAAAAAATCTTACATTCACAACCTTTAAGCTCCTTTGACTCTGAATGATAAATTTCACTGATAACAAAACTATGTGAAAACATTCACCATCGGATTACTTTAGTAACGGAGCAAGTATTCAGGGAGTTAAATATATTTCTTCATAGGATGAATTTGTTGCTTCTTCTATTTTGACTTTAAATCTGGAAATGTTAATAACATCAAAAGAAATTAAAACCAAATACTGTAAGTATCGCCGCAGTATTTTATAAGAAACCTCCCCTAAAGCTGCTGCAGTCTCCTTCCTTGGTGTTACTCTCCTTGCTTTCTCTCAGATCACACATTAACTCTTCAGCGACTGAACATAGCAAAATGGTTCATTGCTATCTAAAGATGTGGATAGTTACAATAGGTTTTCTTGGTTTGCTGGTCCTAGAATTCTGGATTCTTTCACAAGTTTTACTTCCATCCTCGTCCCCACCCACAGATGAGGCTGTGGTCATTCATCAGCAGAGGAACCTGGAGGTTACGGAGTCTGATGAGAGTTTCTTGCTGCTGCATAGACCCAGACCATCCTGTGGATTCAAACTCAGTTCTCATGACTCAGAAACCTCCATATAAGGTCAAAGAGGCTCTGAATTCCCTAGAGGCTTGATCCAATTAATTCATTAAATGGCTTGGCCTGACGAGATGGGTGGACTTTAATAAAACACAGTTTAGAGGCTTAAGTGTCTTCCTTCAAGGGGGATTCCTAGCATAGGTACTGTTATTATTAAAGAATTTAATGATAATTTACTTTAGTTCATTTTTCAACTAAAATATTTTTTTAAGGTCTATTTAGTGTGTATGGGTGTTTTGTGGGCATGTATGTATATGTAGCACATGCTTGCACATATTTATGCGCACTAACTACATGCCTGCCTGGTGCCCTTGGAGGGAGGGCATCAGATCCTCTGCAGCTGGAATAATAGATAGCTGTGAGCCTTCACGTGGGCACTGGGAGTCGAATCTAGGTCCTTTGCAAAAACAAGTTCTCTCTATTGCTGAGCCATCTCTCCAGCCTTGCTGTGTACCTTTACCTAAAGTTGATGTTGCTCGGAGCACTTTTTGAGTCCTTTTGTTGGGTTGTTCATGTAGCTTGGTGGGAGAGTCTGTGCTTAGTAGGATCAAGACCTGGGTTTGGGTTCAGGTCCACTCTCTTCCCTCAACACACAAAAAAAGGATAAAATGAAAACATTACAGCTGTTGTTTTGAAAAAGTATACAGAGTCTATTTTAAGCAGCACATCCTTAGTCGTACAAAAGATTTTTAAGTATTTTAAAGGGTTTATATCACATTTTCTGTATATATTCATATGGATGTTCTCCTTACAAATAAAATTAAAAGGCAGAATCCGTGATAGATATGCAATGGGATAGAGATACCCAATCTGAGCATTTTAAAAATGTTTGGAGACTATCATGACAAATGCAGGCAACAGTGGTTATGGGTGTTGATTTCCAGCTCCCACCAAGAACCACCATGCTTGTCACGGCGTTAGAGGGCCTTCAGCCCGATGGGTTTAAGTGTGTTGCAGTGTTCACAGATTGGCCAATTTGTTCTAATTGAGACTATTATCTAAGAAATCCTAAGTCATTACACATAGTAAATATTGTCAAGTTTCTGCAAGCCTTAAGATGATGAAGGGGCTCTAGTTTATTTGCCAACCCTACTTCATTATAAGTCTTTATCTGAAAAGTCCTAATTAGCATGTGAGTTTTAGAAATGTATTTTGGAGCACCAGTTGGGCTATTTCGTCTGTTCATTGTGTGAAAAGTGTACTTTCTGATTCCACTTTTGCTTCTGTGAAAGGAGACACCTAGGATAGTTAACTATCAATAATTTACCTAAAAAAAAAATTAAGGTAGTGTTAATTAGATGGCACGATTTTGTTGTTGTTGCTGTTGTTGCCAGTGCTGGTCTTGAACTACAGACCTGTGCATGACTGATGTGCAGGGGATCCAGCCCAGAGCGTTACACATGCTAGGCAAACACTGTACCCACTGAGCCGTATCCTCAGATCCCGGCTTGTATGAGCTTTCTTGTTTGTTGGTTTGGTTTTTGGAGATAAGAGTTTCTCTACATAGCCCTGGAACTCACTATGTTGTACAGGCTGGCCTGGAGCTTACCCAGATCTGCCTGTCTCCTGAGTGTTGGGGTTAAAGGCCTGTGCCTTCATTCCCAGCCCTGCCTCCATCCCTCATTCCTCTTTCTCACATTCTCTCCATCCCCTTTCTCTCTTTAAAAAGTTATTTACTTTTATTTTATGTGTATAGCTGTTTTACTAGTGTGACACTAACATGCTGGAGGCCCAAGCAGTTAGAAATGGTTGTTAGCTGCTATGTAGGGGACTGGGAATAGAACCTGGGTCCTCTTAAATGCACAACCGTCTCTCCAGACCCCCTGTTAGCGTGATATTTAACCATCTTAACTGAGGTTGATAGGTAAGATTCCCATCTATATCTTTTTTGAAGTATTTGAAACTCTGGTTTCGTTATCATTTTTGACTTGGGGTGGGGGGAGCCCTGTTCTGCCAGCACCCTCAACATTAGTGAACGGTTTCTGACAATCTTCTGGCTTTAAATCCTGCGCTGAGAAGGTTTGGCCTCCTGGCCTTTGGAAGCAAGTGCAGCATTTTTGTTTTGTTGTTTTGGAAGAGTGCCACGGAACATTGGAGTGGCTGGTGGCTGGGAAACTTTGGAGAATTACAAAATCAGCAGAAAGCCGTGTTGTGTTGGTTTGGAAGTCCAGCCCTTCTAGATCAGAGATTCCCAATCTAAGAGGTGTCTGTTTGTCCCTTGAGAATGTATCAGGAGGTTTTCAGGCCCTTGCTGAAGGTGTAGTGTTCACTGTTGGAGAAGGATGCTTTTCAAACCATATGCATATAGATTCCTGGAAAACCTCCTTAAAGTACAGATTCAGTAGGTGTGGGCAGGGCCCTGGGAGTTTGCATCCTCATCGGCTTTCAGTGCTGTTTGAAAGGCCCCAATTTAGGAAGGATCTGGAGTTCTCCTGTCCCTCAGTTTAGGAAAGACTTCCTTACTTAATACTTGATACTTAAACTGACCCCACTTAGGGCAAAGCACAGAGCTCTGTCTGCTTCAGTCTCGTATGAATAGTTAGTGCTTGCAGTCGTCTTAATTGATCCCACGTCCCACCAATCAATACTAGTGATTTTGGAATCTGCCAGAGAGGGGAGCGTATAGGAATGGTGGTTAACAGAACCTGAGTTGTTGGACAGATTTTTTTTTTTTTTTTTTACTATTTCCTTGACCTTAGCAGTTTCTCAACCTCTTGTGGCTCCGTTCCTTGGGCTGCTGTGAGAACAGGAACGGAACTGAGTTCTGTGTGGGCGCTTGGCAGGCGCTGTGAAGATGCTACCATGCCCCTGGTCATTAGGATGCTGCTGGTGCGAGCAGATTGAAAGCTGAAGGGAGCCTGGGGGAGCTGTGAGGCTGCGCTAGCCATCACCCCACCCCCGCTACACTTCCTTATTCTACTGGCCTCTTCTGTGCTGTCCTCGCCAATGCCTCTGTTACTTTTGTAGGATTGAAAACGATCTCAAGGTATTCCTTTCTACTTTTTCAGCCCCGAAAGTGAGCATATAGTTTGCTTGAGGATTTTTATTGCCCGTCACAAGGGGAGAAAAAGAAAAAGTGTCTTCCTTACCCTTTACTTGCTTTTGGATTTGTCTGGGAAACGCACACAGAGGTTCAATTTTCTTAAAGAAAACCTAAGCATAGACTTCAATATCTGATGCTTATAAGAATATTTTTGTTTGTGTTTTTTTTTTTTTTTTGAGAAGGAAGGACACCACTCTCTTCAGTAGAGATTTTAAAAAGATGAAAAGATACCCATGGATGCTGTACATTTTCAGCTAACGTTGAGATGCACACCTGCTTAGTCTGCTGATATTTTGAGGTAGAGGTTAATTACTCAGCAGCTAAGTGTTCAGTAATCCTAAGGTATCTGGCTTTATTATGAAATAGCTATTGAGAAAATAAAATGGGCTCAAGCAGTTTACCACTCACTCTGTAGACTGCCTTTCTCTGTATCCATTGTTGCAATTATCTTACAGACTTTCAAAGTAAAATCCCTTTCCTTAGAACCTTTAAGTTGGACCAGTCAGCCTGTGTAGTTGCAAGAGAGTGCTTTTTGCCCTGCAACTTTGTATACGTATTGTTGTTACTTACATCTTCCTGTGTACCTATAATGTGAAGCAAAATCTAACTCCCAAATCCGTGCAGCTGAATTGGGTGTTACTTTTTAGCATGGAAGGGAAGGGAGAGAAGATCGCACAGGGTCTTCCAGGTTCAGTGAGAGACTCTATCTCAGTAAAGCAGATGGAAGGCCAGGGAGAAGGCTCAGCAGCTGCGAAGAGCCTTGTTGCGTGGGGAGCCCCGGGTTTGGTTCTCAATGCTCACATGGTGGCTCACAACCTTCCGTAACTCCAGTTCCAGGGGACCCTGCTGCCAGCTTCTGCTTCTACATGGATACACACACATGTTCACACACTCACACACACAGGAATAAAACCACACATGTTCATACACTACACACACAGGAATAAAACCAGTCAGTGTCTCACAGTGTAAGTACTCCCTTTAGTATTATGTTTTCATTCAACACATTGGCTTGCTTCGATATAGGATGCTAAAAGCTTTATTTTTCTCATTGCAGTTCCTTGGAATGTAGTAAGTTCATGTAGGTGCCTATCAGGCACAGTGTAGAGTGTGCATGATGTGAAAAACCATGACAGCGCCCAAAACAGTGTATCCAACTAGATACATGTTTGGGTGTTGTTAAGGAGCTCTGAAAAGACAAACAAGATGTGACTTCTGGCTTCAACTTTGTAATTGTGTCAGAACTGTGTCAAACAGTGTCCCTCACAGGTCTGGTATGCTGTTACATAAGAAGCACTGTAGACTGACTCAGGATCTAGCTTTTGGTGTTCTGGGCAGGAACACGTGATCCCTAGGAGCCCAAAGCTCCAGTGACTTCTGGCCTTGCGATTGTTATCTTTGGATGGGAAGGAGAGGGAACTAAAGAAAGATTTTTTTTTTAAATAATAGATTTTCTTTTTATTTAATTTTCTGTTTTCTTAAGACAGAGTTTCTCTGTATAGCCCTGGCTATCCTAGAACTTGCTCTGTAGACCTGTCTGGACTGGAACTCAGAGATCTGCCTGCCTCTTCCTCTGCTGGGATTGTGAGCCACCAGGCCTGGCTGTTTTTTCAGTTGTGTGTCTGTATCTGGAGCTACAGGAGCTGTAGGCTTCCTGATGTGGGTGCTGGAAATCCAAGTTGGCTCTTCTGCAAGAGCAGTAAGTCGTCTTAACAACTGAACTATCTCCCCAGCCCCCAAAAAAGATGCTTGAATCAAGTTTTCATTAATTAAAACTGTTAAAAAGGAAATCATTTCAGGGTGATGAATACCTGCCAGGTTTGCATCTGCAGTCCTGGATGGAGGAGAGATGGTCCTTTCTTCCCAGGCTTCTGGAAGGTGGGAGTTAAAGTTGGAAAGCAGTCTCTTCCATTTACCAGCTGGGTGGTCCAGACAAGCTCCCTGGCTGGTCTGAGTAGAAGTTTCAGTTTTCAGTCATTTTCAAACATAGTTAATTTCTATCCTTTATCAGCAGCTGTCTTACAAGGTAAAACGCCATGTCTTACTTACGCTCAGTGAGGGTCTCGTCCCTCCTGTCTGTGGGTAACAGGGTAAGAGTGCTAGCTTTAGCTTAGGCTTGGTTTTGAACATGTCTTATACTCAAAGGCTTGCTTTAGAGCAGTTGTTCTCAACTTGTGGGTCACAGGAGTTAGATGACCCTTTCATGGGGTTGCTTAAGACTATTGGAAAACTCAGATATTTATTGACTTTACCATGCAAAAGTATAGTTACAGAGGAGCAATGAAAAATTTTTATGGTTGGGATCACCACAGCATGAGGAACTGTATTAAAGGGTCTTAGCATCAGGAAGGTTGAGGACCGCTGCTGCAGAGGTCAGGGAATTTACAGCTTCCTTGCTGCTTTCCCTCTTCTGCCTGGCACATAGTAGGAGCTCTTATCGCTACGTACAGAGCGTCATAACACTGTAATGGATTACTTTAAAAACATGACACAATCTCAGATTTTCACAAATGAACTCTTGTCATAGAGGTGTGCTTAGCTTACTCGATGCCACTTAACACAACTCTTTGGAAGCATAAACTTCTTTAGTTACAAGTAATAAATTCTTATAACACTGTAACACCGTATTGACATAGACACAGACGTAAGTATCTGGGGCCTTCACTGGATCTCCGGAAAGGGCTCTTCTGTTCAGTATTTATTTGCTCCTTGGGATTGTGCTTTAATTGAAGTTTTTAAGCTTTGTTAAAATTGAAAGGCTTTTATTAAAAAAATTAATCTTTATAAAAGAAAAAGAATGTTACTTGTGGTTGTCATGATATTTATATCATGGGTTGATATTATTCAGATAGCAATTAAAATGTACAATTGTATAAAAAAGTATTCTTTAGGAACTTTCTAAAAATTACTTTAACATATTACGGTAAGACTTGCGCACCATTGTATTTTATAATAAAGACAGTGCTAGCTTGTATTTTTTTTCCTTAGAATTTCATAACACTTATGTACCCAGTTGGACTTCTAAATTGAAATTACATTTCAGTGGAAAAAAATTAGTTTTTGTGGTTCGATTTATGAATATGATTATTGTCACTTTTATTTTTAAACATTTTAATACCTGGTCTGCAGTGACATGTCTTTCCTCTGTGTTCTCTTTCATCCTTTGAAGCAGACTTATTTGAGAATGTCTATGGGTCTCCACTAAAGAAGCGGGAACCTGAAGACGTAAGGGGTGACACAGAGCTTAGAGGTCACCTTAACAACATCACTGTCTCAAAGAAGCGCAATTGGCTGTATCAGAGTACACTGAGGTCTCAGAGTCTGGAGGAGAGTAAGCAAAGCCAGGACAGACGGTATTTCTCCCTCTCCCCTGAGTCTCCGCCCAGGCATCAGCCTGTCTGTAAATCCCATAGGGGATACTGCACACACGCAGTGTGTAATGCTGCCAGCTCTCCGTTATCAAGAAACGGCTCTTCAGCCTTCAGCGAGGACAACGATGCGGATGATGAAGGAGAAATATGGTATAATCCCATCCCTGAGGATGACAGCCTGGGCATCGCACACGTCTTGAGTCTTGAGGAGACAAATGCCGCTGCCCTGAAGCTCCCTGCCATCAGTGTGAGCATGTTGCCTGCCAGAGACCTGATGAAGGCAGAGCCTCACAGTGAAGACTTGCTGTGTCCTACCCAACACAGAGGTGACGTCCAGACCTCACAGTCAAATGGAATTAACTCTGTAGATTCCATTCATTCTACAGAAATTATTCAGCAATGCAAACAAAGGTTAGGACACAGGACACAAGACAGCCCCACGGCAGAGGACAGCCCCGTGTTGAAATCTGCTTTTACAGGTAAAAGTGACTGTACACTTGAGATTTTTTTTCCTTTTCAGGTCTTTGATAGTTCCTAACCCTGCATATAGATGATGTCTGTGTCTTATACTCTGTCCTTATAAAGTGAAGGCGTCTCAGGGCTTGAGAGAGACGGCTTAGCATTAGGAGAGCTTGCTGCTCCTGCAGGGGTCCTGAGTGTGGGTCCTAACAGCCACATTAGTTGGCTCACGATCACAGCCACCTGTGACTCCCAGAGGATCCAACACCTATGGCTTGGTACATAATTTTGTATATTTAAGCATTTTTTTTCATTTTATACTTGCTTCTCATAGCTGTTTTGTGATTTGCTTGGTATAATTGTAGTTTCAGTGAAAATCGGATTTTATGTTTTTAAATTTTATTGAATTTTAAGAATCAAAGCCATTTTGCGCTCACACAGGCCCGTGTGTGCACATGCTGGTTCTTGCGTGTAAAATGGGGCACGCGCATGCTACAGAACTCATGGGGTCAGGGACAGCCTTGGGTGTCTGTCCTCATCTGCCTCCTTGTTTGAGGTAGATCTCCTTTTATCAGTCACCTCTGCACGTGCCATCTGCTTCTACCTCCCGTCTCACTGCAGGGGCATGACTACACACCACACCAACACACCCAACTTTACTTACGTCCTGAGGATTTGAACTCAGGTTCTTCATGCTTACACAGTGGGTGCTGCTCAGGAAACCGTCTCCTCAGTCCCACATTTCTGTAGTAATAAGTTTCCTCTTGTCTCCAGTAGAAGCTCTAACATGTAAAATACTTCACTTTAACAATGAATGACAGACAGTAGACACTAACTGTTTATAAAAAGAAACAATATTAAATTCCTTAATAGTTTAGGAAAACCCAAAGCTGTTTAATATACTAGGTAGCTTTTCTGGGTTATAATAATTATTTGTGTGTGTGTGTATGTGTTAGGTGAAGCAGGACCCTGATGTACTACACAGTGTTCTAGGCCAGTGAGCCAGGAGGACTGTGTGGTGATAGGCAGCACAAGGCATGTTTTGTCCCATACATAAGCACTTCATTCCTTACTAACTGTTTACCAGAAAAGCCTAGTATGCATACTTAAAATGGTCGTTGTTCTATATACAGATAGTGTTGTCATTAGGATATAGAGATGGGTGGGAGGAGACCTTTTGTTAATGCTTTCAAGAAAGGTCATTTAGTCTACTGATTCTGAACAAATACACATGTTCACATTTTAACACTGAAGTAGTTTTGCCAAGATTAGATTCTGTGTTTTTTTGTTTTGTTTTGTTTTGTTTTTTTTTTGGTTTTTCGAGTCAGGGTTTCTCTAGATTCTGGTACTAAGATTATTAGATCTTTATCTGAAGGCGTAGACAAAACCTGAAAATTAAATATTAAATAATTGTAACGATATTACATTTTTTAAAGGAAATATTAGCTTACATATTTCAGAACATTTTTTATTTTGTTGGATTAATGTGAAAACTTACTGGGAACATGTACAAACTCAAAAATGAAATTGATTCCTCCATTCTTTCTATCTGGAAGAGTTTAGCAGTTAGCATATTCTATCACTGCTCACCAGAACCACCTTACCAGGAAGTTTAATTGGATATACAATATCCTAAAATCCTAATAGACTTTTAGAACAAAGAAGGCCTCTTTGCTGCCCAAATTACAGACTTATTTGGTTTTTAACTTTTTTTTTTTTATCAACAACACTTGGCTTTCGAGGGTATAAATACAGAAGCAGTATTGTGGTGTTGGAGTTCAGTTTCTGGCTGAGTGCACTGAGATGGAACCTTTTCTAGTTCCTCCAAAACTTAAGCCACTATTTCAGGTTCTGTACTTACTGCAAAGGGACAAGATACAAGGAGACCGGGACCCTGCATCCCAGACTTCAGAACAGCAGGTGGGCAGGGGGCACATCTCTGTGCTGAGATGGAGTGATGTAGGTGTCCCAGAGCAGGTGAGAACCAGTTTGCTTATAGAGTAGGTATAGAACAGGAAGTCGGTTGATTTTCTTTGTAACACCGTTCTTTCTGCTTTTTAAGGCCCCGGGATCTTAGTCTCTACGAATAGGACTGAGCTGAGAGCGATGGAACCATGTTCTCCAAGCCCCAGCCCTGTGAAGAAAGGCAGTTCGATTACCTGGTCTTTACCAGATAAAATAAAGTCTCCACGCACTGTGAGGAAACTTTCTATGAAAATGAAAAGGCTACCAGAGTTCAGCCGGAAGCTGGGTGCCCGGGGAACCTTGCACTCCGCGAACAGTCCGGAGAGTACCCCTCCTTTGTCTAAATGGCACTGTGGAGAAATTCCTCAGAGTGTCATTCTGACTTCCGGGAACCCAACCAGGAACGTAATAAGCCGGTACCATCTTGATACCACCGTATCCTCTCAACACAGCTACCAGAAGAAACCCCTTGGGAGCTCGAAATATTCCTGTAAGGGCGGGTACCTCAGCGACGGAGACTCACCCGAACTTAGAACTAGATCTAGCAAGCACAGATCCGAGCATAAACTTGGGAAAGGGAGAGAAACCATTCCAAGCAGTTGTAGCAAAAATGAAGTAGACATCGGTGCCTTTAGACATTACAGCTTTGCGGAGCAACCCAAGTGCTCTCAGTACATATCCGGCCTCATGAGCGTACACTTCTATGGAGCAGAGGGTTTAAAACCGCCCCGGATAGATTCCAAGGATGTCTTTTGTGCCATTCAGGTAGACTCAGTAAACAAAGCCAGGACAGCCCTGCTCACCTGTCGGACGACGTTCTTAGACATGGACCACACTTTCAACATAGAGGTTGAGAATGCGCAGCATTTGAAACTGGTTGTGTTCAGCTGGGAGCCCACTCCCAGGAGGAACCGTGTGTGCTGTCACGGCACAGTCGTCCTGCCCGCTTTATTCAGAGTAACAAAAACACATCAGCTGGCTGTCAAGCTGGAACCCAGAGGGCTTATTTACGTCAAGGTGACCCTGATGGAACAGTGGGAGAATTCTCTCCACTGCCTGGATAAGAACCGAGAATCAGTGATGTTTGGAGTCGACATTCAAAAAGTTGTGGAAAAAGAAAACGTAGGCTTGATGGTGCCGCTGCTGATACAGAAGTGTATCGTGGAGATTGAAAAGAGAGGCTGTCAGGTATTGTACTGTTTCCCTGCTTTCTCCTTTATTGTTTGATTGCTTAAGTCTTAGGAAAAGGAGTTCAAGGGAAGGCTAAGGGGGAAAAAGGATTTAGACATTTCCCCATTGCATCATCATCACCACCACCACCACCATCAACATGGCCATCATTATTTCAGAGTGTGTTTCAGGTCTTAGCTTTTGTTGCTATGATTTGAGAGGATGCTACACCGTTCCAGTTTATGTTGTGAAGTGTGTGGCCTTTAGGACTGCAAAGGACTAGATTTCTTTACAATGACTTGTCAGGAAAAGCTGATGACACAGAAAGGCCCAGCCCTTTAACAGGAATTTCTGCGTGCTTTGAAATTCTGGGGGGCAGTTCAATAGTGGATCCCAGGGTCTGGCTTCATTAACCTCATACTTATTCCCTACTCTCAGTCACACCTACTTGGTGGGTGTTCACACTTGGCGGGTGTTCACACTTCCTTGGGTCTTTACTCTGGGCCTGCATTCCAGATGAGGAGAGCTCCTACTGATAAGAACACGTGTCCACGTTTGGGTTTTTTGTTTTGTTATTTTTTTACTTTTATTATTTATGTATATGAGTATTTTGCCTGTGTGTCGTGTGCCTGGGGCCCACAGAGGCCTGAAGACGGTGCTGGGTGCCCTGGAACTTGATTTCTAGACGGTTGTGAGTCGCTACACAGGTGCTAGGAATTGAGCCAAGCCCCTGTGGAAGAGCAGCCAGTGCTCTCAACTGCACAAACATCTTTCCATGCGTCTAAAACAGGATGGCAAAGGCAACCTATAGAAGAAACAAACTCGTTATTTGTAACACAGTTTGAAAATGGTACCCAGAAACAGGATGTGTAACCTCTAAGAACTTCAGTTCAGATGCACGATTCTGTCTCTGTGTTGTCTCTTTGGAGCAGTGTTTACGTTATGGACCAACTTTCAGACAAGTACGTTTTATCCCTAAGGTCCTCCATTTCCTTTTCTATCCCCAAACTAGCCTTGTGTAGAGAGCTAGGAGATCAGGTAGACTTTAAGGTTAATCATTAAGTAGACACTTTTCAGTGTCATATTAAAATAAAGAGCTCAAGCAGGATTATATTGTAGTTTATTTTCTGAAAGACAATAAAACAGATGTGTAAAGACTTCTGCTTTTAGCAGTGATCCTTATTTGTATAAAAGGCTAGAAAGGTTTCTTTTGAGAAAGATTTCCTGGGGATTGGAGAGATGGCTCAGTGGTTAAGAGCACTGGCTGTCTGTTCTTCCAGAGGATCCACATTCGGTTCCCAGCACCCACATGGCAGCTCACGGCTGTCTATAGCTCCAGTTCTAGGGGATCCAACACCCGAATATAGACATACATGCAGTAAAACATCATCAATGCACAGGAAATTAAAAAAAAAATGTAAAAGAGAAAGAAAGGTTTCTTGCAGCAGCAAGATGGCTCAGCTGGGAAAGGCTGTTGACCTGAGTGTGATCCCTGGGACCTACATGGTGGAGGGAGAAAGTGAGTCTGTGACTTCCACACATGGACAGTGGCACACTTGTGCACACGCAACCCAAATGATCAAGTGATTGTAACACAAAATAAAGGTTTCCTGTGACCCAAAAGCTTTCCACAAGGTATTTGGAATTGTGTGTTGTTTTTAAAACTAGGTAGGTAGCTGAGGCTGGTCTTGAATTCCTGATCTGCTTCTACTTCCAAAGTACAGCACCACCACACACTATGAGAACTGTATTTTGGGGAGCTAGAGAGAGGGCTCAGTGGTTAAGAGTTCTTGCTGCTCTACCAAAGGACCCAAGTTCTATTCCCATCACCCATGTCTGGTGGCTCATCCCAGCCTCTAACTCCAGCTCCAGGGGAGCCAGCCCTTCTGAACCCGCACTCATGTACAGACACACATAGAGTTAAAAATAAGTCTTTGGGGCTGGAGAGGTGGTCTAGCAGTTAAGAGGACGAGCCGCTCTTGCCGAGGACTTAGATTTGATTCACAGTAACTACATGGTGGCTCACAGGTGTCTGCAATTCTACTTGCAGGGAACCTAACCCTCTTCTGGTCTCCATGGGCACCAGGGATGCACACAGTGCACAGACTGATGTGTGGGAAAATGTCTAGCCATGTAATAAAATGACAAAAAGTTGTGTGTGTGTGTGGGGGGGTTGTTTGTTTGTTTGTTCGTTTGTTTTTTCGAGACAGGGTTTCTCTGTGTAGCCCTGGCTGTCCTGGAACTTACGCTGTAGACCAGGCTGGCCTCGAACTCAGAAATCCACCTGCCTCTGCCTCCCAAGTGCTGGGATTAAAGGCGTGCGCCACCACTGCCCAAGTTGTGTGTTTTTAAGGAATATTTGTTTTCAGTCTTTCCCCTCTCCCCAACCCATACACACATGTAGAGAGAGACCAAGATGAAAGAGGCTTCTTACACCTGCACCGTGCAGACGACCACACATGACCACCGCTCATGTTTTGTTGCCCTTTTGTTAATAACTGTTCTTGCTTTTGAGATTCATACCGAGAGGGTGTGGCACGGGTATGTACTTCCTGGGGTGCTCTCTATGCTGTTGCCTTTGCTTCTTCTGATGGAAAGGTCACTGCAGAGATCACACCCATGGCCTGTCCACTATAGCTCAAGTGTGTGTTCATGACTTAGGGTGTCAGCTTCTGAACTGAGGGTTATATCCTAATCTTTCTTTCTTTGATATACAAGTTAGATTTTTTTACTTCTGTAAAAATCTTTTTAAAGCCGGGTGGTGGTGGTGCATGCCTTTAATCCCAGCACTTGGAAGGCAGAGGCAGGCGGATTTCTGAGTTCAAGGCCAGCCTGGTCTACAGAGTGAGTTCCAGGACAGCCAGGACTACACAGAGAAACCCTGTCTCAAAAAACCAAAAACAAAAAAAAAAAATCTTTTTAAAGTCTCTGTAACTTGAGTCTTTGGGGATAAAATGTTTGATCAACTTATTGTTTACTGTCTTAGATAGTCGTTTAATCTGTCACAGGTCTTCAAGTTCAAAGGTATACATGTTTCCTTAGTATAGGATTTTATTACACTTAAGTGAGCCTATACCACAAGGGCTATCTTAAAACTGGCTTCTTTTACTGTGAACATGTTGCCCTTGATCCTATTTAAAATCTGGGCTTTATTTTCTTTGTCATGTATATATCTAAAAAAATGTAGCATAGCCTAAAATATCAAACTTACATTATCTGTGGGTTTCTCTCAGTAAAGGAATTCTATTTGCTAGGTTGAACCCTGACAGAGAACCAACTTCTCTAGATTTTATATCTGCCAGCCATCTGGGTTTTCTTTTTAAATTATTTTATTTTATGTGCATGGGTGTTTTGTCTGCATGTATGTCTACGTACCATGTATACACAGCTGCCTGGGTTCTCACCGTGTGTTTATTGAGATGGTACGCTGGCCCCTCACTTGCTGCCCTCAGTATGAATGGCTCAGGACTACAGTTGTGACTTTGAACATGAAAATTGTCTTTCTAGCACATTCCTTGGTTTTCCGTATGTGTCACTGACCCCCTTGCCGGTAGGAGCACTTTGCATGGGTATGTTTTGAAGCAGATTCAGGTTTCTGACCATGTTTCGGGTATACGGGTGTACTGTCTAGTTAGCTGAGAATTTTGGATACCGCTTGCCCACGTGACTGTTGCTGCAGACCTGTATCAGGCCGACCTCTCTGCTCTTGTTCAGTGATTGGGGCAGAGGCAGTCATAAGTAAACCGGGACATTTCAGTTGTCTTCTTCATTTTCTAGATCTCTTAAAATTATATGGAGATTCCTAATTCAAGCTTTTGAGGGTTGTTCATGCCTTGTTATTGTGAAATAATTTTCTGTATTTGTTCCTCAACTCAGAGTGACTACTTCCTTAAATAACCTTTTGATTTGAAAGTATAGGTGACAACAGTTTATTCTCTGTAAATTTATCCTTTTCCCTCCCTCCCTCTCTCCCTCCCTCTTATCTGAAATCACGAACACATAGTCCAGGCTAGTTTTGAATTTACTATGCAGCTGAGGATGATCTTAAATTCCTGACCCACCCACTTCCACCTCCCAAGAGCTGGGCCTGCAGACATGTGTGCTGCCACACCAGATTCTATGCTGTGCTGGGGATTGTACGTAGGGCATCATCCTGTTTTGTGGACTACATCCCCAGGTTGGCTTCATCTCCCTGGATGTGTGTTGAACTTTTAAAGACTCAATAACTAGAATAGCTAGCAGTGTTTACCTTACAGATATGTTCATTGTAGGTTCCAGAGAGGGCACTGTCTATGTAACCCTGTATGAATTTTACAGTAGGATTTATTTTACCTTTTAAATTTTACTTATTTTATTACCTGTTTTTATCTAAAATAGGCTTTCTTCTCTTCCATCACTGTATTTAATTAATTTGAGATTCCAGAGGCTGCATCTTCGGGGTTAGGATGACAGTAGGGTATTTTTGATTGTCAGATTCATGTGATTTATATTATACCATTGTATTCATTATCATCTCTGTAACACGGCACTTTGTTTCTAGGTTGTAGGCCTGTATCGATTGTGTGGCTCAGCCGCCGTGAAGAAAGAGCTTCGAGAGGCATTTGAGAAGGATAGCAAGACTGTTGGTCTCTGTGAAAACCAGTACCCAGATATAAATGTAATAACAGGTAAAACATGGACTTTATCTTGTGTTCACCTACAGGAAAGAATGTGGAGATACTCTTTTATAACCTATGTTTGATTTGCTTTTGTTCTGAAGCCTTACTTTCCTTCGTAAACTACTGACTGTTATTTTCTGAGGGGAAGTATTAAGATGCAGTTCTATTCCTAAACAGCCATCAGATGATGGGGACCTAAGGCCTGGTTATTTCACTATAGGAGACCCATGTCTTCAAGAGAGAAGCAACATGCCGCAGGAGTCAGCCTGACTGGCAGCCAGGTGACTGATGGAAAGGAAGGGGCTTGCCTGACTGAAGAGCCTTACGTTACTTACTAGGCAGAGGGATCCATTAAAGGTCTTGGAGTAACAGACTGGAGTCATTAAAGGCTATTTTGAGGGATGTTAATCTGGCAACTGTGCTTGATGGACTGAAGAGAAGAGAGGGAGAAAGTCAGGAAACCTTGGGGATCTCAGGGGTGAGGGGCAACATATCCAGGGGAACTTGAAAGTTCTCATCTGCTGCTGGGGAGAAGCTCTAGTGGGAAGTGCTGTGTTCCTCTCTGCTCCCCGAGACACGATCTCATTAGGTAGCTCAAACTGGCATCAAATTTGCAATCCTTCTGCCTCAGCTTTGTGTTGGGGTTATGGGTCAGCACCGCCATACCCAGCATGAGGAGACTTATTTGTCCCAGCGGTGACTGTAGCCCCGAGCATAGTATTGGGTACAGTACTAGCAGCTGTGAGGTGCTGAAAAAATGGAAGCTTAAGAGTATAGAGAATTCAATCCTTGGATTGTCCACAAAAGCATCAAAAGCCAAGAACTTTGGCAGACTTAAAACTTTGGAGGTAGGCAAAGAAGAACCTTGGAAAGTTATTTAGAAGAGACAAAGTTTGAGAAACCAGAACCGGCAGAGATTACAGACAGTCCGGGTAACACTGCAGTGTGTGTGTGTGTGTGTGTGTGTGTGTGTGTGTGTGTGTGTGTGTATGGGAGGGTGGGAGGGACTTCTGAGAGGAGAACAGGAAAAGGTGCTTGAATTAGCCTGTGGGGAGGTTGCTTGTACCCTTACCAATAATCTGCCCAGTCCAGTTCTTTACTGTCTTAGGGTTTTACTGCTGTGAACAGACACCGTGACCAAGGCAACTCTTGTAAGGACAACATTTAATTGGGGCTGGCTTACAGGTTCAGAGGTTCAGTCCATTATCATCAAGGAAGGAACATGGCAGCATCCATGCAGGCATGGTGCAGGCAAAGCTGAGAGTTCTACATCTTAACCTGAAGGCTGCTAGTAGAAGAGTCGCTTCCAGGCAGCTAGGGTGAGGGTCTTAAGCCCACGCCCACAGTGACACACCTCCTCCAACAAGGCCACAGCTCCTAATAGCGCCACTCCTGGGCCAAGCATATACAAGCCATCACATTTACTTAGCATTTCTTGGGTCTTTACTTTATAATTACTAACATTTTCGGGCCAATACAGAAGCAGAATACCATGAGAGACATCCATCCTGTGCACCTGCTTTTCATAGTTATCAGCACCTGACCAAACTTATCTTCTGCCCCTCTTTGATCCTCTCCAACCCATGATTTATTATTATTGAGAAGCGAACCCCAGACAGCAAACCTTCTCATCCGTAGATGCTCCATGAGATTGCTCTGCCTCTGTACTTTGGCAGTTTTGTTTTCTCTGCTGGAAATGTCGTCTAACATTTTCTCTGTCTTAACCTATAGATGTTTACATCTCCTAATTTGTTTCCTTATTTTATACATAATTAATTTTAGGTAAGGATTTAAGGAAAGGTCATTTATCTGAAGAGATAGTGTACTAGAGGCTTATTTGTAGAATTGTGGCTTTGGGAGCTGTTGAAGTTCTGGCTCAGGGTGTGGAGTGACTTGTGTAGAGTGCTTACTGTCATCTTGAATGATGTGACTTTGATCTCTAATAGAACTGATTACTAAGAGTGTTGTGTTTTATAAAAAGATAAGGAAGGAATATGTCTGGTGGAGGTGCAGTAAGGTGTGGGGAAGGAGTTGCCTCGGTGGGCCCATGCTGAGGCATCCCTTCCCCCTGAGGGACCAGCCACAGATGGTATAGTATAGAAGAGAGTTTATTCAGGGCATGGGGAGGGGAGTTCAGAGGGTAGTAGAGGCAGAGAAAGGGAGAGAGACAGAGAGAGAGAGAGAGAGAGAGCGCGCGCGAGAGAGAGAGAGCGAGAGAGCGAGAGAGCGAGAGAGCGAGAGAGAGAGAGAGAGAGAGAGAGAGAGAGAGAGAGAGAGAGGATGAGAATAGAGGAGTAGAGGCTGTCCATGATCATATGGCGAGAAGGGGGGAGGGGAATGGGGAGGGAGGAAGAACAGGAGGGAGAGGACAGAGCCAGAGCAAAGAAGGCAAGAGAGAATGGAGGGGCCAAGCAGCCCCTTTTATACAGAGTCGGCACACTTGGCTGTTGCCAGTAACTGTGGGGTGGAGCCTAGACTGAATGCTAACAAAGAGAAACCAAACCAAGGTATTTTTCCTTTTTTATGTGTTTTGTTTGTTTGTTTGTTTGGTTTTTTGTTGTTGTTTTTTTTTGTTTTTTTTTTTTTTTTGTTTTTGTTTGTTTTATGGAGGCAGAGTCTCACTCTGTAGTTCTGGCTGTCCTGGACTCACTGTATGCAGACCAAGCTGACCTCAGATTCACAGAGATCCTCCTGCCTCTGTCTCGGCTTATACCACCATACTGACTCACATAAAATTTTAACAACTCAGAAACTTCTAAGTTTTTGGTAAGGAGCAGCTTATTACTTTAAAATATGAGAAAGTACATATTTTGCAAAATTACCAAAGGAATCAATCTAAGAATTCATTAAAGGAAAACTTTATAGCAACCTATTTCTAGGAAAGTATAAACAAAAGAGAATTTTTGTCTCAGCAAAGCCTTAGCTTGGAAGGGAAAGTGATGCCGTGTGTTCTGTTCTGGGATGGAAGGTGTGGTTTTGGTTGGCTGTTTTGTTTAAGAAGGGCTCCTTGGGCTTGGATACGTCCAGTGTTTGTCGACCTGAACATAGGTTAGTGAAGGTCTGGTTTGTAGCGTTCTTTTCTAAGTAGGAGAGTCTAAAGCTACAGACTCGATGGGTCTTGCCTCTGTTATTTGCACTATTCCGTTTCAGTAAGGCTATTTTTCAAAAAGAATTTGAAGCTGCTTTCTTTCTTGATTAAAAAAATACAAAAGACAATGAAGTGATTTGTCTGAGAAGCAGCATTGGATTTGGGATAAATTACACACAGGGCCACCGAGCCTCCGACAGAGAGAGAGAGAGAGAGAAAGAGAGAGAGAGAGAGAGAGAGAGAGAGAGAGAGAGAGAGAAAGGAATTGGCCAGTGACTAGCTTTCTCCTGCATTCGCTCTATATGAACTCACATTTCTGCATAAACTGTGGAAAATAAGCGCTGAGTCTGAAATACCAGGAGTGAACGGAGCACACGACAGCTCGTGTGCAGAAGTCAATGTGCTTACAGTTGTTTTGTCTGGAACAGAATGCAGCAGTCCAAAGCGTTTTGCTTTGGAACAGTACAGAGTTTAATGTATGCCCTCTATCTAGTGAGAGCTTTGATACCTTGATCTGGTTTTATTTTCCATCCTTTGAAATGACTTTAGCATCCAAACAACCGGTTCAGAACGCAAGACTCTGGGTTCTTTGTTATCCCAAGTTGTTTGTTTATTGAGACGGAAACTCATGGAATAGCTCAGACTGGCTTCAAAACTGCAATCCCACATTAGCCTCCCAGGTGCTCGGATTTCGAGTGAGCGCGTGTGTCTTGGCGCCCGGTGACCTTCACCTCTGCTGTAATGACTCACTCCTAGGATCTAACCTGGTTTTGTCATCCAGGGTCCATTTACCGCCAACGTTTCGAACTGATTGCATTCCAGATCCGGCCCTTACCCGTCAGGCTTTGTCGATCACTTCCCAGTGCTCTCTCCCACTGAGTCGTCTTTAGCTTGTGTTTGCTATCTGCTTTCTCCCAAATCCTCACTGTCACTGTATTGTTTTCCATGATTCATTATTTCAGTCACTGCCATTAAACGCCCCAAGTGTCCTTCCCACGGCCCCTTTGGGAAGACCGGTGCCTGCGGTTAATCTTACATGACAGCTTGTTTGAGGCATAGTTACCATAAAATGCATGTATGTAGAGTATGCAGCTGGGTGTTTTCACACGTGCTTGCGCTGTAAAATCATGGCCACGGTGAGCGTAAAGGATACAAGTGGCACCTTATGTCCTTCGTGGTCCCTCCTGCGTGCACCTTCACCTCTGTTACCCCCGTTCTCAGGCAGCTGTAGAACTTTCTGTTGCTATGAGTTGATTCTTCATTTTATAGGACTTGGGAATTTTCCTTTTTTTACAAGCAAACGGAAGTACATGGTTTTACTCACTGGTGAAATTATTTTGAAATCCCCCCATATTATTGCAAGTGTCTATGGCCTGTTTCCTCTTTAATGCCCAACAACGTTCCACTTTATGGATATAGTGGATATAATATTGATGCATCCAGTCATCCTTGATCAACATTTCTTGTTTCCAGTTTGGGGCAGTTACAAATAAAGCTACTGTGAATATTCACACGCACGTTGTAATCAGCACGTGCGTGCCTAGTGCTGCCTTGATCACACTGTCTTAGTTGTTTAAGTTACTCAGTGAGATTTAAATTTTCAGGTACTGTTACTGTTTGGGTTGGAGCTATCCCTTGACACAAAGTTTTTAGACAGCTTGGAGGACCTGGTTGAGTCATGAAAGCTGTGGCTTAGTCAGTGGATTAACCCATTGGTGGATTTATAATTTGCTATCATTTTTGGGAGATGGTGGGAAAATGGAAGGTCTGGCCAGCAATGTCACTGCTGCGTGACATTTGTGGTTGGACTCTGTCCCTGGTCTCTCTCATGCTCTCGCTGCCCCGGCAGCCGTAAGGTGAGCAGCTCTCCATCTTCCCAGTTGTGTTTCTGACTTACCACAGATCTAGCCGTGGTGCCAGCCAGCCATGAGCATCCAACATCGTGAGCCAGATTAAACTCTTCGTTAAAACATCACTTGTCTCAGGCTGGACATGGTGCTGCACACCTTGGGAGGAAGGGGCAGGCAGATCTTTGAGTTTGAGGACAGCCTGGGCTACAGAGTAAGTTTCAGGACAGCTAGGGCTACACAGAGAAACCCTGTCTGGGGGAAAAATGGCTGTTGTATCTGAGGACCTGTTTACCCCAAGATCATGAAAATTTTCACCACTTTCTTCAGAGAATTTCATGATTTTACTTCTTACATTTGAAATTAACTTTTGTGCATTTTCTAAGGAGTTGTATTAGTCTTTAGTAAGTGGATATCTCTGCTTGTCTTAGCTTCTGTTGAGTCTTTTTTTTTTTTTTTTGTTTTTTACCGTACTGTGTTTGACCATTTTCTTTATTTACTATTTAACTTGCCTTGTATATTAGTGGTTTGCTTGCATGTGCGTGTGTGCATGCATGGTTCCTGCTGATGTCAGAGGAGGGAGTTGGAGTCCTAGAACTAGAGTTACAGATGCTGTGAGATGAACTGAACCCTGGTCGTTGGCAAGAGCGGCAAGGCTTGTAACCGCTGAGCCATGTCTCCAGCCCCTGTTGACTGATTGTGGGCTCCCGTTACTGGTTGGCCAGGCTGGTGTCACACTCATGACTGAAGCTTAGCAGGAAAGTTCAGGATTTTTGGACTGTTTGAATTTCTTACATATAATTTTTAGGATCAGTTTATAAGTCCCTGTGACAAAGCTAGCTGGATTTTATTTTTTATTTGGTGATAATGGTGATCAAATTCACGGCTTATGCATGCTAAATAAACAGCTTGTGCTAAATTAACAGTCTGCAACTGAGTTACACTTCCAGCTCCTAGTTGAGATTTTGGTAGGCTCTACATTGATTCTGCAATCAATTTAGGGTTTATTGTTATCTTCACAATGTTATCTTCTGGTGTAAAAACATGGGCTATAGTTGCTTTTTTTTTTTTTTTTTCCTGTTAGTAAAGTTTTGCACTGTTTAGTTTCCCTCAAGTATTTAATTCTTTGTGGTGCCAATGTGTTGGTGTTGCTTTTTTCCTTTTTTAAACCTCTTTCTCTCTCTCCCACTTGTCTTCTTTTCTTCTTTCTCCCTCTCTCCTTGGTCCCCCACACTTTATCCTCCAGCGTCTCCTCAGCCTCTTGCTCTCCTCAAGCCTCACCCACGGGCTCCTGCCTCCTCACTTCCTTCCTCTGTTCCAACCAGCGACCAGGCTGTGAGCATTTATCTCCATTTCTATCCTTCCCACTTCCCGCCTCCCTCGGTGCTGGATACAGATGATCTTCCAGACATCTTGAAGTGATTCCACTCCTTCCTGTTTTCTCAGGAGTCTCTGCTTTCTTCTCTGGGGACTTCCCCCAGATGATCATGGTTCCTCTCTCCTGGGCCTTGGAGACCTTTCTGCTGTCTTCTTTCATGCCCATTCATCTCCTGACCAGCTCTCTGACTGGCCTTTGTTCCCTGTGACTGCTTGCCAAGACAGCTGATTTTCTTTTCAGATGAGTCTGTCTCTCTCTCTCTTTTTTTGTCCTTATCTCTCACTGCCTCTAAGTCCTTGTCTCTATACCTAGCTACAAAATCCCTCTGCCATAGACTCACAAGAGGAATGTGTTTATAAATACAAGGGCCCTGACAAGAGAGCACAGTGCAGGGAATGAACCATCCCCCACTGTATTTATGGCCATTCTTACCTAACTTAGGTATTACTGCTCATCATTTGATACCTCAGGTCTGTCTTGAAGCAGCTTCTTGTCTTCCTTGAGGACATCCATGTCTTTCTCCTCATCCTACCACCGTCCTTTCTTACCACGTGGGGTCTTTCATTACTCTTCCTTAGTCATGTTTGAGAGAGCTCTTCCCTTTGGAGTTATTTCTTAGTCATCTCTTGCTTATTGCTTCCTGAGTGTGTGTGTGTGTGTCCCCGTCTGTCTGTCTCTGTCTCCCTGTCTCTGTCTCCCTGTCTCTGTCTCTCTGTCTCTGTCTCCTTGTCTCTGTCTTTCTGTCTCTGTCTCCCTGTCTCTGTCTCCCTGTCTCTCTCTGCCCCGCTCCCCCCACTTCCGGGTAGGTGACAGGGCCCCTGTTATCAGGCCGTCATGGAGTTTGCTGAGTAACAGAAGATGACCTTTAATTCAGATCTCTAGGCTTACACCCCTGAGTAACAGCCATCTTTCAGTTGCTCATTCTCAGGTCTAGCTCTTTGCTCATGTCTTCCTGAGCCTCCGAGTTTTATATGGAGCAAACTTACCTGTCCTGTAGACAACCTTCTTCCTACCTGCGCCACTGTAATTCCTCCTGTGTCCCCTATTTCAAGCAATATCTTGAAGTCCCTCTTGGACGGTAAAGCCCAAATGAAACCTGCCAGAGAGTCATGTTTTACCTTCCCCAATCCTGCGGAATCACTAATGTTTTTGAAAATAAACTTATTACAGATAGTATTCTTCAGGCTTCTCTTAATAAACTTCTTAGTTTATTAAGTTTATATTTTTTTAAGATTTATTTATTTTATGTATTTGAGTACATACACAGTTGCTGTTTTCAGACACACCAATAAGAGGGCGTCAGATCCCACTACAGATGGTTGTGAGCCACCATGTGGTTGCTGGGAATTAAACTCAGGACCTTTGGAAGAGCAATCAGTGCTCTTAACCACTGAGCTGTCTCTCCAGCCCCCAATAGTATTTTTTTCAAGCTTCACTTTTATAGTGACAAGTCTGATGCTTTTTGCTCTTGACCGTTGTTTCAGTTTTGTGTGTGTGTGTGTGTGTGTGTATGTGTGTGTGTGTGTGTGTGTGTGTTTCCAACACAGGGTTTCTAAGTGTAACAGCTCTAACTGTCCTGGAACTCACACTGTAGAACAGGCTGATCTCGAACTCACAGAGATCCGTCTGCCTCTGACTCCTGTGTGTTGGGATTAAAGGCGTTCTACACCGTGCCCAGCGACTTTTATTTTGATTTGCTTGGTATGAGGAATGATCTTTCTCCTTTTGTATGACAGCGTCGCACTGGAGACTAATGATCCAGTATATCTGTTCAAGACAGTGCAGCATTAGAAGGGAGAGTCATTGGTGTCCCTTTATGATTCACAGAGGCTTCGGACTGATGGTTCCCTTTCAGTATCCCTTAAAAATTTTGAAGTTTAAATTTTGGATAATTTAATGGTTTACAGCCAGCATTTGTATTTCCTACTTTCTTAACTTGTACATACGGGAGCTTCACACAGGGGCCAGAGTTCGTAGGGCTTATGTATCAAGAACAAACAGCTTTCATCACGACTTAACAAAACTATGGAAATTATGTCTGTATTTGAGCATGTACCAAACAGAGTTAGTTACTAAAGCAACTTGCAGGAATATAAATCGCCAGTGTTTTGTGATACCTTCTGTGTTGTTCATATTATTTTTCAGTGTGTTTAAAGTTGACTGCCACAATGCTTGCATTTTTAGAGTTCACTGTACTTACTGGATTGTGAAGACCCATCACTACTCTCGCTGGTCTAATTCCACAGGTGTTCTTAAGGACTATTTGAGAGAACTTCCTTCTCCGCTAATAACTAAGCAGCTGTATGAGGCTGTGTTAGATGCTATGGTGAAAAGCCCTTTGAAGCTGTCATCGAATGGTTGTGAGAACGAGTCCAGTGACTCCAGGTTTACTGTTGACCTGCTGGATTGCCTGCCAGACGTCGAGAAGGCAAGTACGCTTGATAGACCTTCTCCTGAGGCACTTGTGTTAGCTATGTAAGCTCCATCGCCACAGTCTGTCAGGACTCGGGCACTGTGGCAGGTGGGTTTGGGCTCTGCCTTTATGACTTCTTAAATGTCTCTAGAAATCAGTTTTATGTTTTTGTGTGTATAACTTTAGCCCAGGCATGAATGTGCCTTTTGAGTTCTGCTTTAAAGATTTATTTTGTTTCATTTTATGTGTGTGTATGATGAGTGCCTGGATGTATGTATGTGCACCACATGCATGCCCAGTGTCCACAGGAGTCACAGGAGGGTGCCAGATTTCCCAGAGCTGGAGTTACAGATCATCCTATAAGTGTTAGGGACTGACTTCTTGTTCTCCACGAGAGCAGCAAGTGGTCTTAGTCATTAAGCCATCTCCCCAGCTCCCAGTGAGCAGTTTTAAATTCACATCCATTTGTTTAATATAATTTATAAAGAAACTGTTTAGTTTAATTTATAAATTACTTATGAATTATAATTATAAACAGATTAAATATCGTTTATGAAGCTTATTTCTTAAGGTGATGATGAAAAAATAATCACTCTTTTCCAAAAGAGCTTAAAACAATCTTTCTTTTTCAGCCAACTTCCTTTATCCCTTTATTTTTTACCTTTTAATCTTCTTTCATACCTTACATCCCTCCCAGTTTCCCTTCCTTCCAGTCCTCCAGTCCCTCCCCCGCTTCCCCACTTCCCCACTTCCCCACTTCCCCACTTCCCCACTTCCCCACTTCCCCTCTCTCCCAGATTAACTCCTCCTTTGTTGACCTTCTGTCCCCAGCTCAGGAAAGTTTTTTTCTCCTTTCATACAGAAAACAGGAGAAACTTGTTGGCCTTTGAAAACCATCCTTTCCTAGAGGATCACCACAGCTGTGACCTGAGCCCTAACCTCAGGCTACCTAGTGTAGCAGTCCCCACTTGAAACCCGAGGGTCATGGGTATTTAACATGACTTCTCCTCCGCATAGCAACAGCTGCTGTTGACATGTTAGAGAGGGAGAAGGAGGGAGCTGATGGGAGATCAGTATTTTCCTAGGGAGGCCAGTTGGAATTTAGAATATATCACTAAGTATTTTCTATAGACATCTAACCGCTACTGTATTAAATTATGTTTGGACATACTTAGGCAACCCTAAAGATGTTGTTAGATCATCTGAAGCTGGTGGCTTCTTACCACGAAGTGAATAAGATGACCTGCCAGAATTTGGCTGTGTGCTTTGGACCAGTGTTGCTTAACCAGAGGCAAGAGCCTTCGGCCCACAGCAACAGAGTCTTCACCGATTCTGAAGAACTTGCAAGTGCTTTGGATTTTAAAAAACACATCGAAGTTCTCCATTACTTACTCCAGCTCTGGCCAGGTAAAGGGTTCTCTGGAGTACATTTCTTTAGCAGCAATGGGATGTATGGATTAGCTAATGATACAATTGGGAAAAACAGTCTAGATTTTTGCCTTTTCAGTACTGAGGAATTGACACCTGCTTTGCTGTTGTTTGCTATTTATATTTTGTGTTTGCACGCAACGTTGTAGACATTTGAGCCATTGTATATATTTTGGGCTTAGTAAAATCTGGCTTAAAATGCTGGTTGTACCACTTAGGGCCCTCTGACCTTGGGAAGTTCTTTATAACTGTAGACATTAACTGTGTTCCATCTTATGCGTTTACAGAGTTTGTGTGAAAATTAAGTACCAAGATGTCCTTAGGGTGCTCAGCACAGCTTTTAGCACATGATACTCAGGTTTTATTTAGTTCATTTGTTTTGATTTATTTTATTTTTGCTTATGTGACGTGCTTGTGCATATGGGAGCCTGAGAAGGCCAGAAGATGGCAGTGGATGCCCTGCGACATGAGTGTATTACACAGGCAGTTTTGAGCTACCAGCTGTGGATCCTCCGGAAGGACAGCAAGTGCTCTTGACCACCAGGTCATCTCCAGCCCACGCTCGTTCCTTCTTACAGAATTACTATGCTAATGGTTACTCTTAAATTACTTCAGCTCACGCTGGCAATTATCTTTGATATTTTGGTTTTAAAAATGTGTTTGCGTATTACTGAAGAGATGACTCGGCGGTTAGAGCACTAGCTGCTCTTCCACAGGTTCGATTCCCACCACCCACACGTGGCTCACAAAGTCTAGAACGTTGGTACCAGGGTCTCTGAAATCCTCAGCTCTCCGGGCACCAGGTAGGCACAAGGTGCACAGATGTACATGCAGGCAAAACATACCCAGTAAATTACAGTTTGGTTTTTACATTCTGTTTACTTATTCTGTGCGTGTGGGTGTGGATATGATCGTGCGTCTGCGGTCAGAGGACAGCTTCTCTCCTTCCTCCTCGAGGGTGCAGTGGACGGACCTCACCTCCTCACCCTTGTGCCACTTTCCAGCCCTGCCCTCCCTCTGTGTGCTACGCGCATGTCTACACATTTAAACAGATTTAGTATTGTCTACATTTTCGTTATTTAAGATTTATTTTATCTGTGCGTTTTGCTTACATGTCCGTCTGTGCTTCACATGCGTGCATCTCTGTGTGAGTCAGATGAAGGTGTCAGAGCCTCTGTATTTGCAGCTACAGACGGTTATTAGCAGCCGTCTGGGTGCTGGGAATTGATCCTGGGTGCGTGCAGGAGCAGCCAGCACCCTTCACCTCTGAGCTGTCTCTCTAGGCCATTGACTGTATTTTAATGATAACATACACGACGGTCTTATGTTCGGCATCTTATTCCAGAGACTTTTGTTGCTGGTTGTAATAATCACCTTTCTCTAGAACCTGTAATTTTCCTTGAAAGTACCCTAGACAAAAGACAGAAGCAGGTGGAGGATGAGAGAGAACAATAGTTTCCCCCTCTAAATTGTCTGCTGTGGATTTTAGGAAAGGCAGACATCATGTAAATAAGGCACAGCTAGTGGGCCTGTGAAAACCGAGGACTGACTCAGGAGCCAGAGCCAGCCCAAGCCTCCAGTGGAGGGGGCACAGCTAGCATTTCTTTAGGGAATTCCCTCTGCTGCAGAGCTATAAAGAGTCTCCTGCAGCTTCTTTCTTTTCTTTTTTTCTACACATTTTGCTTTTATGTTACTTTGGATCTCCTACCCCACTTCTCCTGAATTTGGAGGCAAGAAGATAGTTTGCTTTGAGATTTCTGTAAATCCTGTCTTCCAAGTTAGAAGCCTGTCATATTAGTGAAGGTAAGGCTGCTGCTCCTCCCTCCCCCCCATCATCCAGCATGGTGGAGCATACCCTGCACTTCTCTGCCAGTGACAGCAGCTGGATGAGCGAGGAGTCCCAGCACAGGAGAAACCTTCAGGCTTTTACAGTCTTCTCTTTGTGGGTTTTGTGTTTGGGGCTTTTAAAAACCAATGGGTTTGCTATTGGAAAGAATACTGGGTGTTTTTGTGACGCCAGCCTTTCCCTTTCAGAGGTGGCTATAGCGTTAATAACGTTGATACTATTCTATATTCTCCTTGAGGAATACATTTAGTGCAGGACTTCCTATTTCTTACACGGTTGTAAAGTTCGTAAGGTCATAGATGATGTCTGTCATTCTTAGCTCCTGGCAGAGCACCTGGTACTTACAATCACCTACTATAGTTCTATTAGGTAAAGATAAAATTCTGCTGGCCCAAAACACAGGGCAAAATTAAGTCTCTTAGTACTCACTGCTCTCTGAACCGTTTTCAGCAGCCTTAGTTGTCTGCGGTTTTCCCTTCGTTCTCTTGAAAACAGGCCGTCAGCAGTGTAGGGGAAGTCGGAGCTTCTCCTTTACAGCTAAGATCAGCAGCCACTTTCCATACAAATTTGTACGAAAATGTCCCAATATCAATAGTTTAAAAAGATAGTGACATGGACGTTTCAGAAATTGAGTTTTTAGTTTAACGTAAAATAATGATTTAATTGGTTTCTAGAGTATTCTTCCAAGATATTGTGTAAAAGTAGAGTTTGAACAGATGAGTCCTGGCTGAGCAAAAGAAAGATAGGTTTCCCTCCAGACCACAGGGGTGCTGCAGATTCCTTGATAAACCTCCAGGGCCAATGGGAATAGCACAAAGGATGATGGTAAGAAAGCAAGGAAGCAGCGAGATAGTAAGATCACACGACCTCTCTGTCACCCCTGGTACCAGGCACATAACTGGTGCACATATGTATACATGCAGGAACAACACTCATACACAAAATAAGTCTTAAAAAATATAGTAAATAGAAATGTTTAAATAAAGTAAAAGTTGAAATATAGTTGTAAATAAAATATCTTTGTAAAATGTTGGGAATATTAAGTCTGGAAAGGGGGGATCTGTGTATCATTCTTAAGTTTTAGTTTTTTCTGTAAGTAAACATTCATTTCATGTTGCAATGTCGGTGTTACCACTGACTTATATATGTCCCTTATCTTAGTGAGGGAACTGTAAGGGGAAACAGAACAGAATAAACAAGCAGAAAGAGTTAGCAAATGTGGAGAATTTTTAATAACTACAGCTTAGCGTTCTACAGTCTACTTTATACACAGAACCATAGACAAATACTCCATTCTAAGTAAGCAATATGAGCCTTGTATTGTGTGAAGTCCCCTGTGCCTGTCACCTTCTGTGCGACCAGTACAATGTAAGCGGATAGAAGGGGACTTGTCTCCTAGGAAAATAGTTTAAATATGAAGAATGTTATTTGAGGTTGTTAGATCTCTAACCAGAATTGGAAAATAAAATATCTGTGCTATTTCCAGGCCAAAAAAAAAAAGAAGACTGTTAGTAGCTAATGCTGTCTAACCCTCAGGTAACTGTCAGCCAGGCCTAGTAGTCATGCATTTTATCAAAGTGAAGTTTGGGCTGCTTGGTAAATGATGACACACTGCTAACTACTGTAAAAAAAAGCCCACTAAGGTCAGAGCTAGAGTAGTCACTTTAGATGCCTTTGCCTCCGCTAGATGTCTGAACAAGGGAACTTCTTGCTCCCTGCTGTTCACACACCGTGCCTTGCCTGCTTTTTGCTGTAGTCTTTAATATGAGAGAAGCTACTCGCTTAGAATTATAGCTAGATAGCAATTAACGTGCACAGGAAATTAATCAGCGTTGGGAGTTTTCTGGGGAATGTTATGATTTAGCATGAAACGGCACCACTGAACATTTGTACTACATTGTACGCCTAATCTTAATTATATGGGGTAGTAGAAAAATTACCGTGGGATACTTTCTCTCAGTAGAACGCATGTCTCTGTTAAGCGCATGTTTGTAGTTGATTATTAAACGGCCTCACAGTCTGCTCTGTTGTTTTGAGGCCGTTGGCTGTCACTAAAATACACGTATTGTTCATTTCTAGTGCAACGCATAACTGTCAAAGGACCCAGAGACAGTTTGTGCCAGGAGCAGCCATCTTCTCTGAATTACTTGAGGCGAAAGAAAGAGCGACCGTGTGTATTAAATCTGAGCGGTACGAATTCATCAGGGGTGCTGAGGCCAAGGCAGGCCCGACTAGATAGTCCACTGAGCAACCGCTATGCGGGAGACTGGAGCAGCTGCGGGGAGAGCTACTCTGTAAGTACAAAAGAAAACTTCAAGGATTTGGATGATGATGACGTTCCCTTAGAAGATGGAGAAAGTACAGACTATAGCAAAGTGGACGGAGCAGAAGTCATGACCACGCAACAAATCCCCACGTCAGGAGGGCGCACGTTTCAGACCTACTTGACGGTGCAGACCACTGAGTCCACAGTGGATCAGAAAGCTAACCTCAGAGATCTGCAGGAAAGCATTGATACCTTGATTGGCAATCTGGAGCGTGAGCTTAACAAAAACAAGCTGAACTTGAGTGTTTGAGGTGGAGGGGTTGTTTGTGATGATGTCATCAACTTTCATGTCAAGCCTTTTTCTGGGAATGAATGGATATATATATACACATACACACCTTAAGTTAATTCCTAATAAGTTCATGTAGTTCAATTATAAATGCTATTCATTAATATGGTTATTTTACTTATGAACTGAGCTGTTCTGGGCATACAGGTAACTCAGACCTTGGGGGATATTTTAATAAACCATGCCAGTTGCATGAAGGAAGACATGCAGATGTTTGTAAGGGTCAGGTACGTTATTACCCCGGCAAGGCTCCGGTGAGAACTGTTCTTCTGTAGGTGGAGACAGATGTTTTCTGCAGAGGACACTGCAGCTGGACAGGCTGATTTGCAGTCAGACTCCCTGTGCAATGTCATTTGGTCATATTTCATTTGCAATATGAATGCTGCTGCTATAAGAAAAAAAATTTTATAAACGTAAAATTATACAGGTATTAATGTATTTCGTATTAACGTTCGGTAATTATTTAAGCTTATAAAAATTAAATATTTTTATGGTTCTGAGAATATGTATATATTTATAACTTCATTATGCGTATAGGTTTTAGAATAAGGGAAGGGATTGATTACAGCATTCCAAATATTTTAAAAATAAGGCCAAAGTTATTAGCTTAAAGATGTCTTTTTCAGGGAAAGAATGTTTAAATTAAAAGATGAGTTACATAACCACTTGAATAAAAACACACCGGAACTATTTGAGTGGAGGTGATAGCCTTTCTGATTTAGCTTTGTAGACACAGTATCCCTGTGGAAAGTTACATTTTATGTTGAAGTCCTTCAGCTTCATAAGAGATCAAGTGATCAGATACCTGCACTAGTGACTTCAAAAGGCTTCACCTGTTCTATGCATCTTTGTTTCCTGTGATGCTTTAAGTATTTATTTATAGAGGTATTCTTAAAATGTTGACTTCACTAACTGTCCTTGTTTCTAAAGAAGCCATCTTGCCAGGATGCTACATGTTACAAAATGTTAAAATGTATTTAAAAAAACTTTTATACGTACAGAATATGTAATTTTAGAATGAAACTTGAGTTACCAAGTTTAAAGTGTGACAGCCATAAAAGAACCGGTTTCTTACTGTTTTTCTAAATATTAGGGTACTTATATGCAATACACATAACATCTAGGTAATTTGAAAACTCACCAGTATGAAGAAAATAACTATTTTTATATGAGACTTTCATTTTTTTAAAACGTTGTATAGCACATACCAGAGATGATTCAGTAGGTGTGCGTCATGAGTAAACAAAGTATTTTTAAATGTTTTATAGAGAAAGTTATCTGTGCCTTTTGTTTGTTTGTTTGCTATGTCACGTGTAATACATAAATAAGTAGTATAGAAATGTAAATGCTTTATTAAAATATTATAACAGTGTCTTGCTATTATAATTGTTCTCAAAGATCACGTTGATATTCTTTTTGTTGTTGTTTCTTTTTAAGACAGACTTTCTTTGTGTAGCTCTGGGTATCCTGGAATTAACTTTCTAGACAAGGCTAACCTCTAACTCACAGATCTGCGTACCTCTGCCTCTGGAGTGCTGGGACTAAAGGTGTGCCCCACCACACCCAGGTCACTTTCATATTCCTAAAGAAATTATCCACAAATATATATATATAGCATTGATCTGTCCAAAGTTGGAGTTTTCTGGAGTCTGCGATACGTTAAGGCCCGTTCTTACTTTGCTTTTTCATGAGAATAGTTCTTTCTTGATCAGTCTCCGTCGTCTTGAGTGTGATAAGCATTTTTAAGTAAATTCCTGTCACAGCTACAGGCTTTTTTTTTTTTTTTTTAAATTGTCACTTCCAGAACTGCCAAGGTGCCTTTACTTAAACATTTTTTAAGAAGTTACACTATCTATTTGTGAGTGTGTGTGTGTGTGTGTGTGTGTGTGTATGTGTTGGAGTAAGTGACACCTGGCACAGCATGTGTGTGGAAGTCTTGGGGATCGAACTCAGGCAGCATGCTGGGCAGCAGGTACGTTGACCCACGGAGCCAGCATTGACTGAGAGGTTGTCACTGACTTGTGTTCAGACCCACATTCATCAGCTTCTGGATCTTCCCTACAATTATGTCAGTCTCAAGAGCTTGCCAAGAGCCTGGAGGCCCTGCGCCTGAGCGACGATGAGCAGGACACTTGAGAGGTAAACTTGGAATCTCTCTGGGTCTCACCAAGCCTTCATGTCTTCCTCATCCCTCATTTGGATTGGGAGTGAGGTCTTCTGTTGAAACTAGCTTGGAACATTGAAGGCATTTCACATTAGGTAATAGTGTTTCCGGTTGTTTAGTAAGCGAAGGCGGAGACAGGGTCATTCAGACAAGAGAAGTAGCAGAGAGGCGGATGCCTGCGTGCCTGTGTGATTTTTATTAACTTACAAGGAGAATTATGAATATATTTTGAAGTAGGAGCCAAAGGAATCTGCTTGCAGGCTTAGGAGGTATGCCCAAGCAGTAGAAGGGAGTTGCCATCAAAACCCTCAGATGGCCAGGCGTGGTGGCTCACACCTTCAATCTCAGCATGCGTAAGGCAGAAACAGGTGGATCTCTGAGTTTGTGGGCAGCCTGGTCTACATACCTAGTGCCACGACAGCCAGGTTACATAGACCCTGTCTAAAACAGAAAGCCCCAAAGAGCAAACCAATTTCTGTTAAAATGGCCCTTTAGGTTAGATGTTATTCATAGCAGTAGTTGTCTATATGCTATGTCATTCCCTGTTAAAAAGGAAGATAGGCGCCCCTGTGTCTGGTGCTGATACCCAGGCGCCATCAGCCTCCAGAAACAAAGAACTTCATTGCTCATCTCAGAGGAATGCCACATGTCATGTAACAGCTGCCCATGGAAAATAGTGGATTAGGTAGTTTTATGTTAGGGACCCTAAAGAAAATGAATTTGGAGTTTATTTTCCGAACACAGTAATTTTATAATTAAAAACATCATTCTTCAAGGACTTTAAAATGATAAAGTTGGATTGCCCTTAAAACTAACGATCCTAAGGCACAAGGATCACTGCAAGTTCAAGACCAGCCAGGGCTATTTAGTAAAACCCTTCCTCAAAAAGTTCCTGTAAATCCTAATTTGGTTCCTGTTCACCTGAGCCCCTCTGCTATAAAGAGAAATGATCTTTGACCCTCATTTCCTGACCAGTTTGCAAAACCTGTCTGGTTCATAGTTGATGAGTGAGCGTTGCAAGTGGGAACCCTTGGTCACGTTCTGACTTAGCCAAAAATTAACTGGCTAACTCAGGCAGAAAAGGAATCGTAAAACCACACTTCAGAAGCAAAGCTCTCTAACGGTGTTGACAGGCTTACATATCTTGCTTTTTGTGGTCTCAAACATGATTCTATCTCAAGAAGCACAGTCAGATCTGTGATTTTTCTAAGGCATGCTTCAGTTTTTAAAATAATATTAAAAACAATTGGCAGTGTAAGGGTGTTGAAAGGGGCAAAAATAGACTGGTAGCAGACAAGGTCACACCTGGTCCCGACTCTGCTGTGGTGTGACCACCACAGCTCTGCGTCGTCATTTCTGATTTGGATTTCCCAACAAAAGTACCAGTTTATTCCAAGTCTCTAGGAGTTAGGACTTGGCCGTATCCTTCCCCTGGAGGAAGGTCTCACCCTAACTCTTGCTGCAACCCTTTAATACAGTTCCTCATGTCATGGTGACCCCCAACCATAGAATTATTTCATTGCTACTTCATAACTATGATTTGGTACTTTTATGGGTCATAATGTAAATATCTGATATTCAGGATGTCTGATATGCAACTCCCAAAGGGCTTAGGACCCACAGGTCAGGAACTGCTGCAGCCTAAAGCGTTGGTGGTGAATTTTCTGGCTTCGAGGGAGGACTGGATGCTGAGCAGGCCGAACTGGCAAGTGTTCACAAGACTTAGCTATTCTGTCTTACCCTGTGGCTCCCATATGAGTCTTTTCTTCCCCACTCTCTACTCACCCATCAAAGATCTGGGTGTGATTGATCCCAGGCTGATGACAGTCTAATGCTTCTGTCTCATTTGTGCTGCCCCTGTTCCCTCTGTATCCACAATCCCTGTAGTCTGTGGAGACTAAAGTGATGTGGAAAGATAGACTACATCGTTTCCTGGGCATTGTTCCTTGGCCTCCTCCCACGCTGGGACCTCCCTTGTTCCAGGATCTCTCTACTTGTCCTTCTGCCTGGGCAGGTGGAGCGATCCACCTGTTACTTAGGTAGGTCCTTTTGTGCCATTTCTGTTTCTGAGGAAATGTCACTTCAAGTATTAGTTACTTTTTTATTGTTGTAATAAAACACCATGACCAAGATGTCATAGAAGGAAGGGTGTATTTGGTCTTACAGTTACAGAGGGATAAGATCCATCATGATAAGAATATGGCAGGCATGGCAGTTGGAACTGCAAGGTGAGAGCTCACATCTTCATCCCTCTGTGTGGGAGCAGAGAGCAAACTGGGAATGGTGCATAGCCTTTAAACCTTAAAGCCCTCCCCTAGTGACGTACTTCTTCCAGTAAGACCACGCCTCCTAAGCCTTCCCAAACAGCACCATCAAATGGGGATCAAGTGTTCAAACATCTGAGTGTGAGGGGGACAGTTTTGTTCGTCACAGGCTGGAGGTGGCTCAGCAGGCAAGAGTGCTTTCTGCCAAGCCTAAGGACCTGAGTTTGATCAAAAGAATTCATGTGGTGAAATGAAAGAACGCCTCTGACTTCCGCGAGCAAACACTTGCAGGATATCTGACCACACTTTGAACCCCAAGGTTGTGTTATTTACTGGAAAAACCTGTTTCTAGTTGTGGTGTGGCTCAGCCTTAGCACATACCTTTACTCCAATGGCTTTTCTTCTGTTTATTGTAAATATGGTTAAACAGTCAACCATCAGTCAAGAGGCATAGCAGGCAACCAGTTGATGGGAGTGAACATAGGAAAAACCATAGAGAGTGAGAGGGAGTCAGGAGGATTGGCAGAGAGACACAGGAAGTAGAAGGGCGGGACAATGAGTGTGAAGGGTTTTTGAGGTGGTATGGAGAAGGAGGGCTTCCTTTTCCTTTTGGGACGTTGACTGAGGAGGAAGGTCAGCTGGGTGCTTTCTCTGTCTCTCTAAGCTAGCAGGCTTTCACCCCAGCAACTGACTCCTGAGTTTTTGTTGGTAAAATGGAACATTTGATATTTTGTTAAAAACAGCAGCACAGAGATACACACACGCATGCATGAACACGTGCACAATAAATAAGTTAAAACATTTTTTAAAAAACTAAGCTGCTTCTCATCTTCTGTCCCTGGCTTGCCTCCATCAAGGTGCTTATCTTAAGTTACCTTATCTGTCTCTGCCTTTCAAATGTAAACAGTGTTCTCATAGCAACAAGAAGCTTGTGTGTCTAGTTCATTGCCATACGCCTAGAGGGACAATAACTTAGATGATAATCAGCTGTTTATTGAAAGGTGAATGACTGCAAAACATATTTGACGATGCTTGTCTTTTGATAGAAGGAAGACCAAAAACTAAGGGCCATAGCTGCAATTTCTATATGATAAAAAAAAAATCCACTCCTTGGGGCTGGAAAGATGGCTCAGTGGTTAAGAACACTTGTTGCTCTTGAGTCGTCTGTAGCTCCAGCCTCGGAATCTGATGCCCTCTTTTGACCTCCATAAACACTAGCTCCTTCATGGCATACACACACACACATACACACACACACACACGAGAGAGAGAGAGAGAGAGACAGAGACAGAGACAGAGAGACACAGAGACAGAGACAGAGAGAGCAAGAGAGAAAGAATACTCCATGATAAATCATCCATCTTTTGGTCTTAAAGATGTGTCTTTGCTTTGGGATTTTGGAATTAGAGTGGACTCGGGGAGATTAGTCACTCACAAAAGTGAGTTGGTAAAGTTTAGGTAGTAGTTGTTGCAGAGTGAGAACAATTACTTAAATGATTTGTTTATGGAAAAGTGTGTTATAGCACAGGACAGCCTCTAAGGGAGACTTTATTTAAATGGATCCTTACAGGAAGCTAAGGAAAACATACCTTTCTGACTTGGGCCCCATTCATTTGAGTACAAATAGACTTTTTTTTCTAGAAATACAAAATTCTTATTAAAAGGAAGTCATTTCACCAGGTAGTGGTGGTGCACGCCTTTAATCCCAGCACTTGGGAGGCAGAGGCAGGCGGATTTCTGAGTTTGAGGCCAGCCTGGTCTACAGAGTGAGTTCCAGGACAGCCAGGGCTACACAGAGAAACACTGTCTCGAAAAACCAATAAATAAATAAATAAATAAATAAATAAATAAATAAAGGAGCTTATGAGTAAAACCCTTCCTTAATAGAGGATCAGAGAAGGCATACAGGCTGGATTATTTCCATCCTTGACTGTTAAGACCTCAATATGCGTTTAAGTCGTTTGTGTTTACCTCTGCTTTTGCCTAATGGAGACATGGGCGTAGTGAAATCTTGGTAACTTCTGTATTCCCTACATACTTCTGTGGAAATTCCACTCATCAAAGTAAACTTCCATAGAGAGCTTTAAAATTCCAACTTTAGAAATTTACAGTTCATGTTAAGTCAAGAAAGGAAACCCCCCCCCTTTCCCATCCAGGGTGTTTGTGTGACGTTACCAGAGCAACCTGTAGCTTGTGGACTTTCCCCAGCCACAGACAGTGAACAGCCACCTTTTCTTCTTGACCTTCGCTCAAGAAGTCAGGTGCAGGTTGCCAGCTGGTCTGTGTCCATCCTTGCCTAACCTTCCCCCATGGCCGTGTCAAACTCACTGCAACCGAGAAGCAAGTTTGGGTTGTTAGGTAAGTGAAAGCTACTTGTCTAGACCGGCAGATAAGGAACAGCATCTCAAAGGCTTCTGCCTACCCACCGTTGTCAATCTACATTTGATCTTGTCTGGCTTTTCCTGGGGAGACATGAACAAACGTCTGTCTGCTCCAGGTAGCACCCACAACAGAACAAAACAGATTCCAACCAAGCATAGGCTGGTCAGCCAGAAACTTTATGAGGTTTATGTGTGTACAGGAGCCCATGGAAGCATGGGTAAGAACTTGGGAAGCTGCACCCTGGGCGTGCCCTACAGGACTCACAGGCAGCTCCACGAAGCATCCCCTCCCTCTGGTAATTGTTCCCTGCTTACAAACTTCAGGATATGGATTGTTAGTCTTGCAGGTTCCTACCTTCTGAGTCCTGTACATATTTGGCTTCTTGAATATGAATCTTCTTCAACCCTCCGGTAAGCAATCCTTTACTGGAAGAAGAAACTGCACAACAACTCTGTATGCTGCCTTAGCTCAAAGCCAAGCATGCAGGCATGGGAGAAGTTGCATCTGTGCCTTTCCCCATCTCAATATTTTGTCGTAAACACCATAAATACAGAGCTGAATGCAGCATGGGGAGTATGATCTTGACCACCCAAGAGAATAAACATTTTAGGCTGCAGAGGTGGCTCAGTGGTGGAGAGTGCTTGAGTTTTGCAGATCAGCTTTGGTTCCCAGCACCCACATAGTGGCACATAACTGTCTGTAACTCCAGTTTCAGGGGGTCTAATGCCATCTTCTGGCCTTTACAGGCATGTACTGGGTGCATATACATACATATATACATACATACATACATACATACATACATGTAAAACTAGTAGGCATAAAAAGAAACATTTCCTGTAGCTCTTTGATCATGTTTGTATTCTTATCTAAATTTTTGGTTTTTGGGATCGAGTTCCACTATGTAGTATTTGCTGTCCTGGAGCTCACTGTGTAGATCAGGCTGGCCTCAAACTCACAGAGATTTACCTGTCTCTTCCTTCTAAGTGCTAGAATTAAAAGCATGTACCACTACAACTGGACATTATAGGCTTTATAATTTCTCTGAGGAGTGTTTTTAAGGACCAGAAGGATGGTTTACCAGCTGTGGTGGTTTGAATGAAAATAGTACCCATAGACCCATTGGTAGTGGCACTGTTAGGTGTGACCTTGTTGAAGTGGGTGTGGCCTTATTAGAGGAAGTGTGTCACTGGGGGTGGGCTTTAAGGCTTCAGAAGCTCAAGCCAGTCCCAGTGTCATTCTCTCTTCCTGCTACCTGCCAATCCAGATGTAGAACTCTGAGCTACTGGTCTGCACCATGGCTGCCTGTGCACCACCATGCTTTCTGCTATGACAGTAATGGACTAAACCTCTTTACTATAAGCCAGCCCCACTTGAATGCTTTCCTTTAAAAGTTGTTGTGGTCCTGAATTCTCTTCATAGCAATAGAACACTGATTAAGACAGCAGGTAATGGCACTTGGTTCCTGAGTTTGATCCCTGGGATGTACATGGTGGAGGGAAAGAACTGGCTCCTATAAGGTCTAACACACACACACTGTGGGATACACTACACACATATAAACATATACTGTAATTTTAAAATTAAATGCATCCTTTAAAAGTAAAACTGAGGGTAAACCTTGTTCTATGAGTAGAAAACCAGTGTCCTTTGTCATCAACATGCATTGTTTTTCCTATACATAACAATAAATCCATAAGTTGTTATATGTATGGTGATATATATCTTGACCTATATGCACGTAGCAATTGAGAGAATATTGCTATGATCTCGATCTTGCCTTCTCTCTACCATAAACAGAGGGACAGGAAAATCAAAGCTGCTTTAAGTTGGGCTCATAGCTAATACCAGGCCTTTCTCTGTTTAAGGATTGAATGCACTTTGTCCAGATAAACACTTGCAAAAGTCTGTTGGATCTATAGAACAAACAACAACCTCCACCCCTCGAGCCATGGCTCAGGAGTAGCTGCTCTTTCAGGTGACCTGAGTTCAGTTTTTAGCAATTGAAGTGGGGTGATTCTGATGCTAAGGTCCTGTTCCCCAATTGGTTCTTGATTTGTTAGTAAAGAACTCTGGAGGCTAACTGCTGGACAAAAGGTACAGGCAAGATTTCCAGATCCCAGGAGGAAAAGGAAACAAAAGAAAGGAGAGAGGAGTTTCTGCCTGCTTTGGAGGGAGAAGAACACAGCAACCATTGGCCAGGGTTGTTTGTGTTGCCAGGGTCTAGTAGGACTAGCCACTGAAGTTTAGGGCAGATGGAGAGATGGAGACAATACATTGGTAAGGGCACGCTTTTCCAGGAGGGAGATATCAGCGCCCAGCAATTGTACCAAGAAGTCAAGTTGTAAAGGAACAAACTGTGTGTGTCTTTTGTCCGAGGATTCAAGGGAAGCTGGGTGGGGGTTGGTAGCTCGACTGGTCTGGAGCAAAGGTGGTAGCATAAAACTATGCGCAACAGCAATCTCTTAGGACGGGTCCAAATGTCCTGTAACTCCAGCTCCAAGGGACCCAATGCTGACTTTATGGCTCTTCTGAGTGTCCGTGATGTTCATGCACATACTCAGATATATAAATAAAAACAATACAGAGACTCTTTTTACAAATACATACACAATCTGCTGCAGGCTGGCTGCGGGGACAGTGCAGAAAAGATGTCTGACTCCTCCAGTCGCTCAGAAGAGGCAGCCTCTGACTTTGGGTCCCATAAAAGAGGTAGCCAAATTGGGAAGCAATCCTCACCTGTCTTGAGGTGTAGACTTTCCTCCCTTGTAAGGAAACAGGAAAAATGCAGGGAGCTGTCTCCTCACAACTGCCCCTATTGCTTCCTCCTGGACTGACGAAATGTGGGACACCCCACCACCACCACCACCAAGAGGGGCAGGAACCAGAAATAATAAGCTGTGTGTTACCAGCCAAAACCAACAAAGGGTTTTCTAGCACTTACTAGCAGTGTTGCTGTGAGATACCCCAGCTCATTTGCCAAACGTCAAACAGCTGAGCCTTTCTTCACCTGTCCCGACATGCTTTGGTGCATGATGCGCAGGTGGCCATGTGCTCATTCTAGCTGCCCCGAGCTCAAGAGAACTCACAGTCATTCCTTTGCCTCTCATGCACAAGAGATTTTTTGGCTACCACCACGGCCTCTGCTGCCTTTCCCATCTCCTCCTCCCCCACTTCTTCCTCCTCACCTTCAGGGAAAGTCTTTCACTGAATTCTCACCTAGAACACAGCCTCTTTTCTGATTAAAATTCCAGGGTGTGTGAGAGAGGGAGAGAAGGGAGAGGGAGAGGGAGAGGGAGAGGGAGAGGGAGAGGGAGAGGGAGACTTTTCTGACTAAGAAATAATATATTTATATTTGAGACGGCATCTCATTGTGTAAAACAGGCTGAACTCAAACTTATGTCAGTTCTGTCTTTGCCTCCTGGGATTGCAAACAACTCACCACACCCAGGACACTTTATATTTTAAAACAAAACAAAACACATTCTTTTCTAGACTATTCCTAAGGAAGTGCCAGGAAAGCGTAGTTTTTCTTCATTTTTTAGCTGTAGGGTCCTCTGTATTAGTCATCTCAGCTGTCAGTCACTGAATTGCATATGATTTCGACTTTCATAAAATTTATTTCAATATATTAAACCTACATATGAAGGCCTAAACTAACTGAAGCAACTGAAAAAGAACCCAGTTCGAGCCCAGCGCTGGCCAATTTTAAGTTGACATATAAAGTGGCAGTAATCAAGGCTGTACAGTACCCACATCACACCTTAAGTTCAGACGGCGGCTGGGGTGGGCAGCAAAGGCAGTCCAATGGGAAATGAATGATCTTTATGTACAACATAAAAAATGAGAACTTACCACCCATATCACATGTAAAAGTTAACTCAAAACAAGTCACAGATCTAAGAATAACACTGAAATGTCTCAGCTGGGGGTGGGGAGAGGGGGAGGGGGTGGTGGTGGTGGCGCTCACCTTTGATCCCAGCAGGTGAAGGCAGGTGGATCTCTATGAGTTTGAGTCCTGGTCTACAAAGTGAGTTCTAGGACAGCCAGGGCCACACTGATAAACCCTGTTCCTGTGCCCAGTCCCCTAAATTCCCAAAGCTGAAAAGTCTCAAATTGCTTGAAGAAAACCTTGGAATCTGTAAAGATTTCTCAAGTCACCAAAGGCATGATGAAAAGACTTCAAGTAGTGAAAGAAACCCTTTTAGGGGTGGAGCTTCTTGTTTAAGAGTGCCTCACTGCTCTTGCAAGCGTCCCAGGTTTGAGTCCCATGACTCAGATGGCTGCTCATAGCCATCTATAACTCCTGTTCCTGGGGAGTCAAGTCTCCTGGCCTCCTCAGGCACCAGGCAGTCGTGTGATATACATATGTACATGCAGACAGAACACTCACCATCTCTTATTAAGTAAGTGTTACTGTGTAACAATTGTAGTGTTGGAAATAGAGATTACTTCGGTCCTGATCTTTGTTGATGTCAGGATCAGGACTGGATATGGTCTGGTGGGTAAAGGTGTGTCCTATTAAGTCTGGCTGATGGTATGAGTTCTGTACCCAGAACCCGCATGGTGAACAGAGGACAGAGTCCTTAAGTTAGTAGTGGTGAAGTGTGGGACTGTGCAAGGGTATCCTAGGTCATGGTTGAGCAGGTGCTTAGAACCCCGAGATTCTCCGTGGAATTCTGCGTGAGAACCGGCAGGAGTTCAGTCCCTCCCATCATCTAGGATCCTGAAAACCAGTCACACAGATCTCCATAGAGTCACACTGGCCAGGCTATAGGCCTCAGGCCCTAGGGATTTACATACTAATGAAGGCCAGAGGGCAGAGCAAATTAAACATGCCTCCCCCAGATCCTCCCCCAATCCTCCCCCTTTCTCCCTCCCTATATAGCTCAGGACTGCCCTGAGTTTTTTTTTTGGGGGGGGGGGTACGCCTAGATCCATCTATTATCCGCCATGACAATAAACCTTTTTGGAACCAAGGACTTCCTCGTGTTACTGGGGCCTGCCGCCGCCAAGGCCTCCGGGCCGCTGGAACCATAGGATCTTCTTCCCTGATGTGGGACCCGCCACGGCGGAAGCCCCTCTGGGACTTGCGCTGCTGTGGTGGCCTTTTTAAATTTTCCCCACAGTGAAGGGCTCATCTATGCTTTTTACAGCCCCTTCCCCTTTCCATTTTAGAAGCATGACCACCATTCTGATGGCCACACTCTCAGGCTCTCGTCTATGGAGGTGAAGATCCATCCTTCCTGCAACACAAGCATGCCTTTGCGCCATTGTGGCCCAGGACACTGTGATTATGAGTCTCCCTTGATTTACAGACTTCCGATTCCCATGGTGCACACATTTCTTTATCATCGCTCACCATGAGTGAGGAACAGAGATGTCCCCCAGATATTCAGCATGTGTTTTCTGTCTTTCCATCGACGGGTGTGCCGATTTCTTGCACAGGGTTGTGTCCACATCTCTCATTAGGACAAGAGGTCAATGCTTTGTCTTTGTAGCGGGTTCAAGAGCTTGATGCTTCTGAGCTCTCTAAGGACCATGGTGACAGCAAGTGTTACCAGAAGTGTGCTGTCTGCTCTTGTTTTTCCCAGGAAGGCATCTCTAAGGGCTATGTTTTCAGTATGCACTTCAGTCTATAAACCAGTCTAGTCAGGTATGCCGACATTTGAGAGGAAGAGGTATGAGGATTGTCAGGAGTTCAAAGCTAATCTGAGCAACCTATGAGCAGGGTGAGACTCTGAATCAAACACACACATACAATGCTAATCATTTTTTATATTAAAAACAAAGAAACAAGACATTTCTCTTGTTGTTTTTAAAGATTGGTTTTATTTATGTAGAGGGAGACTGTGGGAAAATATAGGGGAATTCCACGCTGGTGGGTCCCACATATCGGAGAAAGGTCTGGAGTTCTAATGACTCGAGGCTTTGGTGATGACAGGCCCCAATGACACGAGGAAGTCCTTGGTTCCAGAAAGGTTTATTGTCATGGTGGATGGTGAATGGATCTGGAAGTATGCCCCTAAAACTCAGGCCAGACCTGAGTTAAATAGGGAGGGAGAAAGGGGGAGGATCTGGGGAGGCATGCTTAATTGGCTCTACTCTCTGGCCTTCATTAGTATGTAAAGCCCTAGGGCCTGAGGCCTCTAGTCACACCCTCTACCTGTGCACTTTGGGAGGGGCTGTAATGGCCTACGTGACTGAACAATGTAGGTCCATGGAGTCGGGACTTTGAGTCAGGACGCTGGGTTCTGGGGATGTGGCCAAACACCTGCCAGTTCTCACTTAGAGTCTCTGGGTTCCAGACTCATGCCCAGCCATGAACCAGGATACCCTTACGCAGTCCCACAGGAGACCGCTTTTCTTTTTTTCTCCTTTCATACATTACACCCGGACTGCAGTTTTCCCTCCCTCCTCTCTTCCCAGCATCCCCTCCACCTCCCTCTCCTCCAGATCCACTCCTCTTACATTTCCCTTCAGAAAAGAGCAGGCCTTCCAGGGCTGTCAACTTAACACATTGTAACAAGTTATATTAAGTCTAGGCACAAAGTCCCATATCATGACTGGATGAGGCAATCCAGCAAGAGGCAAAGGGTCCCAAGATCAAGCAAAAGAGTCAGAGACACCCCTACTCCTACTGTTAGGAGTCTCACAAGAACACCAAGCTAACAAGCACAACATATATGCAGACGATCTAGTGTAGACCCACACAGGCTCTTTTATTGCTGATTCCATCCCTATGAACCCTGCTTAGATGCTTCTGTGGGCTGGGTTCTACTGGTGTCCTCCACCAGAGGGAAACCTCTTACGTCACTCTTGTTTTATGCTTTTCAGAGGGCATAATAAGCTGGCATATAAAAGGTTTCACAGAATTTCTCCTCAATTTTAGCATTTTTTATGAGTTTGTGATAAACTGAAATGACAATCCTAAACACATTGATGCCCCAATCCTTGAGCCTGCAAATGTTACTTTATGCAGCAAAAATATTTAATGGATACAACTGAGGAGTTTGAGATGGGGAATCTCTCTTCTGTTCACTAGTGGGCCTTAAAAATAACCATGTACCCCCATGAAAAAGAGGCAGAAGGTCTGGATGTAGACAGGAAAGACCAGGCAATGGAGGACAGACATCAGAGCCTCATCGGTGACCTAGGGCTCAACAGCTGCCTTCAGACATCCTCAGGTGCAGTCAGTCATGTCGACACCTTGTTTGGGGTCCATGGGACTCGTTTGGGATCTGGCCTTGAGTTCTTAAGCAGAACAGACTTAGAACTGAGTGAGTGTGCAATGCTTCATCAGGATCCAATGCTGAAGTCTTCTATGGGCCACAATGAAAATTTGCTCCCTGTCAGGCCCTCTGGTTCTATGGATGTATCCATAAATAAGATTTAAATCCAGTATGCACTTAAGATCTGTGTATTATATTGTGAGTAAGTAATAATTCCACAAGCAGGAAAAGACAGAAAGTTCATATTTTCTAGAGAAATCGCAGCCAAATAAAAAAGGTGGCAAAGTGATCCCACTTACCAGTGATTTCTACTATTGATTCCCAAGTACCTTTCCAAACATTTAAGACATATTCACAATATTTATTTTCTTCTGTCCTATAATGTGGCTATTTGAATATGTAGCTTATTGTCTCTTAGAGTGTATATATTTGTGATGGTTTGTATATGTTCAGCCCAGGGAGTGGCACTATCAGAAGGTGTGGCCCCATTGGAGTAGGCGTGGCCCTGTTGGAGTAGGTGTGTCACTGTGGGTGTGGGCTTTAAGACCCTCATCCTAGCTGCCTGGAAGTCAGTATTCTGCTAGCAAGCTTCAGATGAAAATGTAGAACTCCCAGCTCCTCCTACACCATGCCTGCCTGGAAGCTGCCATGTTCCCACCTTGATGATAATGGACTGAACCTCTGAACCTGTAAGTCAGCCCCAACTAAATGTTGTCCTTATAAGAGTTGCCTTGGTCATGGTGTCTGTTCACAGCAGTAAAACCCTAATTAAGACAGTATTGAAGGCAGGGACTCATTGCACATGATACATCTTTATACTCCTTCCCAGGATGTGGAGAGCTTTTGGGGCCACTTGGCAGGAATCTGACATTGGGCCATGACAGGGAAGTAAGTTCAGTCGGGAATCTAAGTCTTAGGCTAGAGCAAAGAAGTAGGCCTCAGGCACTGAATATGACTATGGGCTAGGACAGGGAAGTAGGCTCAGATATTTTGGTCATCCTGATAAGACCTTAGAAACAGTGATCATGAGAGTGATCATGGGGCTTTTCTATTGCCTTGTTTGTTCTTTGACTATTTGTGTTTATTGTCTTGCTTGTTCCTTGACTATTTGCATTTATTGTATTGCTAATTCCTCAACCTAGAACTGACCTAAATACTTGCATGTAATTAAAATGATATAAAAAGCAAATTGGGAAAAAATAAACTCGCCTTCAGTCTCAGAATTGGCTGGGGTCATGCTACAATGTTGCCTAATTGTCTCTTTCTTTTAATCCTCACTCCTGCACTGGAGAACCTGTTGACTGACTGAGCTGGCTTGGTCACCAGGACAAAGTAAAGGAAGAAATAAACTCACACTGCATGTGAGGGGTGGTTTCCAGTCATTGGTACATCATAAATAACTCCCAGTTATTGAGGATGTGCTGTGTTTCAGACAAAGGAATTTTATATATTCTTTTTCCTTTATTCTCCACAAGAGCCGTGTGAAATATTTTGCCCAGGTACTTTTTTGCTATATAGTGAGCTATCCCCAAACTCAGTGGCATGAGTCCAAGTGTGGGAATATCTATCAGAGACAGGATCCACTGGGGTAGTTTGAAGGATCAAAGCAAGCATCATCTGATAGTGTGTGCATTTATATATGCTGTTCACTGGAAACTATCTGGGCCAGGGCCAGAACATTTGTGTGTGTTCTCTTCATACCTCCCCAAAGTAGTTGAGTCCAAGAATGAATGCTTGGCCATTTCTACTTACACCTAATTGAAGCACAACCACAAGGTCCTGTCCAGTTTCCCGAGTAGGACAAATGGAGTGGAGTCTTGGAGTGGGTGTGTGAAGAGTGCACGGAACAGGAGCAGTGCTCTGTCCACCATTGAGAACTTCATCCACCTCAGAAGCTCATTGTGATTAACACCCAAGCTTCTAAGTGACACCAGAACTGTCACCGTGCTTGAGTCTCAGATGCTGACTTCAGAAGCTATTGCTGGCCCATTGCTGAGTCCTTCTGTGCTCACTAAACAATTTGTGACCACTGTTTATTCTCGATAGGAGGACTATAGTTACTATTTTTCTGAAGTATGTCAATACTGTTGTGTTCAACAGGGGAGTGGTTCATTTTGCAGCACCTTTGGTGCTTGGTGGAGTTTTATCAATGGCAAGGTGTGGGGAAACAGACTTCTGAGACTCAGATCACCCCAGAATTCAAATTAGTTCAGTGATGTCAGCTTTAGTGTTGTGAGTTTTAAAATGTGGGATTTGAAGTGGTGTGAACACCTTGGTGGGTGAACGCTTGGCTTAGATTGGTGAATACTCTTTCAACCTGCCGACCCACAAGTAAGCTTCAGCTTAGAAAATGTTTTCTTTTTGGACTTTAAGATTTCGTAGTATTTTTGTTTTTCTGTATGTAGTTTTAAGTCAAATTTCTGGTTTAGTGCTTGTAGGTGTTCTAACAAGGTGGAACTGTTTTCAATCTATCTGAGTTTCTCAGTGTGGACTCTGCTATAGCATTAACAAATGGACCCAGAATTCTTGACAGTTTAATATGCTGAAAGGTAACTTCCCAGTTGTTAAAATCTGATATGGGTTGAGAAACGTTTTTCTGTTTGTAGATGATGCCGTATTGAACACACAGCTGGAGACGTTAAAGTTGGGGGACTTTGGGGTCAGGTCAGACCTGGAGTGGGGTTCTGTCTTTTCTACCCACACTCTTTGGCTAGAACTCTGTCACAAGGCTCCAGAACATCTGGGTCCAACAAACATGGACACACAGGAATAGACAACAATAACCAGTTTCTGCTCTCTGGTCTCTGCCCAGCATGAGCAAATGAAGACTTTGTTTCAGATTGACTCTTTACACCATTTCTGAGGGTGAGGCCATTCCACCATGTTCCCTTTCTGAAGCCAATAGGTCTCCGTGAGGTTTGTTTTTTCCTGGTGCTGGGCTAAGAATGGTCTGTTGGAGAAATGTAAACACAAATCTAATGCTCTGAGAAAGTAAACTACAGTAAATACCCCGTCCACTTGGTGACCAAGGTGAGAGGACTATACAAAAAAATCACCCTTTCTTTACACAGCAGCTGTTTTTTTTTTGTAACAAAAAGTTTGATTTGTTCTCCTTTGTCTACATTTCAGACGTTTGGGACCAGTACTTGTTGAAGCAAATTAACTACTTATGAATTTGTGCTACTTGCTTGTTTATTCATTGGATGTGTGAATGGAAGATCTCGGTAAGTTGAATGTTAAACACTGACTCTCAGAAATCACACCACAGCAAAAACTATAGGCAATCTTTCTCTGGAGATTCAGGTCTCTGAAGAATTCAAATTAGTTCCGTGTTGTTGATATTGGGTCATATGCACTTTACAGCATTACACAGGAGTTTCTCATATTTTATAGAGTCTTCATAATTCCATGTGGTGGGAGTTATTGTCCCTACTTGTTAATGAAGAAATGGTCAAACTGATTATAGGGTGGTGATGGCTCAGTGGGGAGGAGTGTATGCTCTCTGAGTGAGAGGGCTGAGGACCTGAACAAGGATTCTTGGTGTGAACAGCTGGGCATGGTGGTGAGTGTCTGCGGTACCAGCATTGGGTAGCAGAGTCCTGAGAGAGAGAGAGAAGGCAGGCCAACCTGCCTGGGAGCATCTCATCAGTAAGAGATCCTTAAGGCAGCATGGTGGGAGGTGATAGGAGACATCAGAACTCTTGATCTCACCTCTACATGTGTGAACATGAGTAAATGCACACTCCTGTTCACAACACATGCATGTACCACAGATACTGCATGTGCACACACACACACACACCCCACAGATATTGCATATTTGTGCACACATGCAGACATACACATCACAGATATTGCATGTGCACACATTAAACCCTCCACACAGATATTGCATGTATGAACACACACACACACACACACACACACACACACACACACTGTCCAACACCAAGGTTTGAGAATAGCAGGGCTAGAACTGTATAGCCTGTCTCTACGCCGAGAAAATACATGTCTAGTTGAGAAGAAAGCGTGAAGCTTTTTATTTTACACTTTTCTTCTCTCTCCTCGAGAAGGGAAAAGCAAACTGTGGCAGACGTTCCTGAACACATTTGAGTTGGGACTGCAAGGACACTTTTCTCTCTGTCCTCCCAACTCCAGTCCACTGCCATGCTGCAAGGAAACATAACAATAGTATTTGTCAATAGCAAGCCATATAGTGACAGATGGGACATCTGAAAGCAGCTACGCCAGCCCTTTGGTGTCTTTTCCCAGGTTGGTTTAGCTGGTGTGTGGGTTTCTCTCCACTGTGAGCCTCCGGTGACAACTCGTTGGCTGTGCAAGGAGTGGATTCATCAGACAGGCTTTTATCTGACCTTCACTGAGATTCAATTTCCTGATGGAGATGCAGCTCAGTTACCTAGTATCTGCCCTGGCCATGGCAGCCTAGCAACAGCATAGAATGTCACCTACCCCTGCCCGTGCTCAGGGGCAGAAGGGCACAGGGAGCCGTTAATTATTTACTCGGTGGGTTTGCAAACCTGCAGAGTTCATGGCCACTGTCCTCTGCAGTTAATTGCTTTTTCATCTAAAATATACACAGGTGATGCGCTTCTCTGTGGGCCTGAGTATTCTGTGGCTTAGTCACACATTTCTGAGTGAGCAGAAAGTAATTTGTGAAGCTGAATGATAATTACGTTTAATCCAGATGATCAAATATTGAATGACTAGTTATTGGGTAGTGTGTTATATTCTTAAAAAAAAAAACAAAGAAGAGATAGACTGTGTAAAGAGGGATAGAGCAGGAACCTGGTGTTCTCTTCTATACTCCACAGGCACAAGTGGGCATACTTATGTACATACACGTGCACACACATGTACATACGAGAGACAGAGAGACTGAGATATACACACACACATGCACACACATGAGAGACAGAGAGACTGAGACACATACACACAGAGAGAGAAGAAGAGAGGGAGAGAGGGAGGAAAGGGAGGGAGGGAGGGAGAGAGAGAGAGAGAGAGAGAGAGAGAGAGAGAGAGAGAGAGAGAACATCCCTTTATGAGGAGATAAGATTGGAAGACAGTGCAGCTTGTCCAAGAGGATGAAGCTGAGCTTTGAGTTCAGTCTGCTGGGATCTAGAATCTCTTTTCGCTACACTGTCAGGCAGACCAAATGACTAGAGGGCAGGAAAAGAACTGATCTAAAATACAGGTGGAGGGTGTGGAAGGAATGGACAGTGGGGGACGGGGGGGGGGGCAGAGCCGTGTGGATGGAGGGAGGCACATCCTTTTCACTCACACCAGCTGTCCCTATTTCCATTGCTTAGTTTGAGCCTCAGCTCAACCTAGTTCTTTGCTGGGGTTCAGTGGGTCTGTCACCTGCCAAACAAAGGTTCTTCGCCAGAGAAAAGGATGTCAGCTCGTGGGATTGAACAGCTTCGGAGAAAACGTGTTCTACTGAAGGAGGTGACAGCGGTGACTTTGTCTGTGGCATCCAAGGGGGGAAGAGTGTGTGACTGACATGATGCCGGGTGGCTGAGGGGCAGCCTACCTCCTTCCATCCTTTCCTCTCTCCTTCCGCAGGCGCAGATCTGCCTCGGATCCGTGTCACTTCTTACTGGTGCACTCAATGTGCACTCAATGGTGCACTCAATTCAAGCTCCCTGGATGAAGTTCAAGGCAGGATGGTTGAGAGTTCAAGACCAGCCTAGGGGTTTGCTGTCCTAAGTAACAATAAACTCCAACCCCCAAATGCCGCCTGATATGTAGCTTCAGCCTGGCTGGATGATACCCTCACAGAGCTCAGTCACCGTCAAAGAGCATGCAGCTGGGGGAGTGCTGATCTCAGTCTGACTTCAAGTCTCCTTTCCTCTATTAACAGTGCTGTGGCTCAGTTCTCTGTCTTCCCTTTCCCATTCACTGGGCCTCTCAGTTCTATCCTCTACATCCAGGGCCTTCTCATCTTTCACCTTGAACAGGTACCATGGCCTCTTAAGAGGATTTCTTGACCCTCTTAAGAGGATTTCTGGCCAGGTGACTCTCTGTTCTAATCTGTTCCTAATCTTCTCACAGAGAAAGTGGGTTGTGTCGACTTCCTGCTTAGCCCTTCTGCTAATCTCCACACAAACTAAAATCACCCTCCCTGTGTAGGGAGGTAGGTGCTTCATGGTGTGTGGCTCCTTCTTCTCCAGCACTGAAGTTTCTTGCGCTAGTTAATGAGTACAGTGTCCATTCCCATCTTAGAGGAAAGCTCTTAGCTCTTGGCCAGTGTAGTGGTTTGAATGAGAATGGCCCCTATAGGCTCTCTGAATAACTAGGACCCCAGTTGGTGGAACTGTTTGTGAAGGATTAGGAGGCGTGGCTTTGTGGGAGGAGGTGTGCCTTCTCGTGGTTGTGTCTCAAGAGGTGAACTCTCAGCTACTCCTCCCTGCCCCGGTGCACATGGACTCTAACCCGCTGAAGCTGTGAGCCCCCAAGTCAATGAACTCTTTTAATAAGCTGCCTTGGTTGTGGTGTCTTATCACAGTAATATTTTTATGCCCTTCATCAGGTAAAGAAGGTCTTCTCTGTAGCTGCGAAGAATGTATCATTGTCCTGAATGTTGTATTTTAGCAGATGTTTCCTGTATGGGTCACTATTACAATTTCTCTCTCTAGTCGATCTCTGATTCACTTTTCTACTGTTAATCAATTTCCTTTTCCTGGATAAATCCACCTAGGTCTTCCTTTTGAATCCACCCAAGTGTTATCCTTTTGAAAATACACTTCTGGATTCAGTTGGTGAGTATTGTGTTTAGAAAATAGCCCTACCACCTGTGCACTGGCTTGGGGAAGCATTTCTCTTTGGAGTGGCGACCAAAATCAACGTGATGGGAAGAAACAGAGTTTGATTTCTGCTTCTGCCTGGGTTTAGGGGATGTCTGGGGAGGAGATGGTGTCTGCAGCTGTGTGGTACTGCTAGGGAAGTGTATGTCCTTATTTGAAAAGTCCATATTTGGCATACAGTTCCGTAATGCTCAGCATGGGACTGAAATCAATTTGATAGAATTTAATTGTTTTGATACCAGTTAAATAAAAGCCTGCATTTACGAATAAACCTATATATGATTAGTTGGCTATTTTACCTTACATAAAATGAGAAACACAAACAGTAAAGAGAGAGGGAAGACCAACAGGGGGAGGGGCCCAGGAACCATCTTCGAGAATCTTTGCTAATGTAAATCCAGGTACGACATCTTCTCCGAGACCTTGCCTAGGCCGAGGGAGAAGAGCACAGACTTCTCAAGCTCCAGATAGCTCTCGTATTCCAACTTCAGCTCGGCCTCCATTTGTTCTTTTGTCTTGTGATAGATTTTCTGTGGGGGGGGGCAAGCAAGACAGCTCTGTAAGCTCAAAAACCAAGAAGGAACAGTTAAGCTCAAAAACCAAGAAGGAACAGGAAGGAGCTGAGTTGGTTTTTTTTTTTTCAACAGCTGATGTGGCTGCTCTCTAGAAGGGGCTTGTGGGAGGGTAGAGGACAGATGGACAGGAGGGGCAGTCTTATGTGCTGGAGAAGTGAGGACCGCAAAAACCCTGCCCTTCACTGCTTCTCTGTATAGCAAAGCTTCTCTGGAGTGGATAGCCCGGGTCTTGTATTTTGATGCTAATTCTGCTTTCCTGGGAGGGGCTGCAGAGGAGGAGTGAATCAGTACACAGGGGCCTTCTTGTGACCCTTCTGACCACCTTAATTTGTAAAATAAAGGCTAGAGCCGGTGATTGGGCAGTAGAAGGAAAGGTGGAGCAGGAAAAGTTTGGAGGAGAGGGAGAGAAAGGAAGGAGAGAGGAGAGAAGATGTCTGCGGATGTCCGGGTGGCTTTAGCAGTCTAAGGTACTTATTCATTCAAAGTTAGGTGATGGGGTAAACAATTCTAACTGTGTGGGCATCTTGTGTATTAAATATTTGTTAATATATAAATCCATTGGATAATCTTTAAGCATTAAGAGTCTTCATTCTACCGGGTACCGTGAGGATGGTGGTTATTGTCTGGGGTTGGGCTGAGCACTATGAGTGTCGAGTTGGTCCAAGGGCCATGCTTAGAGCCATCGACTTCACAGAGCTGATTGGTGGAGGCAACAGCCATGCCAATGTCTAGTGGGTCCTGGGCCGGTGCTCCTGGCTAGCCGGTGCCATTAGTGTGAGAACTTAGAGCGAGAACATGGCAGAGGCCGGGAGCTAGCTGGACTGCCTGCTGCCCTTTCTAACACCCCCTGCAACAGTTCTCAGCCTTCTGGTTGCTGTGACTCTTTAAAACAGTTTCTTGTGTTGTGGATAAAAGAATAAATGCAATCATTTTTGTTGCTACTTTAATTATAATTTTGCTATGGTTACGAATCATTATGTAAATGTCTGTGTTTCCTGATGGTCTTAGGTGAGCCCTGTAAAAGGGTCATTCTACACACACTCCCAAAGGGACCATGACTCAGGTTGAGAACCCCTGCTCTAGACTGACAAGCAACCCCCTTCTCCAGTCTTTCCCAAGCGTCCTGCCTTTCTTATGTGGCTGAGGGTGGTTGAGGACTTGCAGAACTGCTTTGTCTTACACTTGTAGCAACTGTGCGTAAGCTGTTGGCATAGAGTGTCTCCCACCAGAGCACTTACGCCAGCGTTTGTACGTGTCCAGGAGAGCAAAGCTAAGACCAGTCTGTTTGCGGCAGTGGGACCATATCCTTTGTCACCACCAATGGTGGCGGTGGCTTTCAAAACGAGCCCCATGCTTTGATTGTGCCAGTTTGTGTCTGTCAATAGGTGACAGACGTTACAGTATCCACATGTTGGCGCTTTTCGTGGAGAACTGGGCTCTGGCTTGGAAGTTTACTTTGGAGGATGTCATGTGATTGGCTGTGAAGGGACCACAGGTAGGGCTGGTTAGGAAACTGAGGTGACAAAGAGGTGATGGGGGAGAGACAAGCCAATGAGGAACAGAAATCCAGACCCCAGAGACTTGGATGAGAACTCAGAAGAACGGTTTACAGACTATTTCAAAGTCCCCAGTTCTCATGTATGACAGAAAGCCTGACCCACAGAGAGAGGCTGAGGAAGAGGGGACTGGGGCCAGTCGAGCATTGTGTCCCTCTGCTGGCTGGGCGTAAGACGAATGTGTCCCCCACTTCTCTGTCTTAGGGTCACAGTATCACACCCATCACGGTATGATAAACACTGTTCCCCTGCATCTATCAGCTGCTGCGTTACTGTAGCAACTGTTTGATGGCAGCTGCTGCGTTACTGTAGCAACTGTTTGATGGCAGATGGTCCCACTAGCTGAAAGCCTTCTAGCAATCACCAGTGGTGACCGTTGGTATTCCAGTTTTCCAGACAAGACAACCAAAGCCCAACAAAGACGGAAGGAAGCCTTGTTCGAGACCCATGGGATTTTATCCCACATCTTGACTTCTGTATTTGGTCCTTTTTCGTACGGCCTGTTTCAATACATCACTCACCAGACACAAAGACTCCACACAGGGAAAGCATTCATCTGGGAATCTTTGTATCTATACTAAAGGACTTGGAATTGTATCAATTAGAGGAAGATGACTTGGACGGAATCTCACTATGTATCAGGGCTGGTGAGATGGCTCAGTGGGTACGGTACCTGCTGCCAAGCCCGATGACCTGAGTTTCTCCCCTGGGACTTACTGATAGGAGAACACTGACTTGTATAAATTACCCTCTGAACTCCATATGCGAGCTGTGTACAGTCTTACCACCCAAAACACTCCTCTGCACAAGAAGTGTGACAGACTCTATGTGTGCAACAGGTGGTTCTCACTCATGGTCGCGTAGGAAATCAAAGAAATGTTGTCCTGATGCCCGTAAGAAAGGCACAAGGCTGGGGAGCGCACAGGACTCTCGGGCGGGAGAGGACGGACGGCAGCTCTCATCTGGAGATTTCACTCACCGCTTTCTTCTTTACCAGTTCCAGGGCCATATCTTTCTTTTCTTGCTCACGGATCTCCTTGCGCTGCTGGACATATTCCAGATGCCTGACTTCTCTTTCAAAGTAGTAGTTCACGCTTGATACCTGTCAGAAACAAGGGCCCACGGTGAGCTCGCCCCACGGGGATGCCCGTGGCCTTTACAAGGCTCTGTTGGAACGGTGGCTGCTCTCTAACTAGGATTTCCCCACATCATCTCCCTCAGCTGCCTGAAGACAATAACCACTTTCTTAGCCGTATTGGAAGGACAATGATATAAATATTTCTCATCCGCTAGACTGGTGGTCCTCAGCCTTCCTAACGCTGCGGCCCTTTAACCCAGTTCCTCACATTGTGGTGACCCCCAACCATAAGGTAATTTTCATTGTGACTTCACGACTGTAATGTTGCTACTGTTATGAATCATGATGTAAGTATCTGTTTTCTGATAGTCTTGGGTGACCCCCATTTGACCTCCACGGGGCTTACAGCTCTCCAGGTTAAGGGCAGCTGCTTTAGGTGAATGTGGTCTGCAGGCCAGAGATTTGAGCTCCATGTTCGTGGTTCTGTGTTTACATTTTGGTCCCTGTGACTTTGCTGGTCCCTAGGACAGGAGCAGTTATACTTGAGAGAAGAGAGTGGCAAAGCCCTGCCATTTTTTATAGTAGAAATATAGGAATTTGCTTGCCCCCCCCTTTTCTTTCTTCTTATTTAGGAGACTGAAGTTGTATGCCCTCCACTGAACTTCGTAGACTCAGATGAAGATGTTTATGGAGGCTTGCCTTGAGTGGCCGAGCCATCTTTGCAGCCCCTTTAAAGGGACTAAAAGCAGAACTGAATTCCGGTGTCCGGAGGGCTTAGCACTGGGTCATATGGACATTAGCAGAGACACCATTAGAGATCTGCCTGGGGAAGGAAGGCAATCCAGGCCAGCCTGCTGTCTGGCAGGAGCTAGGCTGGGGCTGGCACTCGCAACAGATTGCCGTCTGTGTATTTAAGCGGCATGGGTATTTACGGTTTTCTACTCATTGGTCCATTTAAACCCTCATTCTCAGCGTTGCTCAAAATGTTTAGATGGGGGACTGGTGGAGAGGTGTGTGAATACGCCAACAGAGCTAAAACTCAGCTACAGTGTGAAACTATCCCCTCCCCACATCAGCTCTCCGCCCAGTCTGCACTTCATTCACTTGACCTCCTTCCCATCTCTGGTTTGGTTATTTTCCTTAGCGTCAAACTATCTTATTCATATGACAAAAACATATTATTCTATTATTTAAAATAAAAAATAAATAAAATGAATAAACAATAAATATAATAAATAATAATAAAATTTGTATTATTTAATACTTAAAATATTATCTAAAAAATACTATTTTAAATAAATCTCTCATTCTCTTGTAAAACAAAAGTGCCAACACTATTTAAAACAGACTTGTAAGAAATGCTCCCTGGCCACCGGGCAGTGGTGGTGCACACCTTTAATCCCAGCACTTGGGAGGTAGAGGCAGGTGGATTTCTGAGTTCGAGGCCAGCCTGGTCTACAGAGCAAGTTCCAGGGCAGTCAGGGCTACACAGAGAAACCCTGTCTCAAAAAAACAAAAAAAAAAAAAAAAAAAAAAAAGAAAAGAAAAGAAAAAGAAATGCCCCAAAAGCAAGATGGTTTGGCAGGTCAGGGTATTGCTGCCAACCAAGTGTGAAGACCCAAGTTCAGTCCCTGGTAGTCCACATGGTAGGAGGAGAGAAACAAGTTGTCCCTTGACTTCCACAAGTGTGCCATGCTGTGGCGTGCACCCACCCCATCGTAAATAAATTAACAAGTATACATTTTTAAAAAAGAAATGCCCCAGCAACATTAAACTCTCAGAGTAACAACTTTACTGACCTCGTTAGAGGAGGGGTGACTTAAGGTCCAAGGGATTTCTAAGATATGCAGCGTTCCATAATAGTCAGCTATGGCTATAAACTGCTGCTTAGCTGAAAGATTAAAAAAAAAAAAGTGTGCGTTGGGGAATTCAACAAAGGGAATGACATCTCAAGAGGTTAGACACAAAATCCCGTTTCCTTTTGTGGTTTCCCGGAAGGCCCTGCTGCGGTTGCTGCGCCCCCGGCAACGCCGTCAGATGCTCATGACTGGACCACTTAAACATGAGCCAGCCATTCTTTCCAGCTGATGAGCTGAGAGTTAGACTCTGAGCCTCTGTCAGCTCCCACCACCCCAAGCCTCGCGCTCCCGGTGTCTGTATAAGGAGAGGGGCTGACGGCCGTCTTCTCCGTGGTCTTGAGGAGGCAGGCATAAGACATGGAAAGGTCCTGGGCAGAGAGCACTCTCAGCACACACATCTAGAGCGGAAGGACTGTGCTGTGTCCTTCACTTCCCGGATGTCTGCCTTCCTTTCCAGGAAGGTCTGGTTCAAATGGCTGAGTCTTACACTCAGAGCCCTGCAGGCACACAGTCAGTCTTTTGTACCGAAGATAGGATGACGTACTCTGGCTGTGCCTCACGGCTAAACGGAAGCGGCACTGAGACATTCTAGAGACCCTGAAGGCCGAGTGTCTGGGTGGGGGGTTTCTAGGAAAAATCACAGAGTCAATCTTATATCTATGGGCTTTTGGAAACAAAAGGAAACTTTTCCCAGTGGGGTTACACAGAAAATACTAATTGGGCCAAACAGGGTAGGGGGAACCCCAAACAAACAAACAAACAAGCACACAAATAAAAAAACTCCAAGGAAATGAATTGGTTTTCTGTAGACATACCCTTGAGTTTATGCTTGTTTGGTAGTGTATTGCTATTAACACATATTTAACTCAGAGTCTAAGGCTTACATAAATACATAACTCTAGAGAACCATGTGATCCCGTGAAGAGAGTTGCTTGTCAGTGTCGCCCGTATGACAATCACTAAAGTGTACAATATTTAAACACTTGGCAAAGAAACAGAACTCAGTATTTCTGGAAAAGAAATATCCCCAAAGCAGCAAAGGTTTAGGACCACTCTGACAGGTTAAGACAAGATGGATGCCTTCCATCACGTGGTTCAAAGTCAGCCTTAGTCAGACCTTATCAGAAGTCTGGGAAATTGCAGCTAATGAACCCGAACACCGAGGGGCACAAAGGAGCTTCTGGAATTTGGGAGCAAGGGCGAAGGGAAAAGATGAGAATGTTGTTGGAGAAACAGGAGGGAGAGGGAGGGAAAGAAAGGAGACCAGAGGAGGGAAGGAAGGGTGGGTGGAGGTAAACACGGGAGGTTTTTCAGATGAACGCTAGAACCGAGTTTGACCAGACACATTCCTCCACCACAATGAACATACAGGAGAAGGTCCAGGGTTTGATGTAGGTGATCATGGTGATGCAGATATTCTGGGACTGGGCTGGTTCATGAGTTTTCTCCAGGAGGTCCCAGATGTCGACGTATCCATCCTCTCGGCCGATGTAGAACACTCCAGGCCTCGTCAGGGACCAGTGCCCTGCCGTGTACCGTTTCGGTGCGCAGCACGTTTGAAGGAGCGGTCCGGACTAAACACAAGTTTAAAAGGCATATTGAAAGCGTTTCTCTTTTCCTTTCTGTGACCCTAGAGAAACTGACAATGTTAACGTTTATCCCACTGGGGGGTCTCATTTGCTTTTGTTCAGGGGTTTTTAAATGAGGGGGAGGGTGGCTTCCACATGTCACAACACCCATGTGGAAGCCAGAGGGACAGCTTTGTGAGGTTGGTTCTCTCCTTCCCGCTGCTTTACACAGTTTCTGAGGACCAAACCTACTTCCTAAGCCCTGAACAGCTTTACCCACTGAGCCATCTTGCCTGCAATGCTGTGGGGTTTACATAGAACAAGTTATTTTCTCTACCAGTTATTTTATAAGCAACTGTTGCATTCATTATTAACGCTACCCAAATTGCGCTGCTGGTGGCTGCCGTGTGAGTTGCTCCCCACCTGCCAAAATGCTCTGGATTCTCAAAAGAAACATACACACACACACACACACACACACACACACACACACACACCGCCTTCTATTTTAATATGCCTTAATGGTTGAATGGCTGGGCCTCTTCACTCCTCCATGTTGCTATCTCACTGTTCCCTCCAGTACTCCTGAATTATTACTAAAACCTATAGCCCATCCTGACCACCCCGACCCAGGCCCACAGCCCTCCTGGCCTACAATCCCTGACTCTTACATGTTGACAGTCTCTCTGTCTTTCTGTCCTACACTTTTCAGGCAGGGACCTTCTCCTTCCTTGGCAATGGTGATACTACCTCCTTCTTCTCTGGATTCTCTTGCCCGGGAAATCTAAAGTCTCTGTCTTTCTGTCCAACCATTGGCTGCCGGTATCTTTATTTGCCAATTATAGCCAAATGTGGGCAGGGACCCTTGGTGTCTTACTTGCAGACATGAATTCCTGTGTAATTTGAGAACCCAGTTAACATAATATAAGCAGTAAACCAAATCCACAACAAGCAACCTCCTTTCTTTTTTCTTGTTTTAGTTGATTTTTAGAAAAGATTGAACCTTCTAATTTAGCTTCAGATGGCACTGATAACCCAGCTGCCTCTGTGCTATTAGGTCTATGCAAATCTGTAGACAGCAGCCATAAGAGTGTAAAGAAATTTCTCATAACTTTATCTGGCTGCCAGAGATCTGCTGCCCATGGAAACAGCTCTGGTGTCTACAAAAGCCAAGGGCAAGTCTATTGTTACGTCTGAATATGTGTCCCCCACAGGCTCGTGTGTTGAGTGCTGGGCTCCCAGTTGGTGTTACTATTTTGGGTTGTTCTGGAAACTTCAAGTGTTGGGGTCCAGCTAGAGAGAAGACGTCATGCCATTGAAGGTTACACCTGGTCCTGGTCCTGTGCCTTCTACTTCCTGTCTACCTTGAGGTGGAGAGCCTCATCTGCATGTGGCCATTTCCATGACATTCTGTTTCAACCTGGGACTGGAACCAACAGAGTCACACAATCACATGCCAGTCATCCGGAACACTTGCCTCTTCTAAGTTATGACTGAGGTGTTTTGTCACAGCGATGTAAAAGACACTAAGGCAGCTGTCAACCTCAGCGGCGAGCTGCACTCTGGACATGAGCAGCAGAGCCTGCAAACAGCTTCAGATGGCTGTGTGTTTGGAAGAGGGACTTTAGGGCACTAAAGCAAGATGAAGTAAACACCTTTTTAATCCTTCCACCATGAGATGATTTGCTGACTTAGGGAAGTTACCACAGACAAGAGCAATTAGAAAACGCTTTCCCAGAATAAAAGTAACTTCATAAAAAAAAAAAAGAAAAAGAAAAAAGAAAAAAGAAAACGCTTTCCCACCAGGACGGTGGTGGCGCATGCCTTTAATCCCAGCACTTGGGAGGCAGAGGCAGGTGGGTTTCTGAGTTCGAGGCCAGTCTGGTCTACAGAGTGAGTTCCAGGACAGCCAGGACTACACAGAGAAACCCTGTCTCAAAAAACCAAAATAAAACAAAACAAAATAACCCAGAAAACAAACAAACAAACAAACAAAAAAGAAAATGCTTTTTTCCACTGTCAGGTTTGTCTACCCGTGGGAGACATCCAAGTGTCCCTTATGTCTTAATATCACGTAAGCACGGCGGCATGGCGTTGTTGGCTGAGGTTTGGTAGGTTGCTATGCATTGCAATGCTAAATTCTATGCTCAAAGGGAAGGCGGAGGCCTAAGAGTGACTTCTCACATTGCGAAAACGTTGTCCCTTGATTTAGAGTTATTGGTTAAAAAAAAAATTGGCTACAGCCAATTACTGGAGGGATTAGAGGTAGGTGGGTTTGGAGTGACCTGGTTGGAGGAGGAGAGACCGCAGAAGGAGGAAGAATAGGAAGAGAAAGGAAGCCGCCATGAGGGGGATGCACCATGAGCACATGGCCAGGAGAAACAGCAAGTATCTGGGGTACACCGCTGGGGAGGGAGCCAGGCCTACAGTTAGAAGAGTAGATTATGGGTGACCCCTCGGTAATTGTCAAAGCCAAATAAAATAACCATAGTCCAAGTCTCATTTAGCAAGCTAGCTGGGGATAAGCTGAAACTGACTGTATTACAATTGCCTTCCACAAGTCAACCCAGACACAGGAAACGTCTTGTGATGTCCTGGGCCGCTCCCCCTGCCCCCCCCAACTTTGTGACCTCCAAGGCTTTTTGTGCCCACGCTTTAAGTTCTTTCAGACTCTAGGGAGACCCAGATCTTGGGCCTGCAAGTCTTCTGTTAATCATGCCGGTTTTCTTTGCTGTAACTACAAAACTTCTTTATTGGAAAAATAAAGAAGGCAAAACCCACGGAGTATATTGTTCGAAAGTCTGCCGATACAGACGTAAGCAGCTTCCAGCGTTACTCGATGGCACCCTGTGAACAAGTGTCCACACACATTTCTTTCAAAAACTCTTTGTATAAATTGGGGGAGGGGCGCTATTTGGAGAAAGAATATGTATGTTCTAGTTGTGATCCACACGTCTTCTGTCTGTCTCTCTCCCTCCAGGTTCTTCACAGACTCACTATTTCTTACCAGAGGGGCATAGTAATTTAGATTTCCCCCCCAAAAGAACTGGTGTGCCCTGCCCCTGCTTCACTGGATTTAATTTTTTCCCAGTGTTTTTGTTTGTTTATCTTGGCAGGCTGGCTCTATCTGGCAGGACCGGTCTTAATCCTGACCAAACCTTACTGGTGCTCATGTGTGTCTGGACAGGCAGTGTGCTCTGCCAACCCTCGGCCCTCAGTCTACAAGTGCCAACTTCCTGAACCTGCCAACATGCACCTGGTGCAGAAGAAGAGAGGACAGGCCGGGTGACCCCCTGGACTTCATCTCATCACCAGAATCCATCTTCTGAGTCTCAAGGAACAGAGTCCGAGTCAGATGAACTGCCCACCATAGATATTTCCGAGAAAAACTATGGTTAGGTTTCAGAGAACAAGAGCCTTGCTGTGTTGTTAACTTCTCCTCTGGAAGGAAAGGCACGTGGTTGTGTTTTAAGAGGTTTCCAGTGGTTCTGCTGACAAGCTGCAGCCAGGCCATCTGTTCTCGTTTCTTTATAAAGTACCCCACGGGCACAATATCCTGGAACAGCCCATGTTCCTGTTGTCTTTCTCAGTGGCAAAGACACACCCACCTACCAGCTCGCTTCTGCAGGCAACTTACCATGACCTCTTCCTTCCAGATGGCCACGTTCCATCCCCCAACAGTGAGGATGATGTCATTGAAGAAAGGTGACCTCTGGATAGTGTGGACAGCCCCATCGTGTACGGTGTAGAGGTTCACAGGTTTCTTGGCTGTGGAAGTGAACAAGCCCAAGTTTGGGTGCATGATCGACCACAGAGACCAGCCCTCAGGGCCACTTTTCAGGCCCTCAGCAAGGCCCTGGTCTCCTTCATTCACCTGTTTTTAAGTCCAATATGGAAGTTACCAATATTTGTGGATTGTTTATATGTGGATTATCTTCATGTGCGTGGCTAGACAAGGGGTATTTAGTAGCCCGACATGGCCCTGCCCTCAAGTGGCTGGCAATCTAGTGGGAAGGAAGGATATCCAGTAAATGAATCCCTCAGGGAATAATTGAAGCCCACCTATGTGCAGACCAAAGAAAAGCCATTACGAGGAAGAGGGACAGAGGACACTCCTAACTTACTGAATTGTCAGGGGGAGTGAATCGTTTAGGTCTGAGTGTAGTTGAGCCTGGAAAGTTTCTGGTGAGGAGGAGCAGTGCAGATAGGACAACACACCATGAAATCCCGGAAAGAGGACCAGTAAGTGCCTTTGTCCTTGTGGAAGCTGGAATTACAGGTGTGAGTTATGAAACAGGGTCTAGAAGGATCAGACCATGGAGGGCCCTGCAGGGAAAAGAGCTCAGACCGAGCCCACAGCGCAATGTCTTCTTATGAGTCTAGTTCAAACCCACTGATGTTTCCACAGGTACTCTGGCTTGTCATGGGGAGGATGGGTGGGAAGCGGGTGGAAGCGAGGTGGGGACCCCATCGAGGAATCCAGTGGTCATGTAAGTGTGAGAGGCAGGGGCAACTTGAATTAAGTCCTGAAGTGGAATGGATAATTAAGGACATATTTGTGGACCAAGATATGGGGACAGCTTGGCTAGGCAGAGTGAGCGAGATGAACTGCTAAGAACACCCTGGTTTCTGACAAGAGCTCGATGCAATCTCCCTGATTGCTGCTGAGAAGGGTAAAGTTCAGATGCTGAGACCAGAGCTCTCCTGAGCCTCTCTGCCCCAGCCCCAGGGTCTTCCTGCCTTTCTGGTCTCTGCACAGAGCACGTCAGGATTGGAGCTGGGTTTTCCTTCTGTCTGTCAGGGTTGGCGGATGACCTGCATGCTCTCATTCTTTGCTCCAAACTTCAGGGATGGCCATGGAAATGTGTGCTGGGGTGGGGCCGACGAGGCAGTGTCCCTAACACTACAACCACAAACTTATTCCGTACCTCGACTCTTCAATGCTATGGGAGGGCTGAATCTCCACCTGCACAAACGCTGATGTTAAAGAGAATGAGACCTCCTTACGTTGGTAAGAAAATTATAAAATAGGGTTTTGAGAGGCTTTGAGTCTGTCCACATTCACGCAGCATCACTTGCCACGAAAGAGAGGTGTGAGCATCCGTGGATGAATGGCTAAACAAAGTGTGGTATAGATATGCCATGGGGTATTATTATTGAACCTGGGTGGGAGAGGTGGCTCTGTGGTGAAGCACACTGGCTGCTCTTCCAGGTTTGAGTCCCAGTTTTGGGGCAGATTAGAAATTTGTGGCTCTATTTGGGGCAGAAATAATCTGTTACAAAAGGGTCAATCTTCAATCTTCAAAACTTTTAAGGTCATATTCTCCTTTCAAGAGTGGAAACTCTAAAACCACTTAGAAGAAGAGTTGAATTTGGGGAACTAATATAACCCATTCATTTCTATCATGAAAATCTAGAAATTCAACCCCATCCCTATTCACCAGAAGGCGTGAGTGTCTGGACTAGAGTCTTAGTCATGGGCTTAGGTGTAGCTTCTAGAGAGAAAATGATAAGAAACCAGAGATCTCTATGGGACCTCAGGGCCTGGGAAAGAAGGACATTTCCTGCTTCTGGCCGAGGACAAAAATGGAGTTGCTCACTTTCAAACTCCTTGCTTCTAAACTGACTAACTAGGTGCTATCCCCAGTATTTAGTCATCACTTTAACAGATCACAAGTTTCCACTAACCCCGAAGCTAAGCCTGTCAGCATCTGAGACACACCGTAAAGGCTCTCTCGCTTGGCCATGACACACCTACCAGGTGTTTCCAACAGTGTATTTGAAAAATGTTTGGATTTATGACTTTATTCACTTCGTTACTATAAGAATTTCAAGAACTTTTAAAAAACCACATTTGAATATGGAATTTGGGGTAACTCGAGTCTGTGTTTTCAGAACACGAACATTTGGCTCTGGAATGAATGGCCTTTGAGGTGAGAACAACTTTTTTTTTTTCTTTTTAAACATTGACAGCAGGTTTCAGGGTGACTACAAAGGGCTAAGAGGTAGGGTTCCAGTGGCTTCAAAGGTTCTGAAAAGCAGAAAGGCTGAGAGAAATGCAGTCCATGGGGGCGGAGTTGACTCATCAAACCAAGTCTGAGAAAGATGCTATGGCTTGCTGGCTGTAGATTCAGGCTGCGGGGTCAGAGCTGAGCTGTACACTTCAGTCCAGTTGCAAAGGCAAAAGGGCAGGTAGAGGAAGGGGCTGAAGGATGGAAGCCTGCCTAGGTGGATGAACAGGACCCACAGGTACTGATTCTGGTCGGCCATATTGGGAGAGGAGGGAGACTAAACTGAGCTAAAGCCCCAGGGACAGGTGGATCTTTGACCAGGTCTCTGGAGTGCTAAGTGCCCTCCTTTTTTTTTTTTTTTTTTTTTTTTTTAATGGGGGTCAGGTAAGGGAATTATAAATTTTCCTAGGTCTGGACTGCCTGGTACATTCTTGGGGGCTAATTTCCCTGATCTTATTTTAATTGGCCTTTATTTTCCTCCTGTTCCAGGTCACGCTGGTATGTTGATAGAGTGGTGCCGTTTCTAGTCTCAATAATTATCTTTTATCTGTCTGTGCCACGAGGTAACAGATATTTTACCAAACAGACGATGCTGTTAGAATGTCCACCAAGCTGTGAAAGTTGCCCTTCATCTTCAAAATGCAACCTCAGGCTGCTTTGTAAGATGGAGTCTCTTAGGTCAGGGCACAGTCTGAAAACTCATTGCTTTACACAATATAGAGTAAGGCACAGACTGATCTCAACAAACAAATTAAAACACACACACACACACACACACACACACACACACACACACACACACACAAATGTAGCTCTTTTAGATTGGAAGCAGGAGATCCACTTTCTAAGACTGCGTCTTGAAGAGATCACAGAGCCTGTATTTCCCAGGCTTTCTTGAGTGGCCTAGAAAGTTCCGGGAAGGCAGACAATACTCCCAGACTCAAGTGGCTTTGTTTTGCTAGTGTTTTTGTTTCTCTCTTTGGGGTTGCCCCTGGGGAATTTTCCCTCCACTCTAAGCTGTGAGCAGGGCTGTCCTGGGGGTTGGAAACCCTCTCAGAAGAGTGTGATCAGCTTTGGTATCATCCACAATGGTAAGGTCTGGTGTTTTGTTTTGTCCTGGTCTGTTTTAATAATATCGCATTGTAATCTTTTCCTTCCGAAGACCTTCGTGACTTTCAACAATGAATGGGACTGTCCCTAAGTTATTAGATGGAGTGCCAGAGCCTCCAGGCCACATTGTTAAAAGAAAATTATAATAAAGCAGAAGGCACAGATTGGCAGCAGACAGCCTGGGCTCAAAGGCTGCCACTGATGCCCAAGGCAGCAATCCCACAGGGTTGCTATGACGACGACATGAGTTTATCCGTGAGAAGCACTTGGCACAGTGCCTGGCATGTCTGTGCTGGTTGTACAGTTTAAGGGTCTACTACATGGAACAGTTATGTCAGCCTTCATCATTCAGATCTGCGCTTCTTGGCTTGCTTCTTAGATCATGTGGAAATATTTGATGTGGCTTCCCCCGGCCCCCGGCCGCACACTCATTTCATTTGGGATACTCTGTCTTTCAGAAATTGTTTTTGTTTTGTTTTGTTTCTTTAGAGGATGGAATTCTCTCTTTTACCTGGTTAAGGAAGGTTAAGCAGGCTGGAGTTGGGGGGTCAAGTTGCAGTAGGTGCCTCTGCCTCTCTCTCCTGCCTCTCCTGCCTCTCCTCCTGCCTCTCTCCTCCTGCCTCTCTTCTGCTTCTCTCCTCCTGCCCCTCCCCTCCCGCCCCTCCCCTCCCGCCCCTCCTCTCCTGCCTCCTCCTGCCTCCTCCTGCCTCCTCCTGCCTCCTCCTGCCTCCTGCCTCCTGCCTCTCTGCCTCTCTGCCTCTCTCTCTGCCTCTCTGCCTCTCTCTCTGCCTCTCTGCCTCTCTGTTTCTCTGCCTCTCTCTTTGCCTCTCTGCTTCCCTGCCTCTTTCTGCCTCTTCTCTGCCTCTGCCTCCTCTCTGCTTCCCTCTTTCTCTGCCTCCCTCTCTCTCTGCCTCTCTCTCTCTCTCTCTCTCTGCCTCCCTCTCTCTCTGCCTCTCTCTCTCTCTCTCTCTGCCTCCCTCTCTCTCTGCCTCCCTCTCTCCCTCTCTGCTTCCCTCCCTGCCTCCCTCCTTCCCTGACTCCCTCCCTCTCTGCCCCTCCTCCCTCTCTGCTCCTCCTCCCTCTCTGCTCCTCCTTCCTCTCTGCCCCCTCCTCCCTCTCTGCCATTCCTCCCTCTCTGCCCTTCCTCCCTCTCTGCCCCTCCCTCTCTGCCCACCTCTGCCCCCTCTGCCAGCCTCTGTGCCTCTGCGCCTCTGCCTCTGCTTCCTCTGAATCTGCCCTTTCTGTCTCTGCTTTCTCTGCCTCTCCTCTCCTGCCTGCCTCCTGCCCCTTGCCTCCTCCTGCCTCCTGCCTCTCCTCCCTCTCTGCTCCTCTCCCCTGCCCCTCTCCTCTGCCCCTCTCCCCTGCCCCTCTCCTCTGCCCCTCTCTGCCCCTCTGCCCCTCTGCCCTCTGGCCTCTGCCTCCTCTGGCCTCTGGTCTCTGGCCTCTGCTTCCTCTGCCTCGGCCTCTTCTGCCTCTGCCTTGTCTTCACTCAGGAAACCTCCCGGGTGTTTATGAGAGATGCTGGGTGGGAGCTCACAAGGGAACCATCTGCAGTCCCACAGACTGTGAATAGGGCACACAACCCAGTGTGGCTGTGTACCAATTCTCCCACCCTGCAAGCGGTATTCAGTGGGAATGGCAGGCTGGCTCCGTGTTGCCTGTCACACAGCACTTGGCTGATGGCTTCAAGGGTGATAGGGAGGGCGCTTCATCCTCACCGATTATCAACAGTGTCTGGCCCGTAGCATAAAAATAGGATAGAATTTATTTAAAATAAATGACTCTCCCCCCACCCCGCCATGGTTCTGCTTAAAAATTTAGTTTCAAACGCTGGCTGTCAGAGGTGTCAGAGGACCATGTTTGCCAGGGCATCCAGTCCGCTACTGTGTATCAAAGATGTGTAGACCACGACCACGACCAGGCTACATAGTGTCTGACATGCAGCACCCCCCCCCACAATGAATACCCATCCGTTATCTAAGAAATAGAGCAACATCCTCAAGGCTCCTGAACTCCGAGGAAGGAGTGCAGTTAGAAGGCTGTCTTCACAACAGACATTGTGATGACACACTTGCTCTCACAGCACTTGTGATTACTGGCATAACATCTAGGCAAGACTGGACCTGTTGATAACCTGTACTGGGGACAAGGGAGAGATGACCCATGAGGCCTCGGTGGCCCTGAGGAACTATAGGCAGGTGATGATTTTTAGTCAGGTAGGGGCTCACCAGGCCGGGCCACTTCCTGAATAGCTATAGACGGCTAATGGTGGCTGCAGGGGTTGTGACATCTCTTCAGTGATGTAGACACTGGCAAAAGAGCCCATGCTCCTGTAAATTACCCTTAACCCAGAGCCATGCAAGCAAGCCTAGTAGCCATTAAATAAATTAGTAAGGGCTACGTGAGAGGGGAGAGGGCATCAGTGGAACCTGGAGGGAGATAGCAGGGGGCAACGAGGCCTGAAGGTGACAAATGCATTTTGTGTGTGTTAAAACACCACGAGGAGTCTCATTAGCATGTAATTAACATATGCTAATAAAACTTAAAACAAAAGGAAGTCTTCTTAATAACAGGTTAACCGTCAGACTCACACATAAGTCGTCCAGTTTCAGAGTCCCGCTCCATTTTCCAGTCTGTGTATATCACCTCGCCTTCCTAGAGAGAGAACAGGATCTAGATGAACACAGTTCAGAGACAAGAGACCTCGTGTCCCTGCCCTGGGACTGAAGGTTTTAAGGCAAAAGCAACAAGTCAGTAGTCTAGTGACTGGAGAATTCAGTATACCAAGAGGGAAGAAAGGCTCAAAGTTGCTACTGTGTTTTATTTCAAGATGACTTTGATTTCCAATGAGTTTGCTTTACATACACAAAGTGACACATGGGGACTATGGAAGGCTGAGGAGGCCACCTATGGAACTGCTGGCTTTGGGACAAGAGCAGGTTTGGGTTGTTTGGTGATTTGCCCTCAGCATGTAGCCAAGCCAGGACTTAATAAAAGGCCTGGAACGAGCCAAAGAGGCAAGATGTAGCCTAACGTTTACCTTTTAAGTCGAGAAGAGGAAGTATAATCTCAACACAGACTTAGGCATTGCACAGTCCAGTGCCAACCTTTCACAGTTTTAAGGAGGGGGAAAGCAGAAGGACATGAAGCAGAAGAAGAGAGCCACTTAAGTGAGGGAAGAGATGGAAGCAGCAGGTGACACAGGGAGAGAAGCAGCAGGTGACACAGGGAGAGAAGCAGCAGACTGATGAGTCTCTTATGGACAAAAACATGGAGGCTCGCTGTTAACTGATTCCAGGTCACCTGTTTCAGGTTACCTTGATCATGTGTCCCTCCTGCCTCCTGCCTCCTCCTGCTTCCTCCTGCCTCCTCCTGCCTCCTCCTGCCTCCACCTTAGAGTGAGAAGATTATAGCTGTGTACTATCAAGCCTGGTTTATATGGTGCTGGAGGTAGGATCCAGGCCTGTACACGCTGGGCAAACACTGGGCTGATGGGGTTATATCTCCATCCCCTGTTAAGAAACTTTCAAATGTGAGTCTATGAGACAACTAAGTTAAACATCTTAAATGCAAATGAACATATTAAAATGTGAAAGTGAGTATTGTAAGCCTTCAAACAGCAGACATGTACGATAGAGGTTGTAAAACACAATGGGGGAGTGTAATTTAAAAACCTGACAGTTCTCTTTTACCTCTGTTCCCACGAAGAACTTCGTGCAGAAGTCCTCTATTGGCTTGAGGATGTTGGCCATCCCCGAGTCCAGGTTTTGGTAGGGGTGAATCTCTGCTGCCTTCACCATCTTGATCTGACTTAACATCTTGTCTTTCAGAAGAATATGCATGGAGGACGTACCTGTTGTGTGTGTGTGTGTGTGTGTGTGTGTGTGTGTGTGTGTGAGAGAGAGAGAGAGAGAGAGAGAGAGAGAATATTTCAAAACACACATTGTATTTTCTGTTGCTTCCCACACATATCTGTTCCACTCATTCCTTTCCCAGTGTGGCAGTGGCTAAGTTGGTTTATCAGGGGCCCGCCTCCTTTTCAGACCGCCACCAACTTATCATCCTATATATTACACATTAAAGCTAAGGTCAAAATACCAGGGACGTTTCTTTCAAATATTTGATATAATTTTATTTTAGAGCAAAGCTTTTCTGATGTATAATTTATAAATATTGTTAAGCTTTGGAAAGTGGAGAAAAATGCAGATCAAATAACAAACATATTTAACGCCACCATTTTCAAAGGTAAACACCGCTGCTGAAGAACTGCTGTTTCTCTCCCTAGGGAAACTTCTGTGGCTACACATAAAACTGGATCATGACCTGGGACTGGAGAGGTGGCTGTGTGCCTGAGAACACCTGCTATTCTTACATAGGGCCAACATACATGTGGTGCACATGTATACATAGGGCCAACATACGTGTGGTGCACTTATGTACATGCAAGCAACACACTCATATGCATATAAAGGAATAAATATTTTAAAAATGGAATCATACTCCATTTTGACCTGAGGTGCTGCTTTTTGGTTTTCTTAAGAGTCAGGCGAGGAGGTAGGAGGCACAATTACTAAGGAATCTATGTCAAGAAAATCGTGGGGTGTTTGAAGGAAGCCTGGGTACGTATGTGCATACACATGTGCACAGCAAGTGTGAAATCAGAGAGCGACTGTAAACATCGTCTCTCTCCTTCAAGCACGTTAGCCCCACGGATCAAGCTCAGGCTTGTGCAATAAGCACTGGACCTGCTGAACCGTCTTGGTGGCTCAATGAAACAGTTTCAGGCTATGGAGTCGAGCAGAGGCCCGAGAAAAATATTTCCATCAATTGCATTTACTCCGACGTGAGTGGGATAGCCTTGGATATTTAGTGACTTCAAGGCTGATATTATGCACCGCAGAGCTTCAGTCTTTGGTGTTAGTGATTCCTGCGACTAATCTTTGTTGAACAGTTACTATAAGCCAGGCACTAAATTGTGTGAATTCCTCTATTAATGTAGCTGCACAATCTCCCTTGAGGTAGCTACCTCTGTTATCTATTCTTTTTATCTTCTCGCCTTTTACCCTGACAGGATAGAGATAAGGTGAGGTATAAAGAGGCACAGCCATTTACTTGGTCAAATAAAGAGCTGTGGATTTTAAAACACAGACTATCAGCACCAGAATCCACTCTGAAGCACTATGCTACTTGTCCCGGCCCGAACTGCTGCTACGGTCCGCGGGTCAGGGTCTTAACAAGAGAGAGACTTGAAGAATAGAGACAAGACAGAGTCTGATCAAGTCTCTCTTTACTGAAAGGAAATCCTGGGTATTTATACCCTTTGCCACGTGCCTTGCCCTCGTGGACAAGCAGGGGAACATAGCTGAAGGCACTATGCCACGTGCCTTGCAGCATGGATACCACGTGAGCCTTGCAGCTGGGGGGGGGCACTAAACGGCAAAACAAGATATGTGAGAAAAACAAGATGTTTATCAGAGTGTGCTCAGCTGTTGTAGGCTGTTGAAAACAAGTCTCTTGTCAGGGTATATGGCCTGAGATGACTGCAAAGATGATAGCCGCTTTCTGCTAGGAGTCGGCTCCCAACAGCTACTGCTTAAAAAGTATATGGCAGACTCTGAAGCATACTCCAAAAGAATTCAAAAGCTATTAGACCAAAGCCTTCCCCATTAACATGCATGCAGTTTTCTCATAGAGAAGTTGAACTAGGTTGTCTACCCACAGCCTTCACCCTTATTAACTGATTTCATGGTACTGGAAGATGCTCTGAATGCTACAAGAAGAGGAAGGTAAACACCAACCCAGCTATAAACTGTTCAGTCAGTGATGCTCTGCCTGCACAATATGCTGGTGTGGCAGTAGCACAAATGTGGTGGTAGTAACCAATCACTATCTGGTTCTATTTAAGGCTGGCTCCATGGGATGGAGCCCATGTCTGACACTCCTTGGTTGGCGGTCCAAGAACCTGATACTAGATAGGCCAGGGACCTAGGGAGGAAACAAACACAATTGTTCTGCTAAAGGAACATAGCAATAAAAAAAAATGACTCCAAATGACATTCTGCTGTATCCGTAGATCAATGTCTTGCTCAGTCGTCATTAGAGAAGCTTCCTCCTGCAGAAGGCGGGAACAAACGCAGAGATGCACACCGGACAATGTGCAGAGCGTGAGACCTTGGGAACCCAGTCCTGAGTGGAATTCCTCATTAATCCCCAAGGAAGCAAGGTCTTCTAAACACAGCAGGGCTGATACACGTTTGGACTCGCAGCGACTGTGGTAGCACACACAGGGCCTCAGGAGGTCTCAGCCTGATGGGATTCCAGTTCCGGGGAAGAGAGGTAGACACAAGCCCCCATCCCTAACCCAGAAGAGATTTCCAATAGTGACAACTGCTTACAAACAGAAAAAAAAAAGCTTTCTCCAATGGAGTGTCATTGGGTATTTTGGAGGGTTTGTTTTGTTTTCTGAATGCTTTGTCTAGGTGTTTTTGTTTGTTTTGCTTTTTTATTTTTTTACATATTATAGGTCTGCTTATATAAGTTGTGTTTTTATGGGATTTTTGTGTGTGTGTCTCTATGTTAGTATTTTTGTTGCTGTTTTTCCTCCCTTTGGCTCCTTTTTTCTGTTTGTTTCCTACTCCGGTTTGTTCCTTCTAGTTGCCTTTTGTTTTTATCGAGAGAAGAAAGAAAAGGAGTAGATTCGGGTGGGTCTGGAGGTGGGGGGTTATCTTGGAGGATCTGGGTCAGGGAAACCCATGATCATATTATATGAAGAATATTTTTAATTACAAAGTAATACACTCAGATTTAAAAATTTACTAGAGGGCTGGTGAGATGGCTCAGTGGTTAAGAGCATTGACTGCTCTTCCGGAGGTCATGAGTTCAAATTTCAGCAACCACATGGTGGCTCACAACCATCCATAATGAGATCTGATGTCCTTTTATGGGGTGTCTGAAGATAGCTACAGAGTACTTACATATGAATAAATAAATAAATAAATAAATAAATACAAAAACCTTTGGGCCGGAGCAAGCGGGGTCACAGCGAGTGGGAGAATGGAAAGGGGGAAAATAAAAAATAAAAATACTGGTTGTTATTTTTTAAAAAATTACTAGATTATGTCCACAGACCACAAACCCTTTTGGGCTCTAAAATGATGGGCAAAAAGTCCTTGGTCACTAGATGGCGACAGAGCACCGGAAAAACTGGGCAGGTTCATCAGGTGCTTGTGGTCCAAGGAATCCAGTGTTAGAGCGACAGACAAAATATCCCAGGGAAGTTATGTGTGCATTCTACTGAACAGATCCAGAGACTGGCCAGAATAGGCGGTTGGCTGGCAGTGTGTCCAAACCTCAGTCTGGTGGCTGTGCAGGTGTTTCCAAGGTGAGCCGCCCAAGCTCTTTCCTAATGTACAATATGCCTTATTCCTATTATTTCACAATAAAATTATTAAGCCAAATAAAACTCCACACACTCTAAAAAATTTAATAATATCCATGCTCTAAACCGTATAGGGTACTCATATCATCAGGACTATTTATATTTACCGAGTCTTTTAAAATGATAATAGGTTGCTTGAGGGGGTAGGGTGGAAACTCATATCTGCAACTCAACACTTCCAAGGCTGGGGCTGGAGGGTTGCTGGAAATTGGAGGCAGCTTATAGTACATAGAGAATTCCAGGCCATCCTGGGCTACTCAGTAAGAAAAATATACTAAGATATTTGACACAAGATAATCGCTTGGCAAGTTGCATTAATCTCTCTCTCTCTCTCTCTCTCTCTCTCTCTCTCTCTCTCTCTCTCTCTCCCCCTGCCCCCTCACCCCCAACCCCAGCTTTGCTTTTCCTAATTATAGAACAGTAATGAAAACTCCCAGTTTGCAGGTTGTTGCACGCGTTGGCATCTGGTTCTATTCACCATTCTAGCCTCATGGTGAGAACTTCTCGAGTGTTTGTTGGATGAAGGAAAGCACATGCAATATTAGCACAGTCCCTGACCCACAGAACGAAGGCATGTATTTTGTTAGCACATTCTCTGACCCACAGATGGAGCTCAATCAATTATAATGGGTAAGCTGAATCTAACGGACGAAGAGAAGCCTCTGTAGTTACTTTAAAATGTTTGGACATCAAAGGGAAACAAACACGCTATGTTTCAAAATGCCCCTGAATTCAATCCAGATTCCCCTTTTTTCCTCCAGCACAGGCTCAAAGGATTCTGCTCCAAATGGGCATTATCTACATTTTAAAAATGTGTGTGTGTATATATGTATGTATACACACATTTTTATACATACATTTATATATATGTATATAATGTATAATGTAATAAATATATAATGTGAGATATAGATATAGTGCCTTGGAGTTGAGACTCTAGCCCTCCCCACACATATGTAGCAGATGTGCAGCTTGGTCTTCATGTGGGTCCCAAACAACTAGAGTGGGCTATCCTAAAAGCTGTTGCCTGCTGCCTTGTCTCACCTTAGTGGAAGAGAATTTGCCTAGGCTTGCAGAGATTTGAAGTGCCAGACTGGGGGTACACCTAGAGGGCCCCCACCAGCTCAGAGGAGAAGGGAGGAAGGAGGGAAGGATTGTGGGAGAGGTGACCAGGAGTGGGGCAGTGAGTAGCATGTACAGTGAGGGAGTTAAAAAAATTAAATTTTAAAAACCCACACAACTTTTTTCTTAGATGTCTTTTAGTTTAACCAGATTTTAGAAATTTTACAACAGAAATCTTTGGAGGCAGGGCAAGTGATTGAAAATACTTCAACTGCTACTTAGCTTTATACATTTTTTTGTACATTTTTAGTGTGCTCTGCTCTCCAGGTGGAGCACTCAGCAAACCTTTGAGAGTTTTTGGAGCTTGGGTGCACCCTTGGGTGCACACGTTCCAAAGGAACACGGACTGAGCCAAGCTCGATTGAAAAATGAGCTTTCTTTCTTTTTCATTCAGTTTAATTTATCATGGCGCTGTGTAACTACTAATTAGAAGTTTTAACTTATGGAAATTTGTTTTTTTGTGTGTGTTTCCTATTGTATTTTGTTATGTCTGAGATAAGTTTCATTCAGTAAAATTATTCTTTGAACACTACACATTCCCTAGGTGGGCTTCATTCATTTAAAATTTTATTGTATTTATATGTTCTTTGAACGTGCCATACAGTATACAATGTATCCGCCTGTCTTTGTTAGGGTTACTGTTGTTGGGATAAATTGCCACAGCCAAAGGCAACTTGGGAGGAAAGGGTTTACTCCAGTCACACTTGTACATACACAGTTAATCATCTAAAGCAGTTAGGGAAATAACTGAAACAGAGTAGCATCCGGAGGGGTACTGTTCACAGGCTTGCTTAGCCTGTTTTCTTATAGAACCCAGGACCACCAGCCCAGGAGTGGCTCTACCCATAATGGACTGGACCCTCTCCAATCAATCACTGATTAAAAAAAATGTTTTCCAGGTTTGCCTACGGCTCTCTTATGAAAGCATCTTCTAGCCGGGCGGTGGTGGAGTGTAAGGAGCCGCCATTAGAAGATGGCGCCTGTTTCCTGTCTCTGAGGTGGAAAACAGCTGCATTCAGGGTCGTAAACACCTGCTGTGAGCATGTGTATCTTTCAGACACTTCTCCTCACCCTCCCAAGCAGTATGTAAATGAAGTTCTGCAAGAAGCACCAATTAGACACTTATACACAGTTGTGATAACTATTTAAGCAGCACCCATTTGGGGCTTCGGGGTCTTTCTCTTTACAATCAATGGTGTGTTCCCCAATAAAGTGCATGAAGATGGATCCTGTTGTTGCGTCATCCTTGCTGGCGAGGTGGGCGTGACAGTGGAGCACGCCTTTAATCCCAGCACTTGGGAGGCAGAGGCAGGCAGATTTCTGAGTTCAAGAGTTCGAAGCTAGCCTGGTCTACAGAGTGAGTTCCAGGATAGCCAGGGCTACACAGAGAAACCCTGTCTTGAAAAACAACAACAACAACAACAACAACAAAAACAAAACAAACAAACAAAAAAGAAAGCATCTTCTCAACTGGGGTTCCCTCTTCTCTCTAAAATGTGTCAAACTGACATAAAATTAACCAGCACACCACTGATCACTCAGCTTCTAGCACCCCCCAACCTTATGCTATAACTTTTTTTCTTTATTACACATTGATTCCAGTTAGTGCTACCCACATGAACGTAGAGGATGCTATAGGACCATCCACTAGGACACTGGCAACATATGAGAGGACATAGCTCTGAAGAAAACTATGTCTTCCTTAGTAGCCAATGACATGAGGCTTCAAAACATACAGAAGTTGTCTTGGAGGCACGGACCCACGGTACTATCTAATTCAGAGGCTGAGAGAAAAGTTCTACTCAAGTCTAGGAGTTCAAGACCAACAAAAACAGGAGACAGATAGAACAAATACACAGACCCACACGTTCAGTCTTACAGAACCGAATCAGAATTCTTTGTGCCCGCCGTCTGTGTCCTGATGGTTTCAGTACAAGCTATCTCTCTCATAAAGAGATAGAAACTTTCATTATAAACTTCCATCCTGGAGGTTTCATTAGCTGCACTCTTTTATGAATCAGATAGTTCTAGCACGAAACTCACCTTAGACATAAATGGATAGCAATGCTCCTCGATGCCCTTGTAATAGACAAAGGCGCTTTAGTTACCTTGTATTTTGCAAAGAAAGGGGTCTTCGCCCAGGCTCAGCTTGGTTGGACAGTGGTCTAAACTTGTATCACCCTTAGACAGCTTTATCTTATGGAAGAAAAAAAATAAAAGACGCATTCTTAGAAAACCCTTGGATTTTTTTTTGTCCTTTTCCCTTCTGTCCCTACATCATTAGAAACTGACCTTGTCCCACCTCACCCCTCACCTTTACCCCAGTTGTTCTCCCCGTGGAAAGCACCCAGTCCATATTTCTCTAGCCAAGCTACCAAGGGAAGCCTGCCTGGGAACACATCTCCCAACCCCAAAGTGCTATTTTCTTTATTTGTATGTTTTATATTGTATTCCAAAACTCACCTTTATGAGTTGTAGTGAAAGATAGTGAACAAGGGTCTACTACCCTTCTTCCCCAAGGTTTTTTCGGTAGGACAAAGGTTCAGGAAGGGACCTTACTTTTAACTGGATGGCTGCAGGTCCCATGAGGGATATACTTTACCGTGAATGACAATTGTGGTCCTGTGCCTGCATCATGTATTCCTAGCCAGTGTGATAAATGACCCTTAGATTTCTTCCCTAATGCCCGTCTCCCCAGTTTTCTCCTTCTGGATGTTTATCTACTTGCTATGTAATGATTCTTTGGTACATTTACTGTTCATTTGTTTTGCTTAAACTATTCACAACTCAGCAACTCTTCCCCCAGACAACGTCTTTTCTTTCTTTCTTTTTAAAAAGTTTTTTAGATTTATTATGTGTACAAGTGTTTGGCTTGTATGTATGTCTGTGCACAGTGTGTATGCATGGTGCTCACAGAGGCCTGAAGAGGACATCAGATGCTCTGGGACTGGAGTAAGTGATGGTCAGAAGCCACCAGGTGAGTGCTGAGAATTGAACCCAGGTCCTCTGCAAGAGCAGCAACGCTCTCAACCCCTGAGTCATCTCTCAGGCTTCCGACCCCAGACAGTTTCTAACATTTTTTTCCTGCTCTTTCCTGGTTATTTCAGAAATACTCTCACCCTTCCAAGCTCCTTCTCTGGGAGCAAACACCCAGTAATGATGACGTGATATTCAAAAATCGAAGGAAAAGATATTCAGTTTGGGATTAGAATTACACATTCTAAAGAAGAGACCCACCCATGCCTTCCATGTGTGCCCTTCCTTAACTGTAGCCACAGTACTCTAAAGGTGAATGGTTGACTCCAGCTAAATTCAATGCTTCCCCAGTTCTGTTTGGTCAGCAATGTTATAGTATTACTTCTTACTACAGATATTCAAAAGCAGCACAGTTTGTTTTTTTTCCTATGGTAGTGGTGGAAAATTAGCCTTCCTGGGCTCACTCAAGGAGCTACCAATTTTCAAGGAGTCAGTATTCAGCTAAAGAATTATCACACAGCCATTTGTGAGTTGTGGCTCACAAAGTACCCATCCCAGCCACGTTCACGGTGATTTGGGTGTCTGCTTTGGTCTTGGCAAGCATCAGTCACCATCAGTCAAGGAGTTTGTTGTGGTGGATGGATGAATGTGTGAATGAATGAATTCACAGATCTTGTGGTTCAGTGCTAACTCAAGCCAGCCTTCCTTTGGAGGGCGGCTACATGGGTGTGATTTATGTAACGTGCATGGTGCATAGGGTGGGGCCAAGCCAGTGTGACTTACTCTAGACAGGGGTTTCCAGGCGAGATCTAGGTGCAAGAAAGTCGAGGGTACATCAAAGGGAATCTCAATGTTTTCTTCTTTCTTCTTCTCTGCCGGTGGCGGTGGCGGTTGGCTTGCATTGTTGGTGCCTGTGGCTGTAGCTGCGGCGGCTGCAGCTGCTGCTGCTGCTGCAGCTGTGACTGCAGGTTTTTGGGGTCGGATATCCCAAAAACAAATTGTGCTAAAAGAAAGCTCATGTTATTATTTTTTTTTTAATTAAGACCAAGTAAGAGACGGAGTGTCCCGATACCATAGGAGACAATGACCACTTCTTAATGTTTCTGAAACTGAGCTTTTATTAAACCAGGCCTTTCCGCATTTTGCTTTCTCAAAGATTTGATTTTTAACTATTTTTAAACTATATTTTTACTATTTTTAAAGCATTTTTGTGTGGCTGTGTGTGACTTTGTGTATGTGAGCATAATATCTGAGAGGCCTCAGATCTCCAAGAGCTAGAATTACCAGAGGGGGAGCTGTCTCATGTGGGTGCCGGGAACTGACCCTGGGACTCTGTAAGAGCAGCCAGTACACAAACTCATCCCCTCAGCACAGTGTTTCATATTTTACAGAATCACACCATGCTTATGGGTGTTTGATGGCTTACTTTGTCTTGATGGTAATACCTGGGGATTCAGTTTGTAACCGATGACTTTAAAAGGGAATGTAAGTGTTTTATTAAGATGATTCATCTATTTAAAACGTCTAGTTTTAATGGTGGTTGTTATAGTAACCAGCCTCTTTTCTTGGACCTCCCAGCTTCTGCTCCTATCTGCTTCCCAATTTCTATTGGGGTCAAAGAATTTTGGCTTTTGTTTTTCATTTGTTTATTTTTGAGTCAGAGTCTCACTACATAGCTCTACCTATCTTGGAACTCAGTATGTAGACCAGGCTAGCCTCAAACTCACATAGATCAGCCTGCTTTTGCTTCCCAGGTGCAAAGGTTTTAAATATTAAAGGTGTGCATCACTGCATCCAACTTCAAAGATTTTTTTTTTTCTTTTGAATAGGACCACTTCGTATGGCTCAGGCTGAACTACATCCACAGCTCTCAGGCTTCAGTCTTTTGAATGCTTGGATTACGAGCTACAAAGCTGCTTTTAGTGGCAACATTTTCAGGTTGTGGAGTCCAGATAAGCCTTACTTGTTACAATTGCATGCTGTACATTGTTACGAGTTAATTCTGTAATCAGGCAGGTATGATTTCATCTAAATGAGCAGCCTTCAACAGGCTGTTGTACTTTAACATAGTTCTATGTAGATGTGCACCAGAAAAGTAGATGCTCTCCTACTTTTAAGAGGCCTTCCTGCTACGTGTGACAACCCTCATGTCTGTGAGATAAACTGAATGGAAACAGCACACACCATAAAGTCATGAGTGAGGTGTGAGGAGGCTGAGGCTGAGGAACTGTGGCTAAAGCTGTGTGCGAATGCCACGCCCAGTTAACTCTTTGTTTTCCAAAAATATTTGATTTACTACTATTATCAACGTTATTACTGTGTGCATGATGTGTCTGGCATGCCCTGGTGCATGTGTGGCATGGTCCCTGGCATGCCCTGGTGCATGTGTGGCATGGTCCCTGGCATGCCCTGGTGCATGTGTGGCATGGTTCCTGGCATGCCCTGGTGCATGTGTGGCATGGTTTCTGTCATGATGTGTCAGAGGACAACTTTTGTGGGTCAGCTCTCTTTCCTTCTACCCCAGGTTCTGGGAGTCGAACTCAGGCTATCAGGCTTTGCTGCCAAGGGTTTCTATCAGCCAAAACTTCTTTCTAGCTTCCGTTTTCTTATCATTTCCAAATCCCCCGCCCCCCAAAAAAGCTTTTTTTTTTCCTTTTGAGACAGGATCTCACTATGTAACCTTGCTTAGCCTGGAACTTGCTTTATAGACCATGCAGCCTCATCCTCATAGAACGTGGCCTGCTGGAGCCTTCTGAGTGCTGGGATTAGGGTGTGACCTGCCCCAGATCAAACCCTGGCTTTGTTTTAGTTGCTGGCAACACCTCAACCAGCGATAATCTGTGCAGTTCTCCTTCGGTTATGTTAGCTTAATTGCTGTAGTAATTTTTGGAAAGTGAAGAGAGACATTGGTTTTAGGAACATGGAAACCAAAAGAACACAGCCTGGGATGGGTCTCGGGCAATGTTTGAAGTGAGACTTACCAATCTGCTGAGCATGTGACAAGCTGACAATTTATTCCACTTCGGTTCTCAAAGACGGACCCCATCCTGTTAATCTGTTTGAAATTGTTTAAGAGAAGAGAACTCTGTAAACTAACAACAGTAGATCTCCTCTAAGGCTGCCTCTGGCCTCCCCAGTCATGAGTGTCCCATCAGAAATACATATGTAAAATTCCCAAAGCATAGACACTAGTATTAGAGAAAAGTAAATTCTAAGTAGCCAGAATTGATTCTTCTTACAGCCATTTCCTTTAAACTTTTTTTCTCATAATAAGTTTTGTTAAATTAAAGTTAACACTATCATAGAAGTTTGGGATCTGGGTTTTAAGATCCAACGCTGCTCTGCTTGGAATTCTTATCCATTCTTTTCCACAGAATCATTTTTATAGAGTTTTAAGTAGGATGCATATACATGCTGATTCTCAGATTTCTCAGTTTACATGACCTGAATTTTATCTGCATATTCACAGATTATTTTTAATTGTTTTATGAAAATGCAGATGATATAATCAGCTCATTATTCATCTGTTTTAGAAATGCAGGCTCTTCTGGTCGTTCATGACCAGCTCATTGTGGGCTGAATGCTGACTTCCATTGGATCTGACAATTTGAGAATCTCTCCCTCTCTGGAAGACACCCCTAGGATCTCAGAAACTCCAGGGCTTCACATTTTAAAGGTTTAGAACTCTGTCCTGGTTATCTCTGTCAAAGGAAAAGAAAGCCTTGGTTGAGGAATTGCCTACATCCAACTGGCATGTGGGCATGTTTGTGGGAAATGGCTTTATTATTTACTTGGTGCCTGAAGCCCAACCCATTGTGGGAGAGGCATCCCTAGGTAGGTGATTCTGAGCTGTGTGAGAAAACTAGGCTAACCATAAGCCAGAGAAGGGTCTAATGATGGAGCCAGCAAGTAGTGTTCCTCTGTGGTTTCTGATTCGTGTACCTGCCTCAACTTCCCTCAAGGATGGACTTGGAAGTGTAGCCCAAATAAACCCTTGTCTCTCCTAAGACACTTCTGGTCAAAGCTTTTATCACAGCAATAGAAACGAAGCTAGAGTGAAGTCCTAAAGCCATAGTATTATTTCAGAAGCTCAAAACCACATTTTATAAACTAAAGAGGAACCAAGGGGAGCTCAGTTGGTACAGTGCTTGCTAAGTGTGCCCTCAACCCTGGTTTTGATCTCCAGCAGTGCCACATACACTGGATAAGGTACACACACCTGTGAGCCCAACACTTGGGAGGTGGAGACAGGAGAATCAGAAATTCAAGGCCATCCTTGGCTACTTAATAAGTTCAAAGCCAGTCTATGACACATGAGACACTGTCTCAAAAAAACAAAACAAAACAAAACAACAAAAAACACTCCCCCCCCCAAAAAAAAACCCAAACAAATGTCACAGAATCCAGGCTGGTGAGATGGCTCGGTGGTTAAGAGCACTGTGTGCTCTTCTAAAGAACCCAAGTTTGATTCTCAGCACACACACAACAATCAGAACTTACCTCAAATGAGTCTGGCAGCCAGTGTATATCTGTGATTACTTTCCTATGGCCATTTTCAATTGAAGACACTGCACAGTGTCTGATGTACATTATTTCTTTATTACTGTCTGGCTCAAGGAGAAACATGGGCTGGTTAAAGGTGAAAAGAAAGTTACATTTCAGAGAGCTGACAGGGGAACTTTACTGGCCATTTCAGTTAAAATGTAACAACTCAGAGTTGTATCAGTTAAGGTAAAACATAAATTAGTATTTCGGTATACCATATATTTAGTAACAGACTTACCAACTTTCCCTTTCAAAGTAGTTTAATACCTACATTTCACAAGGATTATGAACCCAAACTACTCATGAAAGAGTGTTTCCATGGGAACAGGGATGCATACTCCCTACCATTCCAGGAGGAGAGACCTGTGGAGAGCAATGCTGGAGAGCTGGGGAGGAGGGGATCTGTGGTATGGAGGATAGACACTCACCTAGACACTGGCTGCTCTTCCCAGTACTCTTACTGGAATCCATAGCCTCACAGAATCATAATATTTTTTAACTTAAAATTTTCGTTAGTATTTTGTACACATGGACATGTATGTGTGTGTGTGTATGTGTGTGTGTGTGTGTGTGTGTGTGTGTGTGTTTGAGTGTGGAAGTCAAAGGCTAACTCATGGGAGTAGATGTCTCCTTCCTTCCACTGTGTGGTCTCAGGGATCAAACTCAGGTCGTTGGGCATGGTGGCAGGTATGTTTACCCACGGAACGATCCTGCCAGCCAATTGGTAGCATATTTTCATCAAAAGGGACTCTCATTCTTTCATTTTCTTTCTTTCTCTCTTTCTTTCTTTCTTTCTTTCTTTCTTTCTTTCTTTCTTTCTTTCTTTCTTTCTTTCTTTCTTTCTTTCCTTCTTTCTTAGATTTGTTTATTATATATACAGTGTTCTGCCTACATGTATGCCTGAAGGCCAGAAGAGAGCACCAAATCACATTATAGATGGTTGTGAGCCATGATGTGGTTCTGGGAATTGAACTCACAACCTCTGGAAGAGCAGCCTCTTAACCTCTAAGCCATCTCTCCAGCCAATCATTCTTTCATCTTAGAAACGGGAACTGCCTGTTGGAGAGGCCAGATAGCTCGTCCAATGCCCGTGAGGCAATGTCTTGGTACCCTGACTTTCCATCCTTCCATCTTAGGGTCCTTCAACAAAATCACTTTAGACACAGTATTTGCTTTCTTCATTTTTCTTAATAATAAATACAATAATAAAAAAATTGCAGACTCCTGTACTGGCCAATGAACTTGTTGGTTTGCGTCTGTGTGTGTGTGTGTGAATGATTCCATAAAAGGTTACTCAGGACGTGCCTACAGACAGATTCGAAAGATGGCAAAATGAAAATGCTCTCTGCTTTTTATACCGAGTCTTTAAAGACGTGGCGGGTCTCTTATACATGTTTTTGAGAAACTCTTGGATGGAGAAAGCATCCAGGTGAGTGAGAATCTATACAGAGCCAACCTTGAGAGAAGCCTTTTTACTTCTGCTTCCTCCCGTCTTGATGTTCTCTATGCGGTCCGCGTGTGACGTGATATCCCACATGACGATCTATAAGGGAGAGAAGTGTCAGCATAACACTTTCGGGACACAGAGAAGTGAGTCTGAATGACTGCTTTTTAGGAAGCCAGTGGTGTACCACTTGAGAAAGATCAATTTCGTAACCAGCCCTAGCTTGTAGCTGAACTCCAATTGCCTTCGGGTGTAGTCTGACTGAGGTTGTAGCCGAAGTAACTCAGTATCCTTTAGATTGGATATTGAGGAGAATGTTTTCAACTCTTTATCCTATCCTCAACTCTTTGTTTTATGTTGTTAATAAATGCTATTACCGAGCAAATAAATTCGAGACAAATATGCACTTCCCCATGCTTTGGGGGAGATTTTGTCGTTTGTTCTACTCTGAATACAGGTACAGCTTGCTTCAGACCTGGGGAGGAACGGACTTTACCCAAATTCTCAAGAATGAAGTACAAACATCCAATCATGGGGGAAGACAGGCAGACGAATTATCTTAGTTGCCTCTGATGGCTAACTCAGAATTTGTATGTTGCTGGGTGGCCGTTCTTTTAAAAACAAGAACAAAGTAGAATATGCAACAGGAAGCCAGGGCAGTTGTCAGTGGCTAAACAGTACGTTCGAACAAAAAGAAAACGTTAATGAAGGTCAATGTGGGAGAGTAGTGGGTGACTTTATCATGCCCTTTTCCAAAATAAAACCTCCACACCATTCTTGCCACAAGCACAAAGGCACGCCCGGTGTTCTTGGCTTAGGAAATGGCTCTGGGTCATTACTGTGATCTTAATAGCTCAATAACCAAGGTTTTTCAACAAAAACCCTGGTGACATTTGTTTTCCTAAATTTCCTGCTGTTCTGGAGAAACGAACCTGGAAGCTGCTCCTGTCTGATTCTTAGCTAAGGAAGATTTTTTTTTTTAGCCATACATGGAAAGACCAGGTACCTTTATTTTATCTTATTAACTGGGACAAGGTCTCATATAGTCCAGGCTGACCTTGAACTATCTATGTTGCCAAGGATGACCTTAAAACTCTGGATCCTTGGGCCTCTAGCTCCCAGGTGCAGGGAGTGGAAGTGTGTGCCACCTCCTTCATCTGTTTAATATGTGCTGGAGATCAAACTGTGCACATGCTAGGACCCCTCTGTAGCTTCTTCCTGCCCCTTAAGTGATTTTTCTAATAGTCAAACGCACTGGCTTGCGGTGACCTGAAGCTTAGATCATAGAACGGCTTTAGAGGTTTCTATTTTGCTTCCCTAATATAACAATATCGGAGGGCAGAATCTCCATGTGTTAGAACTTAGATATCTTAGAAGAAAAACACAGCAAACGTAGTGCCAAGTATATCCAACTTCAGTGACATATGTGTATTTTCCAGTGAACATCGATTTGAATTCTGTATTATCTCATAACTCACAAATAGCTTCAGAGAAATTCCAACAGTGGTCTCCTACGAGAGGAAGTGATGTTTGCAGCTTGCTACATGGGTTAATGTTTACTGTCAGTTGGACATAAACTAGGGTCATCTGAGAAGAGGGAACCTAGGGATTGCTTAGGTCAGAATGGCCCGTGGGTGTGTCTATGGGGCATTTTTTTTAAATTGCTAACGGATGTAAAATGTCCCATCGTATTGTGAGAGGTCCCAACCTAGGCAGGTCGGTCTGGGCTGTATAAATGAAAGACATAGAGTAGACCGAGTCTGGTGATTCTGAGTGAATTCTCCTGTAAACACCTCCAGTCCCGACCCCATGTCTGACATATGTTTCTACCCACGTTCTGGCATAGGGATTAACACATGGCCAACGCGTCTTCCCTGTGCCACACTGAATCCTCAAGTTCTAAAGCTACAGACGTCAAAATGTCTTAGAGCATTAACAGACATCGGAAGACAATCCCTAGGTACCTGTCCGTTGATGCAGCCTCCAGCGATGATGTTGGGGTCACTTGGACAGAATTCGAAGCAGAAGATGTCATCGGGGCTCTCCAGCATCAACTAAAGCCAACCCCACAAAAAAGATATCAAATAATATTGAGATGGGCACAAGTCTAATCTTGTAGCCGTCGATAGGCAACATGCATCTGAGGCAGTCCCCAGAGTCAGACCTCTGGATGGAAGGCCCTTTTGTTGAATTTTATCACGGACGTTGGTCCTACCTATGAGACTCGTAGTCTCTCTGAGGGATCTAGGTCCTTCCATCACCCACCCAAGGGTTATATAATTATTGGGGGCATGATATCATATGTCAAACAAAAGAGTATGAAGTTGGTGTTTCTGGGGAATGAAGGAGATAAACTCTGAGAGAGGAGGAGATATTTGTCTTTCTTCTTTACGTATCTACTCAGGCATAGTGAGTGTTATGTGTTTGTTTGTGTGTGTGCATGTGTGTGTGTATTTATAAGTATGTATATGTGTGTTATAAACATATGTGTATGTTTCCATGTGTATGTTCTTAAGTGTGTGTATGTGTGTGCATGTGTGTATATATTTATAAGTATGTGTGTATGTTTGTAAGTATATGTGTATTTGCATGTGTGTGTGCGTCTGTGTGTATGTATGCTCATAAGTATGTGTATGTGTGTGAGTGGTGTGTGTGTGTACATGTGTATAAGTGTGTGTATGTGTACATGTGTGTGTTTGTAAGTATGTATGTATGTGCATGCGTGTGTATGTGTCCATGTGAGTGTATGTTTGTAAGTATGTGTATGTGTGTGAGTGGTGTGTGTGTGCATGTGTATGTGTGTATTTGTAAGTGTGTGTACACATGTGTGTGTGTGTCGGTCAGAGGGTGGTGTCAAGTGTCTTCTTTGATCATTCATCTACTTTAGCTATTCTTAGTTAACCAGCTTGCCCCATGGTTCCCTGTCTCTGCCTCCAGAGCACCAGGGTTCAATTCTTCGCCCTCACACACCTGCATTACCCGCAGGGATATCTCCAGAGCTTATGCTTGTCTTTAAAATAGAGGTAAAGAAAGTTTTCTTTAGCATCCTAACAGACTAGGCATTTGGCCACACTTCCATGGCAGAGTAGAGAGTAGCTCTCCAGGACAGTAGCACCAGGACACTGCTTTCTCTGGGGAGAGGCCTGCACTTGTTTGTGGTTAAAAAAAAAAAAAAGAAAGAAAGAATAGGGCTACAGAACTCCTGTTCGGATCTCTGCGTCTACAGCAAAACACATCCCACCCACTAGGACAAAATGGTCATAAACCAGATATAGTGAGGAAGACAAGGTAGATCTCCTTAGGGGAAAGTCATAGTTCTGCAATAATTAAGAACCTCAGAGGAATGGAGTATTATTATATTTAAGAACAATAAAATAATATAATGCTAATAGCGTCTCAAAGTAAGAACCCTTACTGAGCAGAAAACGGAAACAAGAAGTGAATCTAACCCTGTCTCATTTTATGTGGGTTGACGTGGGGTATGGTCTGAGTGTGTGTGAGCGAGTGTGTACGTGTGCATGCTCGTGGGAGAGTGTTTTAGTTAAACTATTTAAAATTCGGAGAGTCAAATACCCAGTTACAACTCAGTTCAGATTCTCTGGATGGTGGGCTTCCATACAACTGAGCTGAAGAAAGGATGCTTTACTACTGGGACCATCGTTCCCACACTCTCCAACAATCATTGTTACCCTCTAGCAGCCCCTACTGACAATCCTTAAGACTGAGCAAATTCTTGTGAAACTAAAAATCTATGTGCATTTGAATACTGCAATATTTAAATACAGTCCATTAAAGAGGTGTGTGTGCACACTCTCTCACGTGTGCACGAGAGTGTATACACATGTGCACATATGTGTAGTTGCATGTGTGTATATGTGTAGGCTACAGGTCAGGTTTCTTCTTCATTTACTTTTCCACTTTATTTTTGATTCATTGAACCTGAAGGTCACTAATTGGCCTGAACTGACTGACCAGTGGGCCCCAGAGATCCTCCTGCCTCCTGTCCCAGGTACTGTGGTTACAGTTGTAAAAATGAAGCCAAATATACAGTCCATAAAGTAAACATAAACTTTCACTTTGCTCAGATTCATGACGGCAGTCTATGACAAGAGAAATCCTATTTTCTGAGAGTTTATGGCATTAGGAGACCATACAGCAATTTGGAGCTAACACTTTTCTAGAGACACGATAATGTGATATTTGAAAAAGTTAGGCATCTGGTGTAACTCCTGTCAATTACCTGAGGGTGGATGGGGTCAGAGAAACTCCAGAAGAGAATCAGTGAGGGCTGTAGCAGCAGTTTGCTGGAGTTATGGACTCTTTCTTCGTAGGAGAGGCGCACGGCCACCGACACGACTATGAGCCCTGGGTGAGACAGGTACAAAGCAGTCAGCAGCTGCTGTCCACAGAGAGACCTCCAGCTGGTGCTTGCCACTGCGGCATCTTTAATGTGTGAGGAGCACATCGCTTAGCCCTGAAAAATGTCGCTGGTTCCCACTGACATGTGTCGTTAGCAGACACAGTGTACTTGGAAGGTTTGGTAATAAAAGACCAGGATTTGATTTTATTTTTAATTGTGTGTATATGTGGGTTGGTCTGTGTGGGTATGTGCAGTATGAGTGCAGGTACCATGGGGAGCGGTAGGAAACGTCAGATCCACCAGAGATGGAGTTACAGGTAGTTGTGAACCATGTGACATGGATGCTGGGTATGAACTCTGGTCTAAGTATGTGCTGTTAACCTCTGAGCCAACTCTCCAGCCTACAAGAAGGGTTTTTTTTATTTTTTTATTTTTTATTTTTTTTGGTTTTGGTTTTTCGAGACAGGGTATCTCTGTACAGCCCTGGCTGTCCTGGAGCTCACTTTGTAGACCAGGCTGGCTTGGAACTTAGAAATCTGCCTGCCTCTGCCTCCTAAGTGCTGGGATTAAAGGCGTGTGCTACCACCGCCCGATGCAAGAAGTATTTTTAATAAGAAAAAGGCCAGTGAGGAGGGTTGGAAGGGAGAAAGAAGAAGGACTTCTCTTTTCCTGGCTGTATCTGGACACATTACTTTCCTCTTGGCTGTTGAGTTCTTTAAAGGCGCCTCTCCAGAGTGTTAGGGGCAGTGAATTCAGCAAAGGCATCTAGTAAGCCACAGGCAAAGGCAACTGCTTTGTTCCCTTCTCTGGTAGCAGGGTGACCTAGGGCTGGAGCCCCCCCAAGTGAGGAAAGCGCTTGCTTGGGGTGGGGGCTGGCACTCAGTATGTCTTATATGTTTAGCTAAAATCAATCTCATTTTAAGTTTTAGATATTAAAGCAAGACTTTTTTTTTTGAAGTCAGCACGAAAGGGAGCCCCCAGCGTCTCCTCCTCACCATAGATGGTTGGGTGCCAAGAGACACAGGTGATCATTTTCTCCATGGTGCTGTGGAGGTCCGTGAAGGACTGATACTCCTTCAGATGGGTGTCCGTCTTGTCCCCAAATGTGCTCTCCTCCTCTGCAAGGTTCTTCCAGTCATCGATAAACGGGTTCATGATCTCGTTCTGCTGCAGGGCGATTTCGACACTGTTTGATGGTTTTTAAAAAAGAAGCATCCCACATGCTGGATGTTAGTGTCCAATGACACTGCAACTGTCATCACAGGGCTGATTTGTGTACGTGAGGACCATTACTGCTTGTAACCCCAAAGCTGGCGCTGTGAGAATCACTCAGAAGTTTCTCTGAATATCTTCTTTGGGAAATGGTGCCACACTCCGTTTATTTTAGATAAAATTCTGGGAGAAGAGAAACTCACTTCTCTAAAAGTGCTTGCTCCCAGCCCAAAATCCCATTTACACAGACTTAAAAACACAAATAATGTTAAACAGTTTTAAAGTTGGAAGAAAAACTAATATTACTATAGGTTTCTAATTTACGCTGACCAGCGCTGTTAGAGTTCTTATACAAATTCTCCTCTTTCTTTTGGGTCTGTGTTCTCTTTCCTTTATAACAGGGAAGGAACAACAAAAGCCCCTTCTTGTTAGCGCGTGGGCCTGCACCTGCTGAGTTCAAAGCCTCAATCAGACCACGCCTGCCTGTGTCTCTCTCTCTGGAACAGCTAAGAAGCTGTCTGTGCTGTGATTGGTCAGCTCTCAACTTAGAACATTCAGCTGCTCTACAATCCTTGTTATAAATCCTAGACAGAACTAAGTCATGCGATATGAAACATCCCTTTACCTCTGAAAGGTTATAAAAAGTTGGACCCTTCTCTGTGCAACATTACCTCAGCCTCTGTGTAGAAGGGTATGTGGGAAGCATAGATGAATTTTGTGTTTAGACTTTTATCCCACCTATAGTCTGTCGTGTTCTGGCCTCAAACATTCAGATAGGCACTGTTCGGCTTTTAACTGTCAATCTGAAGTTAGGAAAACATGGTGGCTCTCTCGGTTGCCTTCTCTGTGTTTGGTCCAACCCTACCATGAGAGGCCCATGACAGCTTAGCAGAGGGATCTCCGAGACTCAGTAGCTCAAGGCCCTGCTGATAACTGTCCTCACGTCTAAGCCTCACACACGAATCTGCTTCCTAAGATCCCAATATTAAAAATAAGCCTGTGCATACTATGTTTAAAATTCTTCACATGTGCTATCTTACCTTGTAGATACAGTGCTGAAAAAGTCGGCGAAAGATTTTGATTCTCTGATGCTGTCTTTTTCCTCTTCTGAGAATTCTCTTGGCTCATACTGTGTGGTAGCATTTTTAGGAAATGCCCTAACATATAAAAGAAAGTTGAATGTCAAAAACCTGAATCCGAGAAAACCAAGTATAAGTTACAAGTCTGTTTCTGTGACAGCAGTGGCAGAATATGTATATCAAAAATACTTTACCTTAGTAATTTTCTTTATCATAAAATCGATACTCACTCCCAGAGTCTACATCTCCAACATAATGGTAATATAAAAAGCCCTGGGAGCTGACAGGAGGTGTGGAAAATCACAGGAGAGCTAAGAAGAGAGCACGGTCAAAGTCACCCTATCCTTATGAAACCCAGAACTACGGGCAGTGCGCTTGCATTAAAAAAATGGCCTTAAAGGGGCTTAGGTCGTAAAATCTGATTTAGAAATTATTTAAAAATATAGAAAAGTTGTAAGAAGGATATAACTATAAAGAAATTTCTACACCTCCTTTGCCCAGATTCCCTAACGAATATGCATCAAGTTTACTTAACTGTCTTTCTCTTTAAGTCAATATTTACACTATTTACCCCAGTCTCCCTCTCTTCTCTCGCCTCTATTTCATCCAATCAGTTTGTCTGTCTGTCTGTCTGTCTGTCTGTCTGTCTGTCTGTCTGTCTGCTGTCTCGCTGGTGTATGTGGATGGCATAAGTACGCGTCCAGGCACAGGCTTGTATGTGTAGGTGCGCATGAGCGCAGAGAGGATGCCGAGTGTCCTGCTCTAGCCTTATGTGCCTTACGCCCCTGAGATGGTGTCTTCCCCTCCATTCCTCACTGTTCTTCAGCTGCTGGCTGGCCAGCAAGCCTCAGCCACACTCCTACCACTGCCCTCCGGAGTATCAGGGTTTCGGGTGTGGGTGCTGCCGTGCGGGGCTTTTTACATGGGTGTTGGGGTTTGGAGTCTAGGTCCTCATACTGGCACAGCGAGTCTTCTCACCTACCAAGCCGCTGATCGCTCCGGCTCTATTTCCGTGTATTTAAACAAGCACAGTCCGTTCCACTTCCTCAAGGGATGTAGAGTCCAGAGGCTGGTACACACCCTGCGAAGCACTGCAGAGACCCATCGAATGGGAGACCCTGCTCTGAGAACGCAAAGCTAGGGTTTGTTACATTAGGGCAGCAACAGCATCCATGGCAGTTGGTATCTTGTTGGCTTGCCTCCACTGTGAGCATGGCACTGAGCTTCTTCCTCCGTCTGACTCACTGGGTGAGCCTTGGATCCTTTGGTCACTGAGCCAGGAAACGGAGGATAGCCCAATCACTATCAGTGTGGACTCTGAGGGCAGGCTATCTGGCTTGAGAGCCTGATTCAATCACTTGCCACGTGACCCTTGGCTAATTATCTAACTTCTCTGAGCCTATTTCCTTGTCTGTGAATAGAAGTCTCTCAAGCATCTCCGAGTCACTGCCAGGGTGTGTTGTGTGAGTGTGCGCAGGGCCGTGAAGAGAGCCCCCAGCATGCTTAGAATGCTCAATAGGGTCTGGGGCATTTAATCCATGTTTGCTGAAAAATATCAGTGAGTCGCTGCTGTGAGCTGCAAGTGGATTAAACAGCAGTCAGGCCGCAAGGTACAGAGAGTTCGGGGTATGCTTGACAGAACCACATGCTGTTCTTATTGCCTACCTCTGCTGGCATTCGTGGCAGCACACGGAGTGGTGCTGAGAAGGGATGCTGACTCTGAAACCCCAGAGACTTGGACTTGGATCTCGAGGCAGAAATAAAAGAGACGTTTGTGGTTTTTTGAAAGTAGCAAGGCAAGTAAGAGTCATTCTTAGTCTTTAAAGTTTAAAGTGTGTGTGTGTGTGTGTGTACATGTCTGCATGTGCGCACGCATGTGTGTGTGTGTAGACCTTATCGTGTCTGTGTGGTGAAAGGGACGGAGCCCAGCATCTCGTGTGTTAGGCAAGCGCTCTATCACTGAGCAGGCTCACCGACTGCTCTGATTGTTTCCTTGTGAGCGGTTGATAGAGCCTCCCTTTGAGGACCACTGTGAGGACTGATTTGGTGTGTTCAAGTCACACCTGCCATGGTGGGAACAGCTCAAGCACTGCTTGCCACCTCTTCGTGTTTGGGACAGGATCACCTTCTAGAGTTTTAGCATGGCTGTGCACCCATTTCCCTCGTACCTGCCGCCCTTCCCGACGTCTGGATGTAATGAGGCAACACCGTCGTTTTCCTAGTCATCTACTTTGAACCATTGGAGTTCTTATCTTTTCCGCTTGTGAGTCAAGGCCTACTTTTATTTCTCTTCTATTTACTGCCCCTCTCCAGAAAAACAGCAATTGCTATTTTTATTGGTCAGTGTTTCTTGAGAACCTACTACATCCGACGCACAGTGGGTTGGGTCCCTGTTAATTTTGAGCCAATCTCCTTGAGTCGGGCCTGGCCTGACCCTCTTGGGACTTGTCTGTATTCTAGATGTCTTGCCTGGGAAGCCACCTCTTCTTTTTGTCTTAATCTCCCCCTAGGTGTTTCTGGCCATGACTGGAAGTCTTTACTTTTCTCTTCCTCTGGTTGAGCCTGGCCCTTTATCAGTTTCCATATTTTCTTATCATTTCTGCCTTTAGAATGCATGTGTCTGAGTCCTGATGTTAACAACCACACTTGCCTGACTTCTGACTTGGTTGACACGGGACCTGAAAACAGGATTTTGTGTTGTGTACATCATGCTTATAACCCCCTATTTTGATGGTCATGAACTGTCTGTCTGTCTGTCTGCCTGCCTGTCTGCCTGCCTGCCTGCCTGTATGTCTGTCTGACACTGAACTAAGTGCACAGTTGCCCTTCACTGTGTAACTTGAAACACTCTGTTCCATGCCGCACTTCTTTCCTTCATAATAAGCGCATGCGGGGGCTGTCCTAGGATCTAGGTGTACGGCAGAACAATAAGGACAGGCAGACACAGCTTAAACTCTAAGCGTGGTGGGAGAAACGAGACAACGAAAAGTGTGGTCAGAGAGATGACTGCACCGCGGAGAGAGACGCTGGGGACAAAGGCTAAAGGGAGTTGTGTGCTTCTGTAGGAGGCCGCGGGAGGCCTGATCTGAACAGCAGTCTGGACGGAGGAGAGAAGGAACATTCTGCAAGCATGCGTTTACTGGCATAAATATGTTTGGATGGTTCCAGAACAAGAAGCCAGTGTGGCTGGCAGTAGTGAGCTAGAAGAAGTGGGAGGAGTAAGGGCCACAGGTTAGGAAGTGGATCCAGGCCATACGAACCCCTGATGGTGTTGGGGGGCTTTGATCAGGTATAGATCTGAGGTCCACTTTAACAGGATTGCTGCACCTTTGTAGAGGTAGGCAGCCAAAGACGGACACCTGTAGCCCCATCACAAGGATTTATCATACTCCAATCAAGAGGCAGGCATGGCATGGTTGAGGTGGTCCAGTGGAGTAGAGATGGAACATTTTAGTCCGAGTAATTTAGAGATATTTACTGCTTACTAAGATGGGGATGACTCAGGAGACCCCAGGCTTCAGGGTGTAAAATAAAGTTTGCTTTGGCCATTTGAACTTGAGATGCCCACCAGAGTCAAGGAAACAGGAGGGTAAGTGTGTGTGGAGTTCAGGAGAGCGACAGGGCTGGATAAGCCACACCAGGATGAAGTCAGTTAGAGAAAAGACAAAAATGATATAGCCTGGGGCTGGGGCGGGTTTCCTTGACCGATTATACCCGGGAAGTAGAAAAAGCCAGTGACCTCGAAGGAAGTGCTAGCAAGCTCAGAGGGGATTGGTTCTCGCTGTGCCCATCAGTCACACTGGAAGAAGTAATTCTAGGAAGATCAGCAGTCAGTGCTCTTCAGTGAGAACCGAAGGAAGACGTGATCTGGAGATGGGAACTGGATGAGAAGATCGGGGGCCTTGGAAGGAGGGCTCTGACCGGCTTGGGCAGAACGGTGGACAAGAAAACGGAGGCAGACATGTGACACAGTGCTGGTGACATCCAAGTTCTCTTGGACAATTGCCTCGGATCGCATCAGGTGATCGCTAGGGCAACCTCGCTATGGTTTCCGTAGTTTTGATGATGGCATTTTTGTATGTACACATCTTCCTCACCCGTCCTTTCAGTTTGCTACCACCATGCAGATTAACGGTGGCCACATTTTGCCTGGTTTAAAATATAGCTACTTCTGACTCGGCCACTTCCATGTACAGCTCCCTCTGCCCGGCCCCCCCCCCCCCCCCCGCACGCACCACCGAAGATTGTTTGTCTGTGTGTTTTATACCAGACTGCCGTGTCTCCTTTGCTTCAGAATTTGCCAGCCTTTCCTGCTGGCCCACTGATTTTCTGTCTATCACACTGAGAAGGAAACAAGACTTTGGATGCTATCCTAAGGGCTCTGGATGGAAGTTTCTTGTTTTTCTCATAAGTGACGGTGCAGATCTTACCAGTGAAGCCAGAAAATCTGATGGGAGGCGTCAAAATGGCCACCACACCTCTGGGGTGGCCGTGCGTGCCTGTAGTCCTGGCACTGGGGAAGCTAAGGCAGGATCATTGCCAATTGGGGTTCAACTTGAAATACATGACAAGTTCCAGGCTAGCCCGGGGCCACATAGTGAGACTACCATTATAAACAAAGTCTTTGAGCAGGAAGAAGAGAGCTCCTAAAAGACAATAGTAAGATTCCAGGCGCGAGTCAGCCAGCACTCCGACTATTAACACCATTTTTTCATTTTCCTACTTCATGGTTTTTAGCATGTAATTGCATCCCATTCTCTAAGATCGCAAAAGGAGCGTTACTGGGTACAACCCAGTCTTCCTGAATCGGATGCACGTATGTGTCTACTTTATCATCTCATACCATTTTGTCTGTGTGCTTGTGTCCTTGACTTCAGCGACGACTTGCAAGCTGATATCTTTCTCAACTTGTGTGAGGGTGTAATTTTTATCCGGGTAAGACGTACACTCAATGTAGGCATCTTTTACACTAGAGGCATTCTGGTCCCTGAAAGTCACGGGTGCGCCGAATTCACTCCGTTTTCTAGAAATCATGTAGGTCACCTGCAACACACATAAGCAGCAAAGGAAATCTAATGAAGTGTTAGTATGCTCAGGGCCTCTCAGAGCCCCTGGGACCCTTGCTGTCCCTCTCTAGTTCCACACAGCCCTCAGCCGCTATCCCTCAGTGAAGCTGTGCTCACTCATGACAGAGGCAAAAAGGACAAGAGGTGACAGGGGGTTTACATCTGGACCAGGAGGAGACGGGTAGGAGGTTTTCAGAAGCCCACTTGCTATTTGGGATAACCCTGAATGTCATCTGTGTTTCTGAGTTCCTCTAGGGACTCGGGATGAAGCATTCCTTCTAGAGACTATGGCCAATTTGGTCCGTTGGAGCTTTTCTTCCTGCTCAGGACCTTCCCAAGCCCTTTGCACACGATTCTCCCCTCAGGAGTTGATGAGGGGGGAGGAAACACCACTGTGTTCATTTCCTATTGTTGCTCTAACCAACTACCTCAACTGGGGTGGCTTAAAACAAGGGACTCCAGTCTTATAGCTGTGGAGGCAAAACATCTGAGGTTGTCTGGAGGATTCCTGCTGTGGGGCAGTGGAGAACTTGACTTCCATTCTTTCCCATACCCACTGCCAGCTAGCAATCGTCACTGTTCCCTGGTCATGGATATACTCTCCCTCAGGTCTCTACAGTCTTTGAGCAAGCATGTGTGCTGGGGATTTAACCCAGGGCTTCGAGGACTAAAGGTCCTGTTCTCTCTCTCTCTCTCTCTCTCTCTCTCTCTCTCTCTCTCTCTCTCT
>NW_021620536.1:1882160-1914303 GCF_004785775.1 Grammomys surdaster | reverse complement strand
TCTCTCTCTCTCTCTCTCTCTCTCTCTCTCTCTCTCTCTCTCTCTCTCTCTCTCTCTTATGGCATCCTTGTCTACATCTACACTTAATCAACTTCTCAGGTGTTGGGAGCCGACTCTTAGCCGAAAGTGGCTATCATCTTTACAGCCATCTCGAGCCATATACTCTGACAAGAGACTTGTTTCAACAGCCTGCAATAGCTGAGCGCACTCTGATAAACATCTTGTTACACTGTTTAGTGCCCCCAGCTGCCAGGTGCTCCTGGTATCCATGGCTACAAGGCACGTGACGTAGTGGCTTCAGTTGAGATTGTCCACGAGGGCAAGTCACGTGGTAAAGGGTATAAATACCCAGGATTTCCCTTCTATAGGGGAGTAGAGGAGTAGAGGTGTCAGGAGACTGAAGGAGTGAGAATATAGTAAGAAGAGAGGAGAATAAAGAAGACTTGAAGAGACTCCACCGGACTCTGACTTGTATCTATCTTTTGCGTCTCTCGCCCCTTTTTTCCCCTTCCTCCGTCCCCACTTTCTCTCTTGCTAGACCCTGACCTGCCGACCGGAGCAGCAGAACCGGCCGGCCTTTACAAAGTAGCAGAACCTGACGGCCGTTACAAAAGAAACGGCAGCTACACTCAGGGACACCAGTAAAAGCAGATTAGGGCCTTATTCTGTTTGCGACCTCATTATAGCTAAGATACTGCCCAGACCAGTGGTGTCACACTCTGGGGTACTAGGGGACAAGAAACTTTATGATAATTTCCCCTCTTTGGAAACAGATCCAGTCCATGACACCTGCCAAAGAAAGAGACCATTCTTCTACTAGAAAACAACAACAAATCCCCCCTCCTGCCCCCAAATTAAAAAAAAAAACAAAAAAACCTTGCACTTTCTAGTAGCACATACAGCAAAGTTTAGGGTCTCCCTGGAAAGTTAGAGGAAAGTAAAGACTGGAAAGCACCAAGACGCTAACCCGCTTTTCTGATTCTTGGGCAGATTCTTCCTCAATTTCTTTCTCGCTGCCCAGAGATACCCATGGCTTGGAGACGGGCGGCTTGTAGACGTACACTTCTTCTTGAACATACTCCTTGAGTTCCTCTTGTTCCTCTGGCACTTCTGGTGTCTAGAGCAGAACAGAATGCATGCTAGAGCCTGTGGCCTCTCTCGTGTGTGTCCCTCACAGTGAGCTGGACTTCTCTGAGGGTGTGTGGGGCACTGCCCATATTCTTGCCATCTTATGCTTCCAGAAGTGAACTAAGCCACAAAGGGGGAGGGGCTGGAGAAGAAGAAAGAATTAGAAGGACAGACATCAGGATGCAGGGAGATGACAAGGCAAGACAAAGATGGGAGAGGAAGAGGAGAACACCCCACTTGTCAGGAGAGCAGCATTTACTGAATGCCTTTGCAAATGATACAGATAGCTAGGTTTAATGGTTACAATATGGAGCTCAGTTTCCCTGAGTTTATGAAGGGTTATTTGATAAAAGAAAAAAATGTATACATGAATATATGCATATAGGTGTGTGTGTGCGTGCATGTGTGTGCGTGCATGTGTGTGTGTGTGTGTTAGTGGGTGCATTCTATTTGGGAGAACCCAGAGGTATATTTTGTACTCCCAGATTCCTTTGCAGACTGGGGACAGAGCTCACTGTTCTGAAGCTGAGCTGAACTCAAAGGAGCAGAGTCGTGACTGGAGGCCTAGGCATACTGCAGATCACCGCTCCCTCCGGCAGCCAGCCTGCGAGGCCTTCGGATTTACTCACCTTTAAAAAGTTTTCCTTGCCTTCTTCAGTTCCAATGAGGTAAAAGTTAAGTCCGTATTTGAAGTCTTTGTCGTAAACCAGGAGAAGCTCCTCCCCTGGGTACTCCTGCAGGGGGACATCAGCAGAGGGGGAGGGTTAGTGCTCATTCAGCTCGAGCTGGTGCCAAGGTCAGACCGACACAGTCTGAAATGTAAACATACTGATAATCTGCCTTCTTGGCCCAACTCCCAAATTATTTGATTAAAACCACAACGGATCCATTGGAAATTTTACCATATGATTAACAAACCAGATTTATTAATTTTCATTTTATAAGTATAAGCGTTTTGTTTGAACACGTTTGTGTGGACCATGTGTGTGTCTCCTTTCCATGACAGTCAGAAGAGAAAGCTGGATCCCCTGGAACTGGAGTTAGCTGGTTGTGAGTCACCATGAGGATGGTGGGAACCAAATCTCCTTTGGAAGAGCAATCAGTGTTCTGAACAGCCAAGTTCTCTCTCCAGCCTATGACCATATGACTTTGTTTTTAACAGAAAGAGGGAAGCATCATGTTTGAGGAAAATGGTTCCATTGGTGTAAGTGGGTTGGCCTGATGCTATTTCTATTCTAATGCTGGTTTGAGCCCCCAGAACTGGCTGTCCCAGAGACGAGAGAGTTTATACATAGATGCTAGCTGCCCCTTGCCCCCTGTTAATTGTGACTGGTAAATAAAGATGCCAGCAACCAATAGCTGGGCAGAAGAGACATGGGTAGGGTTGAGGTTTTGTGGGCTTAGGTCAGAGGGAGGACTACTGTGCAAACGTGTCTACTGTGCAGATTCCCAGTATCTGTAACTTCAGTGCTGGGGTCAGGGGAGGCAGGAGGGTTCTCCAAATTCACTGGCCAGCTAGTCCAGCCTAAGTGACGGATTCCAAGAAATCCATCACTTGTGTAGAAAAAATAACATGGAGTGCTATTGAGGAAGATGCCTGAGGTTGATACCTACACTCACAGAGGTATACACACACACACACACACACACACACTTCCACAACACATGCACACACATGCACCTGTACCTACAGAGGTACACTTACCCACTCCAACACACATACACACACACACACACATACACACACACACACACTCCTCCACAACACATGTACACACATGCACATGCACCCACAGAGGTACACTTACCCATGCGAACACACACATGGAAAAAATGAGGAAGGGTGAATAGTTTGGTAGTGTAATCTATATGGTAGGAGGCAAAGCAGGACCAAACAATGAACTAAACAACTTAAACTATATAAGAAACATATTTTGAGACAGGTTCTTAACTTTGTAGCTCAGGATGGCCTTCAAGTTGTTACTCATCAGGCATTGGCCTCAGACTCAATCCTCTGGCCTCGGCCTCCCAAGTACCACCATGCCCAGCTAGATTGCTATTCTGACAGGGGTAAGAATGACTCTTTCTTTTGTGGTTCCCACATTGGACTTCCAGGGCTGAAGGTACGGGGTTGACAGCATTGAATGCGAAATTGTCCCAACTCATGTTGTATTCAGGGAAATTCTTGAGTTAGGACTGAGAGCAAAGGGCTAGCTTGTATTTACCCGGACAATTTTTTTGACTGGGTGGAAGTCCGATACCGCGGCTCGGTTTTGCAAGTCTGCCATGATATCTTCTTTTTTGATGAGCTTATACGTTTGTTCATCTGTCATATCTTCTTCTACTCGACAGTTGAATATTTCCTGGGTCTTGGTAGTTAATACTAATGGATAGATTTCTGGATGGCCTGTGAACACAATGTAGAGTTTGGACATTAAATACAACAGAAACTACTAGTGTCAAGAAATGCTTGCTTAATTTTAAATAACTTTCTTGGTTAAAAGTTTGAGACTCAGAAGAAAGGCACCCGAGTGCCTACATTGGCCCCAAGGTGGGTGCCACCATGATGAATGAGTACGAGGTGAAGGAGTAGGAAAGATGGAGCGTGCAATAGAGAGATGAGGGAGAAAGCAAAGCCGAGTGGTTCGTGTACTGTGGAGAGAGGTGGGACTGGACAATGCAATAGAGACGGGGAAGCCTGTGCAACCATCTGAGGCCATGGTGATGTCCGGGTCTGGGCTGCCACCAGGGGCCACATCTGAGTCCCTGTTCATATGACAGCCAGGGCCTTTTTGATGACTGAGGCCCCATGTTACTCAAGGCCATGAGGAAGTGCCTGCTCTGAGCTGCTGCCTAAGGCCATGTTGGTGTGTGGGCATTGTACTGAGCTGGCTCAGCCCCTTGCCTGTGGTGGGAGAGCTCGTCTTCCTCTGGCTGTCACACTCCAAAGAGCTGGCCCTGCCTCTCGTCTGCCATGGGGTGGTATAGGGGTGGGAGAGGTGTGCCTTGCAGCAGGCAGGTGGGCTGGCCCTGAGGGTGTGAGAGTGGGAGACCTGGCCCCCACTCTTTGCCAGATGCAGCACTTGGGAGAGTTGGCCCCACACCTCTCCTAGGCAACATGGGAGAGCTGGCCCTGGTGGTGTGGTCACAGGAGAGCTTGCAGGCTGACCAACTCAGCTTTCCCTCAGACCCAGATCCAGGGCTTTAAGTTGGCCCACTACCACATTTAACCCATCTGTGAACTGCAGGAGCGTGTGCAGGGGCCACTCCTGCAGATCCAAAGCTGCAGGATCTCCATGACACAGAGCAAAGGCAGGATATCGGAGAAGAGTCTTGGTGAGGATCCCGGACTGATGATATAACAGAAGCCAGAGGCCTTGAACCAGACCACAGAGTCATTGCAATGGGGATTTGCAAGTAGAGCTATTTGTACAAATGAGCATACTGTGTGGCTCACTGTGACACACAGCAACGTCCACAGCCAGATTTGCTGTTTTTATTTGTTGTTTTTTTTAATTGTTTTTCTTTTGTGAGGAGGTTGCAAGGGCAGAGGGTGGGTATGAAGCCACAGGGAGAAGAGGGGGATTGGGGTGTATGATGTAAAACTCATGAAGAATCAAAAAAGATGAAGAAAGTTTTTTAAAAGGTTCATTGGGAAAGATCCTGATCGTGGAGAAGTCTCAGACTGAGGAACATATCTCAGGAAGGACCACATTCCATATCCCTGCCACACATACAGAGGGACATCATTCAGGGAGGACCTCACTCCACGTCCCTGCCACACATACAGAGTGACATCACTCGGGGAGGACCACACTCCACATCCCTGCCCTCTGAGCGTGTCTGTCTGTGAGAGTGTCTTTGGAGAGATCTCACGGAAGAGCAAAGGTCCATCCTGAATGCGGGTGGCACCATCGGTTCCATAGAATGGCCCTGGACTGATTACAAAGGAATGAGAGGGAAAAAAACTAGCTTCATCTCTCTTTGCTTGTTGACCACAGGTGCCATGTGACCTGTCCACCCATCCTCCTGTTGCATGCTTCCCTCATCTGGGTGTACTGTGCTCTTCAAACCATGAATAAAACAAAACCTTCATTCCTAAAATAAGGAAGTATGTAGGTAGGTAGGTACATGAATGGATAGATACAGATAGATAGATAGATAGATAGATAGATAGATAGATAGATAGATAGATAGATAACTATCAGACAAAACCACCATGATCTCCATCTTCCTCTTTCCCTTTCTCCCTCTCTCCTCATCTCCCCTGCCTCTCCCATCTCCCATCATCTTCCATCTCCCCCCTCCCCATTTCTCTCCCCGCATCTCCCTTCCTCTTCCTCTCTCCTCTCCCCCCTCCCCTCCCCTCCCTCTCTCTCTGACCAACGAGAGACCATTCTCTGTGGTGATCCTGGCCTTGTTGAAGAAAACCAAGGATTCGGGGCCGAGGGCTGCTGTTCTGCGCATGTGCTGGAGGGCCCTGTTGGGGTTGCACATTCCTCAGAAGCAAGACTCCGAGGAAGGAAACATAATCCTGAGGCACTGGGCAGGCCGCTTTCTCTAAGAGCCAGGATGGCTCAGGGCCTCAGTTCCTTGTGGTCTGGAGTCTTTAGGGATGCTGCTCTTGGTCAAGTAAGGGTGTGGGAACTTCTGCCTCCATGCCCACCTGGGGCTCTCAAGATAGGCTGAGGTGGTTTCACTCCTTGAGATGTTTTTCCTACCTTAGCACCCTGTGAGAACTTTCTAGAAGGATCTGAGTTAAGGAAATGGCACCACCACATCTAAGAAGTATCAGAAATCATGTCTTTTCTGTAAGAAAGAAACAGCCCAAGCATCCTTCCTGTCATGGCACAGGGCCTTCTCAGTAGATGGTCCCAGGAAGCCTTTTTCCCTCTGCTCCTGTGGCTCCATCAAAGCTCTGAGGTATCAACTCTTCTCTGCTGATTTCTCAGTGTTCCCATGATTGTGCCTCCATGGTACACCTCACTTCAGTGTGACAGGCCTCCCCGCATTGGAAGGCTTCGTGAAGATGCCCTGTGATGGCTCTTAATGCCAGCGCCCAGGGAGGGCACCATGCCTACACTACAGAAGTGTCTCTCTCAGACTTCAAGCAAGAAAACCGGGAGTCAGCTGCCACTCAGCACAAAGGCTGCCAAGTCAACATTTCTGGCTCAGCTTTGTCCTCCGACCTGGTGATTATTTGGGAAGTGTCACAATTCATTCCCTTGGTCGTCTCTATGAAAATACCGTCAGAGTGGGGCTCCCTGATAACCCAGAATAAAGGCCTTCCTTGCTGTTCAGAAAAAAATTGAGACTCTAAATTTATTGTTCTTACGTTTCAAGTGACTACATTTGTTATAAACATTTTGAAACACAGGCTGTAAAGATGGCTCAGTCAATCGCTGTCTTACCTTGCAAACCCGAGGACTTGAGTTCTATCTGTAGCACCCATGCAGAAGGTGCGCATAGTGGGGAACTCTTGTGATGCCTGCAACTGTGGGTATGAGGGAAGTAGTTGTTTGACGCTCCCACATTTACTTCCCCCTCTCTGAAGAACTAGCCTGGAAGTGTGAGTCAAATAAACCCTACCTCCCTGTGTTGCTTTTGTGTCTGGTTATTTTATCACAGCAACAAAAATAAGTTCTGGAACGGGCTCTCACACTGTGAAGTCCCAGGCTGTCCTAGAACTCACGTTGTAAACCAGGTTGTCTTTTAATCTGTGGTGATCTCCCTGACTTAAGATTGTGTTTCATGTTTCCTACTCCTTCCAGACACACGTTTCTGATCCTACTGGCTTTCATAACGATGGTCCATCTTCATTCATTGGACATCTTTTAAAGGCAATCTTATAAATAGGATTTAACATTTCCTTATGTAGAGGTTAGTAAACATTATAGGCTATTTGTAGCTGGGGCAGGCAAGTGATGTTCACTGTGAATAAAAGGCGACGGACAGAATGTGCATCCGTCCAGGGCCTTCGTGGTCCAGCATAACAGACGGAATGGGGCAACGCCCAAGGATGCTGCCAACCCACATGATCTGCAGTAAAACTGAGTGAGAAGGGCTGTGTAGTGGGAAAATTTCCCCACAAGTTGGGAGGAGCTAAAGTAGGAGGAGTAAGGAGAGGAGGAAGAGGAGGAGCGAGAGAGACAGAGATGTAGGAGCCATGGATGACCATGCATGTACCGAGAGCAGTCCTGGGTAACAACTTATATCTAGGTTAGTTACTTGGTTAACACTTCCAATTGTGTGGGCATCTTGTTAATTGAGCGTTACCAAACATATAAAGCCTTTGGATAATGTTTAACCATTAGAGTCTCATTTCTACCGGGTACCGCGTGGTGCCCTAAGAGGCCAGAAGAGGGCATCAGATCCCTCTGCAGCTGGCATTACAGATGGTCGTGAGCCACCATGTGGATGCTGGGAATCAAATCCAGGTCTTTTAGAAGAGCAGCTGGTGCTCTTAAACACCAGGCCATGTTTCCAGCCTCTCCCTTTATTTTTGAGAGGATTCTGGGGATCAAACTCAGGTTGTCAGACTTGTCTGGGATATGCTGTATCTACAAAACCATATTGCTAGCCCTTAATACTCTCAGTAGATTTATTTTTTATTTTTATTTTATTTATATTTATTTATTTTTAAAGGTTTATTTATTTATTTTTATGTTATGAGTACACCATTGTTCTCTTCAGACACACCAGAAGAGGGCATCAGACCCCATTACAGATGGTCATGAGCCACCATATGGTTGCTGGGAATTGAACTCTGGACCTCTGGAAGAGCAGCTGGTGCTCTTAACTGCTGAGCCATCTCTCCAGCCCAGATATATTTTTTAAAAGGCCAGTGTTGTCTATATCTGTTTCTCAGTTTAAGTTCTACTTTCTTTTTTTTGTTGTTGTTGTTTCTGTTTTTTTGTTTGCTTTTTAATTCCTTACTTTAAGAATTCCAGGCCAAGTGTGGGGACACAATCCAAACACTCGGGAGAGGTGGAGGCAGGCAGAGCCGCAGTTTGGGGGCTTGTCCGGGTGGCATAGTGAGACTCTGGGTAACGAACTTTGTTATTCCCACTTACCCATACTCTCCATGTTCATTGGCTCCTCTTCTTCAGCAACTAAAACACAAAGAAGCATCAACTTTGAATCACGTTGATTCACTTGGTTATAATATTATAAAACATCAGAACATAGCATGCAAATACAGACATGAACTGGAGAACTCAAGTACCATGTGGCCAGCTACGACCAAGTAGGCAATGGTCTTGCTCACAGTCACTCTCGGTGATGTAGGTGCTGTGGCATTTTGCTAATATTGTAGTGAAGCCAGTGGGGAAAGGCCAGCCTCTGAGATACTGCAGTGTCTGACTTCATAGAAGCAAAAGTGTTTCATTTTTCTTGATAGGTCAAGCCACAGTACACAGTATATAATATACAACAACAACAACAACAACAGCAACCACCATCACCACCAATCCTACCAGGTAATTGTGGCTTCATCTTCTTTTTGCCCTTTTTCTGGACCTTGGGGCTCTTCTGTGGTTTTGGTGCCATGGCTCTGATGTTGACTACAAAAAGAGAAATCATTAGTAAATCTTTGTTTACGCTATCAAGTATGAAACATTCCTATTTAGTGAACATAATGTTTTCTAGGTTTGGGACTGGATTAGATCAACAATGCATTTTCAACAGGAACTTGTGTACCAGGACTAAAGGTTTTAACACAACAACAGTGTGATTGATACCGTCCTGTTTGGTTCTACAAAGCTGCTGGCTGAGGAGCAGCACCACCTCTGTTTCACAGGGGTTCACTTCTCTGAAGGCGCTCAGTGCTACCTTGTACTGTGTCTCCTCACAGGTGTTTCAGCTGCACAGATACGCTTAAAGTCCACGGGGTGAGGCCAGCCCTCAGCACGCACAACTGAATGTAATCTTTTAACACATGGGTCCACAACATGCACATCTGGACATGATTTTTACATTAACATAATTTAAGTCATACAGGTCTTAGCGTGTGATCATGTAACCATTAAGATCTCACTTGTGACATCCTAGGGTGCTTTGATCTGGACAAGGTCACCTGCATGACATTTGAATCCCTGTCATGATGCCCACCATGGGCTCATCCTATTAAATGGTCAAGAGTGTGACTTCAGAGTCAGGTATAGTGGCCATACCTAAAATTAGAGCACCTGGGAGGCTGAAACAGGAGGATCAGCATGATCTGAGGCCAGCCTGGGCTACCGTATGGGACATGTGGTTTTATGAATCTATGCACCAGGATTTGAAAACAGCCTCTGCTTTAAGCTGAATGGTCCTGGGCAAACTACAGATCTTCTTGGTTTCTGTTTATTTCTTTGTTTCATGGGAATAATAAAGTCTACCTCACAAGGTGGCTATGAAGGTTCAATAATAATAATAATAATAATAATAATAATAATTGCATCATCAAGTCCCTGCTGAGGAGTTTGTCTTATTTTAGCAAATTGACATCAACACAGACTGAGCATTATTTTATAGCTGATGGCTGAAGCATGACCAGGTCTTGCTGTTGTTATTTATACCCTTCATTGCAAACTCTTGAGCAAAGCATGGGTGTCTGTGTGTTTGCCCCCCCCCCTCTCTCTGTTTTGTTGTATTACACCTTTACATCTCTCTTGCATGCAGTGAGAACAGAGTCATCACTGTGTGTGTGCGTGCATGAGGTGGGGGAGGGGTGCTGTATGTGCGACTGTGCTTGTCAGTTACTCAAAGGACAACAGTTGGAGTCATTTCTCTCTTTCCACCATTATGTGGGCTCTGGGGATCAGTTTGTCGGGCTTACAGAGCAAGCGCTTCTCATGCTGAGCCTGGGAAGTCCAATACGTGTGTTTTTAAATAGTCATAATTATAAATTACACTTACAGGTGTTTATGCCAGGCAGTTTGAAGAATTTCACGTGCATTTTAAGTTCAATGATTTTTTTTTTTTTTTTTTTGGTCTGAAGCAGGATTTCCCTATTTGCCTACCGACACTGGCTTTGAATTTAAGAAAAAACTGCCTCAGTTTTTCTGTGAACTTAACCTTGGCCACACGATATTATTATGGTCGTTTTTTTCACTATCACTTTATAAGGTCGGGTCTCTGATGTGGGGACATGGAGAACAGTGAGCATAACCTCCACACCACAGCATCCCTCAGAAGGCTGTGTCTTATTATAAATATATCACAACTAGGATTTCTATTGCTGTGGTGAAACACCATGCACGACCAAAGGCAAGCTGGGGAGGAAAGGGTTTATTTGGCTTCCGAATCATAGTCCTTCATTAAAGGACGTCAGGACAGGGACCTGGAGGCAGGAGCTGATGCAGAGGCCATGGAGGGGCGCTGCTTACTATGCTGCTAACTGGAGTGCCCAGCCCGCTTTCTTATAGAACCCAGAACCACCAGCCCAGGATGGCCCCACCCACAATGGGCTGTCCCCTCCCACATCAACCATTAATTAAGAAAATGCCCTACAGTTGGGTTTCACTGAGGAATTCTCTCAACTGATGACTCTAGCTTGTGCCAAGTTGACATATAACTATCCAGCACGCAAATAGAACCACTTAAAGCAGGATAGAACCACTTAAAACAGAATAGAACCACTTAAAACAGAATAGAACCACTTAAAACAGGGGTCTTGGTCGACAGAGGTATACTTTATGCTTTGATCAATATTCTTTGATTCTGACGTTTTTGGAAATTCCTAGTCAGTCTCTCTCCCTTTCTGTCCCCTATTCCCGCTGCTGCCCCGTGTGTATGCACGACTTTTTAACTTGATTTTTAGTGATCAAACTCAGGTGCTCACAGTTGCAGGGCAGGCACTTAGCCAAACAGAATTATCTCTACAGCCCTGAACTTTCTACTTAAAAGTTTTAAAAGTTACATTTATTTATCTATTTATTTATTTATTTATTTATTTATTGTGTGTGTTTAGGGCAGGGGACAACTTACTGGAGCTGGTGGTCCTTCCACCATATGAGGTCTCAGTGTCAAACTCATGCCATTAGGTTTGGTGGCAGGCACCCTTACCTACTGAGCCACCTCACCAGTCCAAATTTCTATTTTTTAAGTATTCTGCAAATAAACGACTGTCTCAGCTTTTCAGACCGAATAGTCTTGATCTCATTCATCTGAATCATAGATTCAGGTGGTGGACCTCATTCTCTTTTGGAAAATTTCTCATCAGTTGATTCCTCTCCTTTTTCTATTCCAGTTTCATTTGGCCAAAAGTACTCAGTAGCACTGTATACATCGGCCAGCTTCATCCAGCTGCAGAGTACCCAGTTACAGAGGTGAGAGCGTGTGCACGCGTGCGCGCGCACACACACAGACACACGCGCGCACATGCACACACACACTGCCACCATCATTACTGTTCATTGCATATTTTATACAATGAATAGTGTTACTTATATATGCATAAAATGATCAAGTTTCTTTTCTATACAAGGACATTCTCTTCCAGTGTAAGTGATGTCATTTGAAATGCAAATTCCCTAAGCCCCCTTTACTTCCCAGGAGTGGATTTTGCAGTCTTAGGAGCATTTATCAGAAAGTGATGCTGCTCTGGTGGTCTGCTGTCTCACTCTGCCTCCATCAGTCTTGTTCTGACGTATTCCGGAGGTGCTGTGAGGAGCTGACACAGGGCCTCAGACACAAGGCTGCCTGAAGAGTTACTGTGGATCCATCCACTCAGCGTTTAGCATACAGTACTTCAAGGGGAAGGGAGGTCGCTCTGAGCAGCAATTAAGTCCTGGATATGCTAATCACTAGGGGAATAAGACAAGAGCCCTCCTTCAAAAGCCCTCTCTTCATCTACTTGGTTAGCCCTCCCCCACCCCCAGTGATCCGCTTCAGTCCACATTAATCCTCTACTGTGTTGATGAGTAACCGGGATCACGTCATTCTCATATTCATTTATGCATAATTTATTGAGCTCCCACTGCGCGCCAAGCAATGCGAGAGCAAGAACAAGACCGTATACGCCCTCGGTTCCCAATATCCTTAGATCGCCGTTAACTGCTCTCTCATAGCTGTTTTTGTCTCACTGGCTCGGGCTGCAAACTTGTCGAAAGTAGTGAAAAAAGTACTTTTTTATTTCGTAGGCTTCACTTCCACTTTCTGGGAAGTTTCCAAATGCCCTTGATATGGTAATGAGATATTTAGTTTTCCCATGCCACCTTTCCCGTTCTGAAGCGCCCTTACCTGGAATCACTAGAGGGAAAAGAAAGCAGCCTCTTGGTAATTCCCGGGAGAAATGCTCCTTCGAGAGTAGGAGATGGGAGCCTGACTCTGCTTGCTCAGAAAAATAAATCTCAATTTCCAGCAACGCTGGCTGGCAGTTGTTGCTAGGACGCGTCCGTTGCTAAGATAAAAAAAATTGTCTCTTCTGTTGAGATTGACAGAACCCTTTCACCAATACCTTATCCGCTCCCCAACAGTTTCTCTCATAGAAGGCTACTGATTGGTTGTTGTGATGTGACGTCACCCAACGTAACCAGAGAGGATCCCAGTTTTCCGCTTGCGATTTAGGTCTCCGTTTGTGGCACTGGTTCCTCTTGACCCAGATCCATGCCCCGCCTTGCATCCACTGCAACGTTACTCAAAGGGAAGTTCTTGTAGGGTGCGGGTGGGCAGCTCCCAAGTCAGCCACCTGACCTCCCTGTTGCAGGGAGCAGGATGCACCTAGGGACCTGTGTAAAAATTGGAGAGTGGAGCGGAGGTTGCATTCGGGTTGTCCTGGACGTCCTTGACTACTGCGGTGCTTTTTTTTTCTCGCCAAAGAATTTTGTATAGAGTTTGACTCAAGCCGGAGCTACAAGACTCAGAGGACTAGCTGCCTGAAGGGTTGCTGTTCTTGTAAGGATCGCTTCATCTGACTATGGGCCCTCGGGGATTGTTAGAGCGAAGCCCATCTCTCCAGCTTTCCTTCTTTTCTTTAAAAATACAAATTAAAACTGCTCATTTGTGACCTGGCAAAATTTAGTAAAGTAATGCAGTTGACCACAACAACTGATTTAAAGAGTTTTGTTTAAGACAGGATTTTACTGCCCTAGAACTCCCTCTGTAGGATGGATAGATGCACTGACGGATGGGTGGATGCCGCCACAGTTTAACAGAGCCAGAATTAAACTTCCTGTCTTTAGCTATCTTTTCAAATTTCTCTCTCTCCCTCTTTTTCTCCCCCCTCCCCCTGTATGTGTTGTGTAGACAATTGCCACCGTGCATATATAGAGGTCAGAAGGAAAGATCCTTGCCTTCCACCTGTTTGCTGTTTTTATGTGCAGGAAAACTGGCATTACAGATGTGCACCACCACACCCAGTTCTACATGGGTCCTGGTGATTCCAATACAGTTCCCAACACTTGCAAGGCACTAAGGCATCTCACAACCCCATGGTTCAGATGTTTTTCAGGTTCCTCCCCTAGGTGGTAGCATCCCAGTAATTTGGTTGGCAAAACTAGAAATCTAAGAGCCATCCCTGATTCCTGTTGCCCTGCCCAGAGCCAACCTATTACTGAGTTTTACCATTTTCCTACCTGAATATGTCACTGAGAATCCATCTATAAGCCGCCTTCTGCCTTTTCCTTATTTCTGATGACCTCATCTGTCACCTAACTAGAAACAACACTGCCTGGGCACAGTCCACGGTCCACCCTCTTTCCTCTAATTCCCTCTAAGTTACCATGAGTGTTCTGAATCAGGGATTGGAGTCTGAGATCACTCTTTTTGCACATGTTAGGGTTGTGTGTAAAAACTTGTGTAAAACTCTGAACATGACCTGAGGGACAGCCAGCAGGTGCCAGGTACCTTTCTTGCTCGGTTTCCCACATCCCTGAGCTCATACAGCGAGATGAAAGGTGAAGACAGAGGCTCTGATGTTCTCCTCTGTCTCCACACGAGCACACGGTATATGAGCCATTCTCACAAAGATTTTTCTGTGTTTTGTTTTTTGGGAGTTTGACATTCTGCCCCACACTATATATTCATGTTTCTGTCGACTTTTAAAATGTGTGAAGTCACTGTTGACTGAAATAGATATAAAATGTAATGAAAATGAAAACACAGGAAGCCAGGACACACTCACCCGTTGGTTTTCTGCAGCCCTGACATCCTGACTCAGGAGACAACGTGTCCCCAGTGGCTCCTCCTGGCTTACTAAGGATGCCTCTTCCTCTTGAAACCAAGGTACTGTTTCTTTTTCTGCCTCAGTCTGTGCGCTTTTCTCCACTTTCATGGCACATAAGGGCTTCATCTCCCTGAGCTCAGGTCAAACGCTGTCTCCTCTGCAAAGCCACGGAAGCCTGAAGCATTTGTCTCCCCTGCTTTTCCATTTGACTGTCACACTGTGTCACTGAGGCCACTTAACACGGCATCTCCACGCTTGACTCTAAGGCTGGAGTAATACCTCATTTGCTTTAATTGATACCATCCAACACTGCTCCTGATATATTAACCCATATATGTTAAATATATAATATATACATGAATACACACATATATTATGTATAATATATTACATATCACAGACAATGGACATATTATATGCGTTATATGTAAATGTATAATTGATTAATTGCTTCTTCTGATAAATGCAAGAGAAATTAACAGAAGCTGTTTTCCTATTCCTCAAGTGATATATTTTCCTTTAAAAAAAATCCCCCACAATGCTGTTAGATTTCAGGATGATCATAATCTTGTGATTTGGCTGAGACATGGGTTTTGCTGTCATCTTTCTTTTAGACACACCCCAAGGGATGAATCAGAAGTCACGATACCAAGAAAGTAAAAAAAGAAACAGGAAGTGTTTAGTGATTTTTTTTTTTCACGTTGCAGATTCATGACTGACATCTTCTTTGGTGGAAGTGGCCAAAAGACTGGGCTGGGATGATTATTGAACACCTATGCACTCTCAGAGGACATGGATTAAATTTGCCTCAAACTTGAATGTATTCAAAGTTAGTTTCAGTTTTGTTAGTTAAGGGAAGAGGTAGTGAGTCCCAGAATAACAACGGGAAATAGCAGCTAGAGAAATTTCAGGTTGAGTTTACTGCGGAGAATCTGGTAAGTCAGAGATAAGATTTTTACTAATTTTGCTTTTTAAAGAGCTTGGAACTGAGGGCTGTGAATAGGTATCTCTATATCATTATTTGCATCAGTATGCTTGGAAGAGAGGGCCGGTGAGAAGGAAAGAGGAGGCCTTGTTTAAGCTCTCAGATTGCTTCTAGGTTCCTGGGAAACTGTCTTAGCCTGTGTCAGAGGGACCAGAGGCACATCCCCCAGTGAGTTCTCAGTCTCATTTCTCAGCAACGAGAGACTCAGTCGGTGGCAAAGCTGTAGCTATGGATAGGAAGAGCCAATTCTAATAGATACGGTGGGCATAGACACCCACATGTGCAAGTCCCTGTGTGTGCAGGTGCGTGTGTGTGTACATGCATGCACACACATGTGTGCATGCCTGAGTGTATGCGTACAGTCAGAGGACTTGTTCCTCACAAGCCATCCATAGAGGTTTTAGAGACAGCCTGTCACGCTAGCCTGAAACTCACCAAGCAGGCTACACTGGCTGTCTGTAATACTGTAGGAATCCACTCACCTCTGCCTCCTCAACACCAGGATCACACACACACACACACACACACACACACACACACAGATGCACACGTGTGCACGCTTGCCTGTTCTGGGGATCAACTTCAGGCCCTCATATTTACACAGTAAGCACTTTACTGACAGAGCTACCTCTAAGCCCCAACTGTGGTGATTATAAAAAGGAAACCTAGTAAGACTAAGAGGAGAAAGCATTCTCCCTGCCTTTACAGAGGGCTGAGCCCAGTGGGGACTCAGAGTGACTCATGACCTGTGTGTCCCTGTGTGTGAGATCTGTACGGTATAGACAGCAGGTGTCTTCAGAGAGGACCGTTCAGAAGCCCAGGAGCAAACAAACAGCTTCATCTGGAAATGAACTGTGCTGTGTAGGTCTTCACACTAAGAAACAGCTGAGAGGAAGAGAGCCACTGCAGGTGAGAAACCCTTGGTGTTTGCAGGCGTTGAGCAGTGGTGAATCGTCACCAGAGAAGTCTAATTTTTTTTTAACCTTTAGGACATTTTGAATGTTTTAAAAGTGACAGTACTGCCTTTAAAGTAGGAAAATTATGTTTAAGACAAAGTTTGTTATTGTCTGAACATGTGCTCTTGACAAGCTAAACTGTCCAGAACTCCGTGTGGGAGTGATGGTGCTTTCCTCAGAGGAAACCAGAAAAAGTTGGGATGAGTGAGCCTTTCCTACAGATCACAGGCAGCTTTCTCAGGCAGTCCTGGCTCCCACAGAGAACCTTCTATTGGAGAAAAGAAGGGGAGAAGAGGGAGAGTGAGCCAGAGGGAGAATGAACTGATTCTTCTCTCCGCCAAGTAGACAGCTTCGAATTTAAAATATAATCTGTGTCCAACTTTCGTCATGTGAGGGGAGAAGTCATAAGGTTCGATCAGAAGATGAGTTCTCACCCCCGAGGCTAGCCAGTGTTGCTCTCCCACTTTTGAACAGTTTGGTGAGCCATCCCCAAAGTTACCCAGTTTGGAAAATTCTCTTTTTAATTATTTGAAATGTAACCAAAAGCATGCATATTAGCAATAGAAACCACTCCTCTCCGCATCAGTTGATATTCCTGTTTCTGCGATTTAAAAACAAAACAAAACAAAAAACCAAAAAACCCTTACAAAAGCAGTTTGAGAGAGAAAGTGTTTACTCTGGGTCACAGTTGGAGAGTGCATCAGGGCTGGGAAGAGATTGAGGTAGCTGGTCTGTTACTCCCACAGTCAGGAAGGAAGCAGAGAGGAGGCTGGACCTCAGCTCGCTTCCCTCTCTTACACAGTCCAGTACTCAGGTCCATAGAATGATACCATCCACAACTAGGGTGTTTCCATCACAACTAAACTAATCCAGTTCATCTCTCAAGGCACGCCTAGAGGTGCCTTCTAGGTCTTCTAGATCTTTCTAGGCCATTCTAGATCCTGTCAAGTTGACAATATTGATCACCACATCCCTTATTCCTATCACATATACTGTGAATGTGTTTTTATAATATTAGTAAGACCAGATGCCAAATTATTAGCCTTTTTGGACTTCTAGTAGACCTTAATCTGTCCCTTCTTGCTTGACATTGCCGTGGGAGGCTCAGCACAACACCTCTCTGTGGCTTTTCACAGTGAATTTGTTGTTCAATCATAATCTTAAGTTACGTTCAAAGTGAGTTCTTTGGTGTTGATTAAATGAAAATTTGAATATCAAACCCCATCTTTACTAGGAGTGTCTCCAAGACAAAAAACACTTATCCAAACTATGTCCTTTAGATCAGTGCTACCCAAGGGTATTTGTCTCTAGTCTGTGAAATATTTGTTACTCATGCAATATAAGAAGTATTGAAATTGAAAGTGTTAACAATAAATTTATAGAAATTTGAGGGCAACTGTATTTGAACAAAGTTGGGGCTCATTTACCAAATGCCTGTATCTCAGCTCCTTAGGAGAGATGCGTTCTCACTGCCTTTGCAGAGTGGCTGAGCCCAGTGGGCACTCAGAATGACTCACACCTTCTCTATCCCTGTGTGTGATCTGTACTGTATGGGTAGCAGCAGTTTGTATTATAGTGAGCATACCCACTTGTGAAGGAAATGAAAACAAGCCCTTAAACAACACGAGAAGCCTGCTTCAGCATCTCAAGGACACACTCAAATTGGACCTCCTGAGTCTGCTGACTGCTTCTCTTCCTGCGGCTCTCATCCCCATGGTACTGATTTTATCTTCTTGACTACTCAGTATAGGCTTAAGAGTTATTGCTCACAATTGGTATTATTTTCAGACAGTTTCTTGCTTTGTATCCTAGTGTGGTCTCAAACTCGAAATCTTTTCGCTTCCCATCTCTTAGAATTGCAGGCGTGTGGTCCCACGGAGAGGGGGGAGCTCAGGAGGCCCTGTTGCAGCTAGGGAGCTCTGGGCCTCTGGTGGCTGTGGAGGGAGAGTATGTTTCTTTGTGTGCAGGGCCACTGGTAGGCTGTCTGTGCTCCAGTGCATGGTCCCACACCTGTACACACTATAGATAGGGCTAATTAGGCTCTGTGAATTGTAAAGATAAAAAAGAGAACATGAAGTTGGTGGGGGCAGGGTGGGTGTTAAGGAGAAAGTGGAGGGACGGATATGATGTAAATATATTGTATACATACAATATTGTCAAAATATAAAGCAAAATAGTATGCAAAACATTTTATTCCAATCACATATAGTAATCACTGTTTTGTAGTCATTTTGTAATAATTAAAAGAAGGGAACAGTGAAAAATAAATTCTCAATAATGGTAAAATAAATACATCAGCAGACTGTGTAGTTATAGAAAATAAATATTCATATTCTTTATACCCTTGTTCTAAAAGGTATTTCATTTTTGTTGTCTTTGTTTATTTTTTTTTTAATGAAGACAAAACCAAACATGAACTCAAGATTATACAAAGTCAAGATCGTCATTTTCTTCTACTTTACTTGGAAACCTTGTCCTGCTAGAGGGTCTGCAAGGGTGATGCCCTGGCACAGAGCTGCCAACTCCTCTGGTATTGATGTTCTCTTTGTAAACCCTTCCTAAGTTTATGTTACAGTTATCTTTTCTTCATAAGTATAATACACTTGAAAATACAGGAAATGCTAAGAACATGTCATTTGTCACTCTTGGATGTTCTATTAGTTGCTTTACTGTTGCTGTGATAAAAACACCATGACCAAGTTGTCTTATAGAAGAATTTAGTTTTACTTACGGCTCTAGAAGGTTAGATTCCATAACAGCAGGGTGGAGGCAGCAGGTAGACATGGTAGCTGCGGAAGGAAGCCGAGAGCTCACATATGAACTGCAAACAGGAAGCAGAAGGAGCAAACTGGAAGTGGTTCAAGGTCTCAACTCTTAAAGCCCGCCCCCACTGACACACTTCCTTTAGCAAGGCCACACCTCATAAATCTCACCAAACAGTGCCACCAACTGGAAACCAAGTGTTCAAATACAGGAGCTTCTGGTGTACGTTCTCATAAACCGTGCATTATGTGTACTGCCCATCAGTATGGTGATGTTATGACCGGTCACACAGCCAACGTGTTCATACCTGCATCAATCATTCCATAGACACACGGAGATAAGATGCTATGATGGCTGTATCACTAGGTCACGGGAGTGCTCCAGCTCTATTTTCATCTCTTGGGACCACCATTTTCCATGTCATCTGTTGTTGACCAAAATGTCCTTATGCAATATATACCTCAAAGATGCAGTGGAGTCGACTGGGCAATACTCGAACAATATGCTTGTAATTCTAGCAATGTTAACACAAAATCTCAAGTTAAAAAATGGCAATTTAGAGATTTATACGACTTCCAAAACTTACTTTTTGGAATAGCCATTCATATCACTGGTATGATATGTTTCATGCGTGAAAGTACTCATGTTTATTTTATTGGAGAAGAAGTACCAGCAAGTCCGGGAACACTTGCTTATAACATGTTAAAAGCAAGACTGACCGACTGGCTCCCAACTGCTTTTCTTTCTTACTTTTGCCCTGTTTTTCAGGTATGTCTCCCAAACATTTGACTCTGATACTAATGTTGTCTTTCTCTAGGCGTCATGTCAGTGCATTCTGACTATTTTTAAAGCTTTGTTTTTATTCATGTGTGTGTGTGCAAGCATGAGTGCATTTGTACTGTGCATGTGTACTGCATGTGTGCAGGCATGAGTGCATGTGTACCATATGTGTGCAGGCATGAGTGCATGTGTACTGTACATGTGTGAAGGCATGAGTGCATGTGAACCACATGTGTGCAGGCACATGGAGAAGCAGTAAGTGCTGTGGGATCCTCTTCTGTTGGAGTTGGTTGGTTGCGAGCTGTGTGTCTGTTGAGAACTGGCCAAGCTCCTCTGCAAGGGCAGTAAACTCTCTCATCCACTGAGCCATCTCTTTAATCCCATCAGTATGTTCTATTGAGCCAATAATGTCATTATGCTGATTACTGAGGTTAATTCTTTCCCACCCTCCGTGTATTATTGTGACAGTTTTGTTAAAAGCCAACAGACCAGGTGTATGCATAAGAACCTATTTCTGGACCCTGTTCCAGTGTTTGAGTATGGCCTTTTTATATATAAAAGAAATGATTTCTGAACCCTGTCCCAGTATTTGGGTGGAGCCTTTGTGTGTGTGTGTGTGTGTGTATATATATATATATCCTTTTTGTATATTATGCAGCTTTTTGCTCAGGCAGCTTTAAGAGTCTTGGTAATAAATTTGACAAATACTTTAGTTTTGTTCTTATAAAAATTGTTCTGTTACTCTAGGTTCTTTGCATTGCCATGCAAGTTCTAAAAGCAGCTTGTTGGAATTCCCATTCAGATGGGATCTAACCTATAAATAAATTGAGCAAAAACTGACATCTTAATGATATATTGAGTCATAACAATTCATGAACACGGTCGATTTTTCCATTCACTTTGATTATCCAAAACCCAAGACCTAACACCTCTAAACACAAAAAATATGAGTGCTTTACATGTGTCGTACTAATTAATGGTCATCGTTCCTTTCATTACGCAGATTAGACATGAAAGGAAGTGGAAAGTGGGAGGGATTAAATCATTTGTCACAAAGAAGTCAGTAAGTGACATAGAAGTATTTGGGCCCTCCAAGAACTAACTCTAAAACCTAGTATTTTTTGTTCCCTATTAAACAGCTCGGCTGCACTAGGGCTGAGGGAATGCCATTGCTTATTTCTGCAAACCTCTCCAAAATTCAGATTGTTTTTGAACAATTGTGCATTTTGAATACTTTCTCCAATGATAACTTCAGTTACAGTAAGTAAAAAGACAGTGTTAAACTGTGCGGAGACATAGGGGCATTAGAGATTAAATTATTCTTCCAAATTGCACTTGAGAATACAGTACGCCAATTATATCCTTTGAGTATCTAGCTAGTCTGTACATCACACTTGGGATTCAGGTTAATGAACAGAATAAACTTTTTGCACTCCGTTGCAAAACAAATCTAAAAAAAAACATTTGCACACATAAAAAGACACAGAAGAGGACAGTTCCATTTATAAATTGCCTGTATAAACTGATCTAGGAGTTGAAAAACAAGTTTGCAAAATTGTCTGTCTGCTCTGGGTATAGTTTGTAGAATATTCCATTAGAAAATTCTACTTATTTTACAATAAAAAACTATTTATGTGTTTTAGGGGAAAGCTGGAACACAATTGCCCACTACCACAAATTATGCATTTTTCCACATTTGGGGAAGTCACAAGGTCAGAACATCTGAAATGCAGTGGATAAGCCTCACCCTGGAAAAAAAATACCTTCTTGACTATGGTATCTTACCTTCCAAGTATCTATGCCCCAAGATAATAAAAATAAAACAATAAATTGAAACAAATCTCAAGTGATTGTAATGAAAATTGGCCAAAGTTCTTGCTGATCCTAATGTGTAGAAGAGCCAATATTAAACATTTCAAAAGAATTCGTGAGAAAAAGGTTTCAGTTTAAAGTCTGCCCCCAAGCATTCACATTAAAGATTTATTTTTTATTTTACGTGTATAAGTGTTTTGTCTTTATGTTTGGATGTGCACCCGAATGTCTACCTGGTGTCCTCAGACGTCAGAATAGAGCACCTGGTACCCTGGAACTGGAGCTACAGATGTTGTAATCTGCTACCAGATTCTAGGAACTAAACTTGGTTCCTCTGCTAGAGCAGCATGTGCTCCTAATGGCTGATCCATTCCTCCAGCCAGGCACTTAATAGCATGTGAGTGCGTGCCGATTTGTGTGAGACGCACAAATGTATGCACGGCCGTGCTGGTACAAATGCGTGTGTGCCATCTACAAGAATTCAGTGAGACAGGGTCTCTCACTGGCCCAGAGCTCACGAATTAGACTAGGAATGAACTCAGAAATCTTTCTGTTTCCGACTTCCCCCAGGACTGAGATTGTGGGTGCCACATAGATTTTTGGGAATGGACTCGGTTTCTCAAGCGTACAAGGCAAGTGCTTTTCTGACTAAGCACCCTTGTAGCCCTGCCTGACATATTTAGATTGCATCACAGGGCTCCCCGGGCTCTTTCTCTGCCTGTGCCCTAGTCCTGGGAGAGTCAACACCATTCGTTTCCCATCCTTTGACTGATGGTTCAAGATTCTGGATGGATGTCTCACGTTTTTCTGATGGTTCAAGATTCTGGATGGATGTCTCACGTTTTTCTGAGTTCACCTTGTCTGCAAAGGTCAGCATGGCAGGCCCGAGAGCCAAGTAAACCCTAGTGGGTGAGCGTCAGTGTGTCTCTGACACCGAGTTTACAGCTCCACGCCATCCATTGGAACGGTCCGAGTGGTTAACCTAACCAGTCGTTTTCCAGTGCAGAGAGAAAGCCAGTGGGGACGTTCTGTGGAAGCTCATGGAATGGGCTGCTGGGGGTGAGGGAGAGAGAAGACAGTGCCACAGCCACACTCCCTCAGACAGCCTCCCCTCCACACCTGTCTCTGAGAAAGGCCGCCCCACATAGGGCGTGGCAGGGAACCCGAGCCTTGGGGAGGAGGGTCACGAGGCTGGGGCCGGAGGAAGGAGGATGGCCGGGAGCCTGTGGGACTTGGAGCACAGGGTGACCCCGCGCTGATGTGTTGTGTCCCTCAGCGGCTAGCTGTACCTGAAGTCTCCCCACAGGTCCCCGCTGTTCCCGCCGGTGCCCCCTCGGTGTGACTTGAGCCTCAGGTGAGCCTAGCCGGGTGCCGCCCCGGAGCATCAGGTGTCCTGGGAACGTCGCCTGTTGCGCTCGGGGAGGGAGCCTTGTGTCTCCAGCCGTGGGTGGTACAAAGAGGGAGGGTAGGGACCCGGGACATCTGAGCCATGGAGGGCACCCAGAGGGGAGCGGAGTGCGAGATGCACCGGTTTGGCGCAACCGGGGCTCCGCCACGGACCACAGGTCAGTGGGGCGCTTGGTGGGGTGGGGACACTCGGTGTCACCTCGGCAAGGTTTGGAGGTGACGGCAGAGTCCTACCTGTCTGTGCCAGTTTTGTTTCTCAGGTTGTGGGAATCCAATGCCTGATGCCACCTCCAGCCCAGAGTGTTCGTTCTCTCTGAGAAAACTGTGATCCCGGAGGCTAACCGGGCTGCCTCCCACTAGAGTCTCAGAGATAACCCCCAATGGCTCTGTGTCTGCTCTAAACTTGGACTCAATCTTTATTACAGGCCCTTGGCTTGGGGTAGAAATGGGGCCAACAGCCTGGGTTCTGCGCTTGTCAGACAGACTCCAGCAGCAGGCTAGACCTTGCTTTCTGGCTAGGAGCCAGCACCCTGGAGATAGTCCCCATGGCATGGGAGAAAAAAAGAGGAAGAAGGCGAGCATTGCAGCGAGAATAGCACTGTTCTCATTTTGCAGGAGCAAAGATGGAGGCTCCATGTGGGCCTAGTGGGTTGCCTGAAGTTCAAGACTTACCAAATTGTAGAACTAGGGAGGAAGGGAGGCCAGAAAGGAGGGGCTTAAGTACTGTCTGGTGAGAAGAGACAACGCTGAAGAGGCCGGTTGTGGCAGTTTGCCGCTCTCTCCAATTACACATTCCCTCTCTATCGATACCTTTCTGCAGCTCAACACAGTTTAGCTTCTGGTTGCTGAAAGTAACTGTGTCAGTCTAGGTCCGGCACCCTGACACCTGAGGTAGACTTCTGCTGAACCCCTCAGGCCTTGACTTCAAAGAGCAGCTGCCAATACCTGGTCAGACAGTGAGGCTCTCCACCAAAGCCAGCCTTCCGGAACAACTTGAGCAGAGGTTTGAATAAATTAACGGTGGTTGACTGTTTTCTCTTTGTTCCTCTAGGTTACAGTTACATAGTGTCTCTCTATCTAGCGTGCTTAAGGTTTAATTTTCTCTGTAACATAATGGAAAAGGGGTTGGTGGGATTTCAATTCAGTAGTTGGCAAACACACTTTACTCTCAACAAATTCAATATTGCAGTTATTCATATGTAATAACCAACAGAACTTGTTTTAAGTCGGATGTAGTAGGGTTTCTATTGCTGTGATAAAACATATGATCAAAAGCAACTGGGCAGGAATGTTTACTTCACCTTGTAACATTCAGGTTGCAGTTTGTTACTAGGAAGTCAGGACAGGGGCATAGGACAGGCACCTGACAAGCCTGGCACTGAAGCAGAAGTCAACCAAGAAACAATGCTTGCTGGCTTGCCCCTTAGGACTTGCTTGGCTTGCTCTCTTATACTATGTAAGACCACCTACCCAGGGACGTAAGACCACCTACCCAGGGATGTTACCACCACCTGCAGTGGGCTGAGCCCTCCCACTTAGTATTAATCAAGGGAAGGCCCTCCAAATTTGCCTACAGGTCAACTATATAGAGGGCCTTTCTCAGTTAAGATTTCCTCTTCCAAGTTGTGTCTAATTTGTGTCAAGTTGACAAAAACCAATCAGCACCAAGCCTCACAGAGTCTCCTCAAATGCTGTCTAAAATATCCCACTTTTTCGTTTTTTTTTTTTTTCTCCATGCTGGGGATAGAGCCCACAGCTTTGTTCCTGTGAGACCAACTCCTTGTTCCTCAGTCATGTACCCAGCACTCCAGGTTCCACTCTTGGAGGAGACAAGACATTGAGCAAACCCCTGAAGATTAATGGCTTTTTCCTCTCCTTTTTGCCTTTCCCTAAGGAGATTGCATATACTCATGCTTTGAGATACATCGACAAAGCTGCACTTTAATGCATGCCATTCCGGGCTTCTTTGGAAGGAACGGAGTGCATTTGTTACATAGTAACATGCGTTACACATTCTTTTCTTCATTCAGCAGTGGTCTTATCAATCTTTTTATTAGTCAGGAATTTAGAATGTCCCCCATGGCTGGTTTTTATAGCCCAAATCGACATTTCAGGAATGCTGGGTTTGCTGAGAATGTGGTAATCCATATCAAATGTGTGATTCCAGACTTGGAAAGCTGTAGATAGGATTTCTCAGATGTATAATTGTAGGCTAAACTCTTCTCCCTTCGTTGCTGAGTGTAAGTCTTTATGAAAACATTTAACTCAGATGGACTTTCTGTTCTGTGTGGAAGGACTCTATTGTCTTGGTGAGTGTGGGGTATTTTATTTGAATGGGTTTCCATAGAATCAATGCTAGCCTAAAGGAAAACCCTGGATAACTCCCACTCTTTGGAGAGACTTCTTCCTCAGTCTGAAAAAGCCTATTATTTGGTATATCCCTTCCAAAGAGGTACACCAAATAGTATACACATGCTTCCAGGGTAAAATGTATTGGTAAGTATAAGGAAGTGCAATCGATGAGTCATTTGGAAACTGGACTGCAGTTGAGAACCTGCCCTCCCTGGTGTAGCAGAGCCCAGTTCTGGAGGCTCACACTGTCCCTTGAAATAACACTAGTATTAGAAAGCTTGCCTGAGTAATGAAGGTAAAGGGTGAGGCTGCCTGCTTACACTCTACATAAAGGCCTCATTTGCATTTAATTGAATGTTTCCTACACTCTTATGAGGATAGATATTATTCCCATTTTGCAGGACCGAGGTTCGACGCAGGCTGAATGAGCTGACGCAAGTCATAGACTTATCAAGATCCAAACTGGTTCTTGGTTCTGTACAAAACTGATTTATTGATTAATAATTATACTGAAGTTTTCGTTTCTCTCAAAAGAGGGAAATGAATGATCATATCCACATAAACATCTGCATATCATTTCAGGGTCCATTTACTCTCTGAAGTGCTTTCTTGGCCTCTCAGGGTTGTGACTGTATCTGTTACCCATTGAGCTGGAAAGCACACATGTATGGTATACAACCATATGTGTAAACATGTAATTTTTTACTGATTGGAGCAGTCCTTGAATTTGCTAACTTTCACCTAGGTGGGAATTCACTTAAGTAGTAGAAAGCAGTGGGGAACTGATCGTCTGTTCTAGTCTGTTCTAGTCTGTGCCTACCTAATATGGTATAGGAGAACAGGACAGCCCTACCTACGGACACTGGGGCAGCCATGAGGGATTCCTAGGACATAGTAACAGCCCCACAAAAGTAGTTTTTATGTCTGGGGAGCACGGTTCTGCCACCGTCACCTGCAGCGGTCTAAGGAGCACTCATAATCTTTCAGGGACTTCCATTCCGGTAAAACCCGGATCTTTAATCTTTAGATTTTTAATAGGAAAAAAGAATTCCGAGACTAATCAACATGAGGCAGGGCTGAAGTTTATTAACGACATGTTAACACAGTTTTTGAGCACGAGGGTTAAAAGAGAAAGAGAGGCACCCCAGAAGGAAGAGTAAGGCATCCTCATGTGTGGGCACGGACTTCTCAAGAGAGGGTCACGAGTGCCGAGCTCCTTCAGGTACCAGCTTGGTGGATTTCAAGTCACATCGCGAAGTGTTGCTAAGAAACGTCTTTTCTTTCTCTCCTTCTGATGAGGAGGATGTTAGATGGCTCTAGCGATATCTTGGATGGAATTATAATCTAATAAAGCAAAACCAACACCCCAAACCAATGGTTGCCCAAGGAGTTCATAACATGGCCTTTTCCATTAAGAGAAGGGTTTTCTAGAAAACGGCAGATTTACAGTTGGAAAGGGAGGAAGGCTTTAAGCAAAGGTTAATTGTGGCTGAATATTTGATTCCCTGCTGGTGAGAGGCTTGAACCAGACGCAGCGCAGCGTGAGGAGCGCCTCACATTCCTTTCTCGTGCTCCGCCCCGCACCTCCCCCCCACCTCCCTTTCCCCCCACCTCCCTGTATTTCTACTCTACCTCACCCACTGTGACCCTTTGTTCAGGCATCAAATGCAGCAGCAAACATCTTGGGCTCATGCCTCTCCCAGCTGAGTGGAAGTGTTTGCTTCCTTCCCTAGAGATGGCAAACCCCGAGGTGGTGGTAAGCAGCTGCAGCCCACACCAGGATGAAAATCCCTGCAGTTTCCACCCGAGCTCGTCCCCGGCCGAGCAGCTTCTCTTAGAAGACCAGATGAGGCGGAAACTCAAATTCTTTTTTATGAACCCTTGTGAGAAGTTCTGGGCTCGGGGTAGGAAGCCATGGAAACTTGCTATACAGATTCTGAAAATCGCAATGGTGACGATCCAGGTAAGCATCTTCCCGCACAGTGAGGTGGAGCCTCTGCATATCAGAGAAGGCGGGACAGGTTCATCGAACAGCGTTTAACTGCCCCTGTAAGGATAGACAATAAATATACAAACTTAAACCCCACTCTCTTCGACTTTGTTACTTTGTCCTCTCTTTCTCTCACTTGATTCTTTTTATTTTTATTTTTATTTTATTTTATTTTATTTTTTTGCGACAGGCTCACTATTTAGACCCTATTGGCCTCGAACTCCCTACGTAGACCAGACTGGCCTTGAACTCACAGAGACCAGTCTACCTCTGCCTTTCCAGTGTTGGTAAACTGTGTACCATGACACCTGGCTCTTTCTCATTCTTTCATTATTAGAATTTTAATGCCATTCTATTTTTCAGGAGTAAATGTTTTTAGCATTTGGATCCTAGTGAAGACGTTTCTTGAGAGAGAGAGTTACAGCTTGCACGGATATTAGCTGATTCCCAACGTGAGGTCTTTCTTGTATTCCTAATATTGTGGGCACTTCTTTCTCTAGAAACTGTATGGAGTTTTTCTGTGAGGAGTCTCTTGGATTCCTGCAGCTCCGAATCCTGAAAGCTAAGTAGCAGAAGAATGTGGGGTTGGCAGCAGGGGCTTGCATTGCCTGTCAACTTGGTGCCTTCATTTTTGTTAGAAAGGAAAATTTCAATCTATTTTCCATAACTTCTTTACATTATTTTTTGAGGAATCATGTTTTTGTGATAGTTGCATATGCTGGTGTAGTTTATTATCAAAACATGTTTGGGGGTCTGGGAAGATGGCTCTGCTGGAAAAGGTGCTTGCCACCAAGCCTGGCAGCCTTTATTTGCTTTCTAGAACCCACACGGTAGAAGGAGTGAGGTGACTCTTGCCAACTGTCCTCTGACCTCCATACATGTGTGTGCTCACAAAGAAAAAAAATGTCAAAAATGTCAAAAGAAAAAAAAGGGGGGTGAGATTTCCTGCTGGTGTTAAAAGAAGAAATTAAAGAATGAAAGCAAAGTTTAGGTTTGCATTTTTATTTTCTGTTCTTGATGAACACCTATCTACTATTGAAAGAGAGATTTTTTTTGGGGGGGGGTTGGTTTTTATTTTTGTTTTTTAATATTGAAATTGATAATCTTTAATTGCCTATTGAAAACAAGTACTTAGGACTAGTAGACCAAGACAGTTTCTAGAATCATTTCAGTTGGTAGAATTCTTATCTGGACTTGAGTGTCCCCTCAGCCCAGCACAGTGCCTCATGTCATTGTGACCACCCTCCTACTGGGGACATCCCAGTCTCTGCCTTACAGAAGACAATATTGATGCTTACAGACTTAAAAGGCTGCATGGCTCATACGTGGTTGCACAGAAGCAGGCAGTTTCTCTTTACTATATCACCCTGAAAATATGCTCAGTTCTCAGCACAATACTTGGCAACTCGCACTCGAGATTCTTATTTCCAGGTGATAATGTAATATGTCAAAGCACTGAAAAGCTTGTTTGTACCATTTCAAGGTTGGAGTCTGTATCAGCTGGGCAAGAATGCTAGTCACAAGAGTAATACCAGGTACATTTGAGTAGTGGCTGTGTGCCAAGCTCAATGCTGTATATGTGTTCATGCTCAAGTCTTAACTAGACCTGAGCAGTGCATCTCTGCCTCAGGGGCAGTGAGCAGGCTCAGTGTGCTTCCCTGTGGGATACAGGAGACCAGAGTGGAGAAAGTGATGCATAGGCTCAGAGCTGCACACGCTTAGAACTGCACAGGCTCAGAGCTGCACACTCTCAGAGCTGCACATGCTTGGAGCTGCACAGGCTCAGAGCTGCACACTCTCAGCTGCACACGCTCAGGCTCATGTCCTGAATTACTCCTCATCTTTTAGAGGATTCATCCGATCTCCCAACAGTTACTGGAGTGGTCCAGAGGAACATTAGTCAGTGTTAAGATTTGTGTTAAGAATCACACAAAAGTGTTTAAGCAAATGTTTTAAAAGGAACAGGTGGTTTGTTTGTTTGTTTTTGAGATGGGGGGATCTTAATGTATTGCCAGGGCTAGTTTGGAAATCACTATGGAGGCTAGACTGGCTGCAAATTCAGTGCAGTCCTATTGTCTTAGTCTCTCTCTCTCTCTCTCTCTCTCTCTCTCTCTCTCTCTCTCTCTCTCTCTGTGTGTGTGTATCTTTTTGTGTGTGTCTGTCTTTGTGTATGTGGTGTGTGTGTCATACACACACTCATATGACATACATGTGGAGATCTGAGGACAGCCAGATCTTCTCATCCCTTACCTTCTAACAGGATCTGTTGTTTCCCACTGTGTACATCAGGTTACCTTCCAGATATCTCCAATCTCCACCTCCCATGTCTCTATAGACATGCTGGACTGCTGGCATACACCTGGCTTTTCTGTGGCTCTGGGGATTTGAACTCAGGTCCTCATATTTGTACAGAAAGTTCTCTCATCCATGGAGCCATCTCCTGACCCCCAAGCAGAGAGATCCTGCCAAATCCCTCGTAGGTTCTTGCTAGTCAAGCCCCTAAACCACATGCCTCTATTTCTTTTCTGTTCAGATTTTTCATCCTCTTGGTATTTCTTTTCTTCTTTAAGCTGGTCCTGTTTGGACTAAGTAACCAGATGGTAGTAGCTTTCAAGGAAGAGAACACTATAGCCTTCAAACACCTCTTCCTAAAAGGATACATGGATCGGATGGATGATACCTACGCAGTGTATACTCAGAATGATGTGTATGATCAGATCGTCTTTGCAGTGACCCAGGTAAGTCGACTGCGTGCATCGGGTGTTGACTTTGTCTGTTTGTTTTAGGTACTAGGGGTTGAACTCTGGGCTTTTCGTAAGCTAGGCAAGGATTCTAATAGTGAGCTGTCCAGACAGTGTGTGCATTCTTGGGAGAGAGAACAGGCTGGAGAAATGGTAACAATGGATTGTATAGAAACCAACACTCAAGCGTTGCACAGGTCTGCTTGGAGACGACTTATGAATAAACTATTCAAATATAGTTTAAGGGCTGAAGAGATGGCTCAGCAGTTAAGAGCACTTGTTCTTTCAGAGGACTTGAGTTTGCTTCTGAGCATCTTTATTGGACAGCTCAAAACTGCCTGTAGTCTCAGCTTCAGGGGAATCTATTGTTTGTCTGGCCTTGGCAGGTATCCCTTCACATACACACATACACACACACACTACACACACACGTGCACACACACACATGTAAAATAAAACAAATATCTAAAAATTGATTGAAAATATTGCTTTACTCATATACAAGTAAAAATTGATTAAAAAGCGTATGTTTCTACCAACAGATTGGCAGAATTTCAATGACTCATTTAAAAGAATCAAGGACAGGGCTTGATGTGAGAAGTCCAATATTTGAAATTACTAGCATAACCCTGGATATAGGTAGTCATTAAGTCTTCAAAGCTTATACTTTTGGAGACTTATAATAACTAACGAGAATATTAATTCTGCAGTTTGTGTAACAAGCAAGGCCTTCAAGTCCCTGTAGAAGCAAGACATTGATTTTATGCCTGGTGATGATTAGTCTGTGACACTGACTAACTGCCTGTCAGAAAATAAGCTTGTTTTTCATCCTCCAGACTCAAGTTTTCATTCTGGGTTATTCTTGCTATAATTAGTACTTTCTCAAGGTCCCAAGTCACTTCTTTTGAAGGGATAATTAAAAGTGCTTTTGAGGTCAGAATTTTTCGCCTAGGTTAGCTACAGACCACATTTCAAAACAGTTAAATCCCTTCTTTAAACGCGTTCCCGAGCAACCATGACTCCTCATTTCTGGAGGCAGCATATTCAAACAGAGGTCTTGAGCTGCTAGGATGAAATACATATTTATAGAGGCAGGACTCCTGGCCAGCAGTGAGAATAGGAAGCCAGTCAGACACAGAAGCTGGTAAACAGAGTCACACTGCATGATTTTTAGAGGGAAAATAGCAAATAGCTCATTGATGAAGATGATTTTAGAGACTTTAAAAATAAGATGTGTTTATGTGTTGGAGTGTGTGTGAGAGTGTGTGTGTATGAGTGTGTGTGAGTGTGTAAGTGCATGTGTGAATGTGTGTTTGCATGTGTGTGTGAGAGAGTGTGAGTGTGTGCTTGTGTATGTGTGAGAGTGTGTGTGTATGAGTGTGTGTGAGAGTGTGTATGTGCATGTGTGTGTGTGAGCATGTGTGTGAGAGTGTGTTTGTGTGTATGAGAGTGTGTGTGAGAGAGTCTATGTGTGTATGTATGAATGTATGTATGTGAGAATATGTGTGTGTGATATATGATTGTGTGAGTATGTGTTTCTCTGTGTGTATGAATATGTGAGAGAGTATTTGTGTATGTATGAGTGTATGTGAGTGTGTGTGTGAGAGAGAGATGGAGTATGTTTCTTAGTTAGGATTTTACTGCTGTGAATAGACACCACGACCAAGGCAACTCTTATAAGGACAACATTTAATTGGGGCTGGCTTACAGGTTCAGAGGTTCAGTCCATTATCATCAAGGCAGGAACATGGCAGCATCTAGACAGGCATGATACAGGAGGAGCTGAGAGTTCTACATCGTCATCTGAAGGCTGCTAGGAGAAGACTGGCTTCCATGTGGGTAGGAGGAGGGTCTTAAAGCCCACCCCACAGTAACACACTTCCTCCAACAAGGCCACACCTACTCCAACAGGTAGTGCTACTTCCTGGGCCAAGGATATTCAAACCATCATAGTATGTATGTGTGTGTGTGTGAGAAAGAGTGGTGTGTGTAAGAGAGAGAATAGTGTGTGTGTGTATGTGTGTGTGTGTAAGAGAGAGAGAGAGAGAGAGAGAGAGAGAGAGAGAGAGAGAGAGAGAGAGA
>NW_021620536.1:1867700-1882150 GCF_004785775.1 Grammomys surdaster | reverse complement strand
AGAGAGAGAGAGAGAGAGAGAGAGAGAGAGAGAGAGAGAGAGAGAGATATGTTTGTACAGGAGATGACATGGCATTTGTGTGAAGCTCAGAGGACAACCTTGGTTGCCAGTCCTCAACTTCCACCTTGTCTGAGGTCAGAGTCTGGTTCATCATTACATATACTAAGCTAGATGGACTGTGAGCTTCTAAGGAATGCGCCTGTCTCTGCCTGATGGTTTATCATAGGAACAATTACAGATGCATATTATTGTGCCTGGTTTTCCATGGATTTAGGGGATTTGAACTCAGGTCCTCAAGATTTGGTGGTAAGCACTTGACACACGGAGCCATCTCTCAGCCCTAGATTTAACTTTTAAATGTATCAAGTATCTGTAAAACACTGTACTAGATTTGTATGTGTCTTAGAGAGTATGCAGAGACAAGAAGTAAACAGTCCATCATTTTTTGTTGTTTTGAGATGGGGCCTGATGTCACATAAAGTGACTTCAAACTCTGAAGCAGAGGCTGGCTTTGATTTCTTGATCCTGCTGCCTCCACCTCTGAAAAGCAATCACCCTGCCTGACTAAAGGCCTGGTAAATTCTTTGTAAAAACATCTCTACTTTTATCAGCAGAACTAAACTCAGTCTTCAAAACACTGCACCCAGCCCTAGAGCTGCTCTGCTGCTAGATCCCCGTTTTCTTTCCACGAGGAGTCCTTATCTCAACCGCCATGTTTCTTTCTGCTACTATAGGAAAAGATCAGCAGGTGGATAAGTGAAAGCTGTGTCCTTCTCACAGTTCTGAGAGGCTAGGATCAAGGTATCTACACTCTCAGCTCTTGTATCTCCTTGCTGTGGCCTCCATGATGGAAGGGATACAGACGGGAGAAGCGTCCACATAGTCCCTCGGGCCCTGTTATGTCAGAACTGTTTGACCAATCAGATCAAACATAGCATGTTAATTCCTGAATCTGGCTGTTTTCTCTTAGTCTCCACTCAGTGACCTCAGGGCCTCTGCTTTCTAAAGAATCCACCAAAACCCACAGCTTGTATTATACAATACTGCTCACGCAATAGAGAGATTCATATTCTGTTCCTATCCATACATACATCTGAGGGATACACGTTCTGTCAGTGTCCACAGATGCATCTAAACCTCCGTCAGTGCTCACTGCCACAGCATTTGATGTAATTACCGCATGAAGGCAGAAGTATCAGATAAAAACAGAATGGTTTGTTAATGGGTTCAGAATCCTCATCATATGGGGTCTGAAGACAGGGAAGGACCACAAATGAGCAATATGTACCTGCTTTACTTCTTGTAGCTGCAGTGCTTGGCTGCAAAACTTTAATTTGCTTTTACTTTACCAGTCAAAGAATGACCTGGGATGCTGCATCTGTGTGAGAGGTTTTCGCCAAACCAGAAGATTCTGGAGCAGGAGTGTGAGAGAGACTGTGGTCCGAGGCAGCTGCCCTGGAGAATTCCTGGGTAGACTGTACAAAGCATTTGAGTATTCGAGGCCTCTGTGGGGACTCCCCTGGAGCCAGTAACTGCCCCGTCTGATCTCCACTACTCTTCTTTAAAGCCTCTCTCTCTCAGATGCAGCATCCAAGGGTGCGTTTCCTACACCTCAAGGAAAGACACAGCCAGGAAGAGTTATCATGGCTTTGCTTCTGCCCTGGCTGGCATCTCTTAGGCCCTGGTTGGTGTTCCATTCCTGTCTCTCTTTTTGGGTGAAGTACTTGCAGCTTCGAAACATCTCTGTCGGCAACCATGCGTATGAGAACAAGGGGACTAAGCAGTCAGCTATGGCAATCTGTCAGCACTTCTACAGGCAAGGAACCATCTGCCCCGGGAACGATACCTTCGACATCGATCCAGAAGTTGAAACAGGTGATGATCCCCTCCAACCTCCACTATTGTTTTTAACTCCTTGATTTATACCTAAGCCCTGCGACAGCTTCACCTCTGAAAACATTGATGGGCGGTGCCCTTAATGGCGTAGGAAGAACTATACAGAAGTTCTTATGTGTCAATTTCTATTGTGAACCTCTTGTTATAAAACTCATGAATTCAAAAGAAAAGCAAGCAGGTAAAGAAAGCATTGGGGAACTAGAAGCAGGGATGACGTTCTGAGATGGAGTTTGAGTCTTTCTAAATCATCAACCACTCCAAAAATGTCTCACATCTTAAAGACAGGAGACACAGGACAAGGGCTGAGGTCTTGCATACTGTTTTCTTACAGTCTTGATTCTAAAAGAAATCAACGTGAGTGACTGACCTTAACCATTGTCTTTAGGAGATGCAGTTTTACCTATGGCTTTGTTTCTTTTTGTGGCAGAATGTTTCCTTATTGAGCCAAATGAAGCATTCCACCTCGGAACGCCTGGAGAAAACAAACTCAACCTGAGCCTGGACTTCCACAGGTGAGGAGAGCAGAGGGGCGCCCAGCTCAGCTCTGCGTGTGACCCCACAGCTCAGCTCTGCGTGTGTTCCCTCATCTCAAGCATCCTCTGCTTTCCAGACTTCTGACGTTAGAGCTCCAGTTTAAGCTCAAGGCCATCAATCTGCAGACGGTGCGCCACCAGGAGCTTCCTGACTGCTACGACTTCACTCTGACTGTAAGTGTGGGCTGTGCTCAATGTGGCTCCTGTCTAGAGAAAAGTTATTTTAACGAGGTGTATGATTCATTTACTGGTGCTAAGGCATTGTCAGAAACATAGGATGCTCCACCCCAGTGTGCCTGGGGACGTTGTTCCAACCAGCTCTGTTATATGCGTGTTGCTAACTTGCTGTTTGTCTTCTGCATCTTGGTGCATGTTCTGTAAGGCAGGGACGCACCTCGTATGTTACTGTCTCCAGTATGGCGTCTGGTGCACGGCAGATGACCAAAAGATCAGTATGATGAGGGGCAGAGGGAGAGGGAGGGGGGAAATAAAGATAGATAGATAGATAGATAGATAGATAGATAGATAGACAGACAGACAGACAATTTTCCATAGTTACCAAGGGGTCTTTGTTGAGCTTCCTCATCATGGATGAATGTTTGTAATCTTTGGATTATTGCTCTTAACTTCCCTGTGTGTCCCTGAGTGCTCTGGTTCATCTCTCTTCTTCTGCCTCCCCTTCTGTATTGTATGTATCCAATTGCAGATGGAGCTGTGAGCACGCACGCACACACACACACATACACACACACACACACTAAATGAATAAATGTGATTTTAAAAAAGATGTATCAATAACACATCCTGTTACATATGACAGAATTTAAAACCCTTTCTTCATATGATCCTGACTGTATGGCCTTTGCAGTAGCTAGCATTTATGAAGCTTGATTAATTGTTGTGAAACATTGACTTTTCAGGATAGGAGTGAAATAATATTCCATCATATAATATAATGACCACAGAGGTGGTTTAACATAAAAAAGCACCCAAATTTGAAGAGGATTTTGAACTGTACTATATATGTTGATCCTAGTATTAACCAGTGAGTTATGAGTCATCAAAATTACTTGATTTTAAAAATTTTGAGCTACCTTCAAGTCTTCTCTATCTTGAGTTTGAGAAATGATAGTTTCATGATTTCAGAATTCTTGTAATCTCCCAGGGTGCCTCCTGAGTTATTGGGTTCTCTGGAATAAGCTTTTGTTTTGTGTTTATCTTCTCCTCTTTTTATATTTTATATGATTGACAGTTCACTCTGTATTCTAGAATTTTCTAGTGTTTGACATAATCTCTGTTAGGCTGAAAGCTCCTTGAAGCTTTCAACCACTTTATTAATTAATATCTTCTCCCTCAGACAACACGTGGTAGGAGACGCTATTATTTGTTGAATGGATCAAGAAAATGCTTGTGAAATCTGGATCCTCCCCAGCGGCTCAATTCTGACATCTTAATCCCCAGTATATGCATGCCAGATTAATTGAAATAGTATTTAAATTTTGCCTATGCGTGCTAAGTTTGGTTTATAGTTCATTTGCATTCACAAGTCTCACTTGATTTTTTTGTTGAGATTCTTTATTAGGTGTATGAACATTTGAATGATTTTTTAGCATGTGTATATGTTGTATATATATATTCACATGTGTATGACACATGATGTGTATAGTGTGTGTGTACTTGTATCTGTGCCTCAAACATGCTTCTCATGCCTGGCTTTCATATAGATCCCGGGGATCTGAGCGTCAGCCCCATGCTTGCATAGCAAGTGTGCAGGTCTTCAATTGTAGTGATCTCTCCCCCCCAATACTCCTTTAAAATCCCAGCTAGAATCCTTTCTTCTTGGGGAAATTCAGCCTCTGCTGAGGCTTATTGAAATGTAACTCAATATATCTGCTTAGTCCTCATCAGTCCTTGAGGGTCTGTCTTTATGTGGACAGAGACTTCTTTCTCATGGGTCAGGGCTTTCACCCCATCAAATGGCACTGGCATCTCCTCGTGTGAGGTGTAGGCTGTACGCTTCGGCCACTGTCAGGAGGGCAGCCAATGGCAGTGGCTTCATTTGTGTAGGGAAAGAAGCTGATACTCCATCTCGAAGGGACACAGACTGACTGGACTCTGAAGTTACTTAAAACCTCATTCTTGAAGCTCTGTCTGCCTTCTCTGTGTGGAGAAACTTCAATGAAACCCAACGGCAGAGGATTTTGAGCATTTAAAAATGTTCTTCAAGAATTTCATAGATAAGTACAATGTATTTTGATCATATTCACCAACACTGTCCCCCTCCAACTCTTCCCAGACTGTTTTACAATCTTCCCACTTTAGTCCAGTTGATGCTGTCTGAGTATGCACAGGTAGGAGTTGTTCCCCTGAGCATGGACAACTTATCAGAGGCCACACATCCAAACAAAAATGACTCTTTTCCAGTAGCCATCAGGTGCCAATAGCTCCTCAGCTAAGGGTGTGGTCTAACGTGTCTCTCCTTCTATGCTGTAAAGCCAGCTGACTTGATCTTGTGCTGCTATGAGTTCATGGGTACAGTCGCTTTGTTATGTCCGGAAGACACCATTAACAGGAGTCCTCCCATCTTCTGTCTTACAGTCTCTCTGGCTCTGCTTCTGTGATATTCCCTGAGCATGGGGGTGGAGTGGAGTAAGGTAGAGATTTATTTAGGACTAAGTATACATGAAGGACTTTCAAGTGAACTTTTCCCATTTTGGGGTGGAAACAGGACAAAAAATATAGGTAAAATTTCTTGCCTTTCTTTCCTTCTCTCCGTATGGAAGAAACAAGAGAGTTAGAAGGAGACACAGGAAGATCACACAAAGCATTGCTGTGCTGTAGCTTGTGCTGCTTGCACCATTATCTTCAACTGGTTATCTCAGAAGCAAGACATGCTAGAACTCAGTCACCAGGCCCTTTGTAATACGTGGGATGTCAGAGTGATGGTGAAATCTAGACCCAGAATGAAAAAAAGAAAGCAAAACACCTCTCCACCTGGGGTGTCTAAGGACAGGAGGGATGTTTCTGTGCTTCTGCTTCTGTGTTTACATAATTTGCCTGAACACCAAAAACTGTTAGTTGCTAAGGTTCTATGGGAAGGTGAGCAGAAGAAACCTGAACAAATTCAGCATCCAAGCTAAGTATCCAGAACAGGAGGGAGAACACTCTTGTTTGCTAAGGTGTCCAGGGCTAGAATGCATCCTAGAAACATGGGGTGTAGATGCTAAAATCTCTCTACAGCAGATTGAATTCAATGTTATCGCCTCACATAGAAATAAAGGGGCACTCCTCAGGGATTAACAGAGACCAGTACCAGCTGGTCAGAAGCGAGGATCAGCACGTCCCATGTCCTTCGATGAACTGCTTCCCGGTGGATTCAGAGACCTATCTTGACTCCAAAACCTACTTATGCATCCTGGACCCCTTCTCCTGTCTTTACAGATAACATTCGATAACAAGGCTCACAGTGGAAGAATCAAAATAAGTTTAGACAACGACATTTCTATCAGAGAATGCAAAGACTGGCATGTGTCTGGATCAAGTAAGTCATAAACTCTATGCATTCTCTGGATGGTGAAGTAAAAGACTGGACCAGTCCTAAGCCCTTCACATTCTGAAGGCAGATTGGGTTGCTGTAGATGTCTGGTGATTCAGACACTACATAATAGCATCCAATAGTTCTTTACCTTCTTCTCCTTACCAACTGCATACTCACGGGTCTACACTGAACGCATTACGTATACCTATTTTCCTCTTTTAATATTGTTAAATATCTCAGTGAGCAGCAGAATCCTTATGTTTGCAGATGAAGAAACCAAGGCTCAAGAGCGATGTGTAGTGACCTGTGGTCTTACATCGAGCGAGAAGGGAGGATTCGATCTTGAAGCTATGTCATGTTGTAGTGGCCTTTCATCTGGCTTAAAAACCTCAGTGATGTGGGAAGAAAAATCTGTTCTAGAAACACAAACAAATCAGAGGGAGGCAGGCAGATTTCTGAGTTCGAGGCCAGCCTGGTCTACAGAGTGAGTGCCAGGACAGCCAGGACTACACAGAGAAACCCTGTCTCAAAAAACAAACAAACAAAAAACAAAACAAAAAAAGAAACACAAACAAAAATTCAGATTAGAACGAATTCTGTCAGGAACAGGAAAACACTGCCAGGAAAGAATTGCCCTGAGCCGTTATCTAGGTCTTCTTAAGTAGCCCAAATGGTAGGCTGCGTTGCACTTTGCTCATGGTTACACAACACAAGAGATTACAGGGGCTCTACCGAGAAGAGGAAGTATCTTGGACACCTGCTAAGACTCACTTTCCTCTGCTTTACACAAGAGAGTTGGTAGATCTGAGCTGGGTTTGGAATCTGTGAGTGTCAGACCAACATGAGGGTAGTCGCCGATGTAGGGTTTGTGTATGAGTGTCTGAGGCTCTGGAATCACAAGCCTCGTTGCTGTCACAGACTTGCCTAGGTGGAGTGCAAACTTGTTTTGCCACTGGTGAGCAACATCACACATAGGGAAGATGGGAGCACCCAAAGTGCCTGGCATAGAGCCTGTCTCTCCAATGCTTGTGTTTGGTTTTTAAGTTTTCTAAGGTAGCTTTAGACATTTGGGCAGCCATTAGAGGCACTGGGCAAACACCAGCAGTAGGCTTTATTACAGCTCTCTCTGAAATTACTTCCTCACAGCAGCCTGGTAGAGATAAACTTGGGTTTGGTGGCTGCTGCCTCTTTTGATGGCACCAGCACGTGGGCCACGACAGCATTTATGATTCTCCAGGATTTCAATATGGCTAAAAAAAGGTCTCCCCTCCTCTTCTCATTCCCTCTTCCTCTTCCATTTTCTCTCTCTTCTTCTTTTCCTTTCTTCTTTCCTTTCTTCCCCTCTCTTCTTTTCCTCTTTTTCTCCACTGCTTAGACAGGGTCTCTCTATATGGCCTAAGCTATCCTCAAACTCACGATGTTACTGCCTTGGTCTCCAAGTGCTGGGACTTTAGTGTGAGCCACCAAGCCTGGCAGAAGCTGTTTGTTTCTTGTCGCTCAGGTTCAGTTAAAGCCTTGGTGAGGCCTCTTTCCTGGCTACCTTCTCCAGTATGGAGTGATGGCTCTGAAACATGACCTTGTCTGGAGGACACAACACTTCTGATTCTGTAGTTTTGTGGCAAGAGCTGATGATATCCCCTAACAAGACTAAAACCAAACAGAACAACCTGATGCGGGGTGGCGATGCTGTGAACGTTTAAGCGCCAACTGGGCTGCTTACTCGCTCTGTGGCGTGGGCAAATGATGGGACCTCCTTGTGTTTCCGTTTTCTCAAGTTCAAAGTGGGGGTAAGCCCGATGGCTTCATAGGGGCTGTTGTGAGGATCCTGTAATACAAAGTGTATGGAACGGAATCAGGAGGGAAGTGTGCTGAGCACCGTCTGTGCTTGTGACTTAACGTCTCTTATATCCCTCCATCTGTACCTGTTGCCCATGGACCTGCTCACCCCTTTGCTTGTCTCATGGTCACACATGCTCCTGTTAGGTCAAGGGCCTTGTCTCTTCACCACTGTGTTCCAGCACCTAGAAAAGTGTCAGGTTCATAAGGATGCTCAATGGATATTTTATACCCAGCTAAGAATGTTATGTTATCAAGCAATGTAGGAGTTGGAAGGCTTTGCTTACTGATTGACTTTTTTTTTTTTTAGAGGATTTTGCTATATGTAGCCCAGGTTGACCTCAAACTTAGTATATGATCCAAGCTAGCCTAGACTTCATGGTAATCCTGCTTCTTGCTCCTGACTACTGGGATAATGGGTGTGCATATCATACCCACAAGGAGGACCTAGTCAGCATAAAGGCCATAGGCTGATAATGAAAGATCTTTGATTTGCAGTGACTTTTTTGTTTTTGAAGGACCCTCAGCTTTCTTTAAATACTAATGGAAAGAATGCTCGCAGGACTTCCTGTCCTTGTCATTCTGAAACATTTGAATTATCTGAATTATTTGAGAAAGAAGTCACATCATTGTGTTAATGCTTCCTTGGCCTCTGTCTTCCAGTTCAGAAGAACACCCACTACATGATGATCTTTGATGCCTTCGTCATTCTGACCTGCTTGACCTCGCTGGTGCTCTGTGCCAGGTCTGTGATTAGGGGTCTTCAGCTTCAGCAGGTAAGCCCTGCTCCCCAAGATGCGTGCTCAGCTGCTGCTGACAGCTCAGCCACACCGAAGCTCACCCACTGTGTCTTTCCTCTTCCCAAAAGGAGTTTGTCAACTTTTTTCTTCTTCACTACAAGAAGGAAGTTTCGGCCTCTGATCAGATGGAGTTCATCAACGGGTGGTACATTATGATTATCGTTAGTGACATACTGACAATCGTTGGATCAATTCTGAAAATGGAAATCCAAGCCAAGGTAAGACTGTTCTTCCCAACTGTGCTATCACAATGGTAAATTATCATAATGGTAAAATGTAGTTCTCCAAATTATGAAAAAAGTTCAAAGCAAATCTTTCTTTTGGGCTTTGTATTCAGTTAACTTGAAACTGACAACAGCAGTTTTCTTCTTTTTTCTTCTTCTTTTTTTTTTGTTTGTGTTTTTGAGACAGGGTTTCTCTGTGTAGCCCTGGCTGTCCTGGAACTCACTCTGTAGACCAGGCTGGCCTCGAACTCTGAAATCCGCCTGCCTCTGCCTCCCAAGTGCTGGGATTAAAGGTATGCGCCACCACTGCTCGGCAACAGCAGGTTTTTTTAACTCTAGTTAAGTCTTAAATCTAGAAGTCTGTCTGTCTGTCTGTCTGTCTGTCTCTGTCTATCTATCCATCTCTCTATCTACCTTCCTATCTGTCTATCTATCTATATCTATAACTATATCTATAACTATATCTATAACTGTATAACTATATCTATATTTATATCACTATATCTATAACTATATAAACATATCTATAACTATATAACTATATCTATATTTATATCACTATATCTATAACTGTATAACTATATCTATATTGATATCACTATATCTATAACTATATAAACATATCTATAACTATACCTATATATCATCTATATCTAAATCATCTATATCTATAGTTTATATCTATATCTACCTTTATCTCTTTTTTGGTTTTTGAGAGAGGGTCTCTGTGGAGTCCTGACTGTCTAGGAATTCTTTCTGTTGACCAGGCTGGTCTTGAACTCACAGCTTTGCCTGCCTCTGCCTCCTGAGTAGTGGGATTAAAGGTGTGTACCAGGACCACTCGGCTGCTAGAAGTCTCTCAAGCAGAGTTTTAAAAATCGTAATCCACAAACTGATAGGTCAGTATCATCTGGGTGGCCGCAAAGTGCTTGAGCTAGACTGAGAGAGTTCAAAGTCTCCAGGTCACATACATCAAATATGCACCGAGGAAAGGATGCTGAGTTGTCAAGAGTTCTCACAGAAAACGTTAAAGCTAAGATAACCAACCAGAAGAGGAGGAGGAGGAGGAGGGGGAGGAGGGGGAAGGAGGAAGAGGAGCAGTGTGGGAGGAGGGGAAGGAGGTCAAAGTACTACCCTGTTCATTCTAGCTTTACTTCCTTTGTCCTTTCAATGTAAAAATATGCTCACCTTCTTACTTTTCCCATTGATATAATTCTCCTAAAATAAGATCAATCTAGCCTAGAATTAGCCTTTCTTCTCAAGCAAAAATAAAATAAAATAAAATAAAATAAAATAAAATAAAATAAAATAACAATGTCCAGATGAGTCTTGCTCACCTTTATACCTGCTTTGTCTTGTCGTAATGAACTACACATCATTCAGGACCTTGGTATAAACCGAGGCCTAACTGGACATCATTCAGGACCCTGGTATAAACCAAGGATGACTCCAAACACAGGAGATTCTGATCTTCCTGGGTCAAAGGGCAGCTTGCTTTTCTCTTCTGAAGCAGTCAGGGTAGGGCTCTAGGTTGTCAGGTCATTCAGGGACCCAAGCTAGCAGCATTTTGTTCTTGGCCAGATGCTAAGGGCTCATCTTGACTTCACAGTTGACACAGGGTTGCCTCGTGAACCGGCTCCAGCTGTGGGAAGTGAAAATATCAGATGGTGGCAGCTTTCCGGTGTCACATAGTCGTGGCTCAAGAGTAGCAGATTTCATTCCTGGTCACACTCTCTAGAGCAACATTAGTCAAACCCACCTGCAAGGGGCTATGGGGAAGAAGGACACGGATGCCTGAGAACAAGGGGCAAGATGGTGCCCACCATGGGCCAGCCGCTACCATAATATGGCTATATTTTTGTGTAGTTTAGCTTAAGAGAACCAAAAAAAAATAATTATGGTGGATTTATAGTTAATATTTATTTTATTAGTATCACATGCAGCCCAGGTTCTCTTCAAACTTACCATATAGCTGAGGCTGGCCTTGAACTCTGATCTTCCTGCCTCCACCTCCCTTATTCTGAGGTTACAGGGATGCTTTGTGCAAGACATCTTTTTTTCTTTTTATCAACTATCATGTTCTTCAGTGATCCTTCATAGTGTCCAGCATTGTCTTCATTTTTCTGGACCACCCTTCTGAAACCACTGGCACTTCCTCCTGCCCTCACCTCACTTCCTGTTTCATAGAGTAAGAGAGACCCCTTACTCATCTCCAGTGTTGGCCCGTTCTGATACTGTGAATGATGTAAGCTGCTGTCCAAGGCTAGCTCCTTCACTTGCCTCTCAGGAGCTGGCCCCAGGTTCTTTCTTCTCTCTGGCAATTCTTTCTCTCTTTTAACTCCTCCATACTACATTCTTGCTCCTTTTGAAAAATTAAAACTCCAGGTCCTTTATCCAACTATTTCCCCATGTCTCCAGTTTATAGGATAAAATATATCAAAGTAGTACCTAATCTTGCCGATGAGTCTGATCCCCTACTACCTGTTCTTCCAGTGTGTCTTCCGATCTGGCTGCGTCACGTCGCCATGGAAATTCCTTTCTGCTGTTGTCCGTGGATCATGACTCTCTGTCCTGACCCATCAGTAGCTTTCCACATGCGTTGCCTTTTAGCTGAGGTGACTCTTACCAGCTTTCCACTAGATCCCAGTCTGTCAGTTTTCCTTGCTGCTTCCCTCTCATGGGGCCAACCCTCAGTGTGAGGATGTTTTGAGGCATCCTGTTTGGGCAGCTCTTTCCTGTCACTGCCTTGGTATTGTCATTCCGACCTAGACAGATATTTTGGTACCTCTGTACCAACACGTGTCAAAGCTGCACCTTAGAAGTCTCTGGGTTGCAGCCTGAATATCCAAATGTCAACCTTGTGTCTTGACTACCTACTTATCTTCTCAGGTTTAACATACCTAACTCGGACCTCCCCACCCCCACCCCCAGCCTTCCTCAGTTCAAATCCTCTTCTCCCACTGCCTTTCCAGTCCACGAACAGCACCTCTCTGTGTGTTCAAGCCCCAAACCATGTGTTCACTGAAGCTCCCCTCTTCCATAAAAGTCCTCTCCTAATCCTATGTCTAACCCTAGAGGGGATTTATATGTTCTGTTTTTGGGAAGGAGCTGGTCACCTTTACAGTTCCAGCCTGGACCCAGTCATTACCTGCTCTCACACAACTCCAAGAACCCTTGCATTCCCCAGCCCTCTGCCGTCAGCCTGTCAGCCACACAGCCAACACTTGCTCATGTCTCTCCTCGTCAAGGCTCGCAAATCTCTCTGACCTTTTCTGACAAAAACAACTTTAAGTACCATGAGGTCTTACACTACCCACCCCTTACCTCACCCCCCTCCACCCCCATCTGCTGCTCATTCCTTACCAGGCTCCCGGCTGCCTCTGGCCCTTTGTATTGCTGCTCTATGCTCTACGGGCCTAAGGCTCTTCTAGGTTTTTGGTTAACTTTCTCCCTCATTTCTTTGCCTCAGATCTTGGCTTCCATGTTTCTTATTCATCGAGATTCTTACCATTCATTCTCTCCCCACACCAGGGGCCTTCCTCCTCAGCATTTACTATCAGTGAGTGTACTGAAGGCTATATTAATCTATTGCTGGGTTTTGCTCCATATATTCCACTGGAGTGTAAACTTTATGAAAGCTAAAAAAAAAAAAAGATAAAAAACAGAAAACAAACTATTTCTCCGTTGCTTTATTCTTCACACGTAGAACAGCTCCTGGCACATAGCTATTTAATATTTCTTGCCTAACTGACATATTGCAATTTAACCATTTTTTCCCTATTCTATCTAGAGTCTCACAAGCTACGATGTCTGTAGCATACTTCTTGGGACTTCGACCATGCTTGTTTGGCTTGGCGTTATTCGATACCTGGGTTTCTTTGCGAAGTACAATGTAAGGATTCCTACAGAGTCTACTTGAGCTATTTCACCGTTTTGACCAAAGGATGGATGGATCTAACAGCATCTTGTTTCCACAGCTCTTGATTCTGACCCTCCAGGCAGCGCTGCCGAACGTCATGAGGTTCTGTTGCTGCGCTGCCATGATCTACCTAGGCTATTGCTTTTGCGGATGGATCGTGCTGGGCCCTTACCATGAGAAGGTACTCTATTAGTTAGGGTCTCTGTTTTTGTGAAGAGACACCATAACTACAGCAACTCTTATAAAGGAAAACATTTAACTGGGACTGGCTTACAGTTTCAGAGGTTTGGTCCATTATTGTCATGGCAGGAAGCATGGCAGTGTGCAGGCAGACATGGTGCTGGAGAAGGAGCTGAGAGTTCTGTATCTGGATCCATGGGCAGCAAGAACTGTGTGCTACTGAGCCTGGGCCTGAGCTTCTGTGACATCAAAGCCTGTCCTGACAGTGACACACTTCCTCCAACAAGGATACACCTACTGTAACAGGGCCACACCTCCTAATAGTACCACTCCCTACGGCTCAAGCATTCAAACACATTCGTTAATGGGGGCCGTTCCTATTCAAACCACCATAGGTACTGATAGCCAGCCCTCTTCCTGACATTATGAAGCTCATATGACAAGGCCAATGGCTTCTATTTTTATGACTACTATTGTTTATCCGTTTCTATTTTTGACTGTGTTCCAGTTGACTTTGAACTCATGTATGTAGTCATGGATGACCTTGAAGTCCTGGTCCCTCCTGCTTCTATTGCCCAAGTACTGGGATGTCGCGTGTGTGCTAACACACCTGATGTGCTCTTTTACCCTTTTAAAAATATTCTTTTATTTATTCTTGGAGAATTATACTCGTGCACATATTTTGATCATGTTCATCTACTATTCCTCCCCTCCCCTTCCACATTCTCCCTTACATCCCCCCAACTTCACGTTCTCTTCTTTTATAACCCACTGGGTGTAATTAGTGCTGCTCACATCCACATGGGTGGGAGCCACCCATTGGAGTGTGGGCAATCTACCAAGGATCACGCACTGACTACCCCCAACCAGCAGTCATCAAACACCAACAGTGTTTACCCTTCCTAAATGAACTCCTTTGCTCTGGTAATTCAGCCTTAAAACATGGAAAGACTTATATCTACATTGACATATAGATCTGATAACGAGTGTATCACTATTTATAAATCAGTCAGATGTGAACACCTCATGAGAATTATTGATCTGTTCCACGGCCTGACATCCTGTTTGGAATATGTTAGATAAGTTTGTTCCTTTTACCAACAAAGAAGTTGTTCAGTCCGTTTGAATTCACCATATATAAATCTGTAAAACTATACAAAAAAACCCATAAAAAACAAAACAAACAAACAAACAGACAGACAAACAAAAAACCTGTAGGAATATTTAAAAAGTTTGCTGTGAGAACTGTCTTGACTGTTAGACATTATCTTGAATTGGATGAGCTTCAAGATGAGATAAAGGACCATTCGAGTCTGGAACCTGGGCATCTCTGCAGAAGCATTCAAATCATTTCAAGGGTCTCTTTTTGTGAAAGGGGAAGGGAGAAAGGGCAGGAAGGGGAAGAGAGGGGAGAAGAGGGGAGGGGAGGGAGGGAAGGAAAGAGAGAGGAGGGGAAGGAGGGAAGGAGAGGGGAGGGAGGGAGGGAAGGAGAGGGGAGGGAGGGAAGAAGAGGGGAGAGAGGGA
>NW_021620536.1:1866368-1867600 GCF_004785775.1 Grammomys surdaster | reverse complement strand
GGAAGGGAAGAGGAGGGAAGGGAGGAAAGGGGAAGGGAGGGAGGGAAGGAAGGAAGGGAAGAGGAGGGAAGGGAGGAAAGGGGAAGGGAGGGAGGGAAGGAAGGAAGGGAAGAGGAGGGAAGGGAGGAAAGGGGAAGGGAGGGAGGGAAGGAAGGAAGGGAAGAGGAGGGAAGGGAGGAAAGGGGAAGGGAGGGAGGGAAAGTAGGGAAGGGAAAGGAGGGGAGGGGAAGGGAAGGAAGGAAAGGGAGGAAGAGGGAGAGGAGGGGAGGGGACGCTTAACTCTTGAGAGACACTGAGAGGGCAAAATCATCCTTCCTGATCTAGTTCAGGTTGCTGCAGCTCAGAGGAGTCACCAGAAAGAGCTGCTTGACAAAGCAGCAGGCCGAGGCATGGCATATGCCCCAAAGCAAAGGCTTGTGGCTCCCTTCGGTTGGTTGTTGGGAAAGGGGCACCTGGTATACCAGGTCAGGATGATATCATGAACAAAAGTCTCCCACATGAAGGAACATAGAGGAAAATGAACTTTTCTCGCCCCTCCCCAGTTCCGTTCTCTGAACAGGGTCTCTGAGTGCCTATTCTCGCTGATCAACGGAGATGATATGTTTTCCACATTTGCGAAAATGCAGCAGAAAAGTTACCTGGTTTGGCTGTTCAGCCGAGTCTACCTGTACTCGTTCATCAGCCTCTTCATATACATGATTCTGAGCCTTTTCATCGCACTGATCACAGACACGTATGAAACAATTAAGGTAGGTTTGTCAGAAGCCGGGGCACTGCCGACTTAGAACTAGTGTGTGGCAGTATAGCTTAGTACTCAGAGGGCATTGATGACATAGAGACACACGTCTAAATTATAATAATCGGGGGAAAGAAAAAAGTGAAGGGGAAGTGGAATTTCTAGAACATTGAGTGTCTGTCTTGTTTCTCAGTATGTGTGTTAAAAAATAAAAGAGTTTTTTTTTTATTATTCATTGCTAGTTGTACTAAGGATCAAACCCAGGGCCTGGCACATGTTAGGAAATCCCTGTGCCATTGAACTTTTTTTTTTTCTGAAACACTTAAGTACATTTTCTAATCTTTTATTAGATTAATATGTGCTGGTAGGTATTGGGTATACAAAGTAGATAACATATGAGAGAGGCAAAGTTCTGTGAGAGCACCTGTCAGGGATGAGGGATGCTCACTGAGCACCTGTGGGAGATGAGGGATGAGGGATGCTCACTGAGAGCACC
>NW_021620536.1:1845689-1866358 GCF_004785775.1 Grammomys surdaster | reverse complement strand
GATGAGGGATGAGGGATGCTCACTGAGAGCACCTGTGGGAGATGAGGATGCTCACTGCTCAGATCCCAGCTAGGCTCTGCTAATCTAAATCAGATGGGATCCTGGATGCCTGAACCAGGTTTTACCTAAGGAGCTTCCTTAAGACTGTCTGGGAATTCATGGGGCTGTAGGCAGCCTGGGAGTAGACATTGTAGGATTTAACATGAATCTTGGCCAAGTGTTTCCCAGGAGAGAGTTACAGACAGGATTCACATGCCTCTGTGGGTACAGGCAGATTGGGAGGAGTGAGCACAGAACTACTGCCTAGTCCCAGGCCCATCTAGCCTGGGTGGCTCCAGAGGTGACATGTCCCAGAAATGTCTGGGAGTCCCAAACTCTCCCGGAGATATCCCTTCCACTGCCAAATGCTCCATACTGAGTCTGGAAAGCTACTGGAGAGTAGCCTTAGTAATGAAGACTTTCCCCGTTCTCCCGTGTAGCACTACCAGCAAGATGGCTTCCCAGAAACGGAACTTCGAAAATTTATAGCAGAATGCAAAGACCTCCCCAACTCTGGAAAATACAGATTAGAAGATGACCCTCCAGGCTCTTTGTTCTGCTGCTGCAAACAGTAACTGTTGGGTTTCTCTGTGCTTGGGAGGGAAATGCAGTGTGTGGCCGAGACAAGATGGATGATTTGTGATCACGCAACAGTATGTTCAGATACTAGTATTCTGAGTTAGCTCACAGCAATGACTTAGCAGGACCTGTTTATGGTTTTTGAACATATTTCATATCTCTCCTGCTTATATTAGCATTCTAAATGACTGGTTTGATGAGGGATGCTAATGGGTCTTAGTCGCTGTGCTCTTGAGTATGTTCCCTTACCACACGGCATGCCTGTGCTGCACAGGAAATAAGCTTTGGTGTCTCAGCGACTTTGGATGACCCAGCATTCCGCTCTGAGAACTGACATAATTATCACACACCGGACACCATTGTACCCTACTTAAATGAAGACAGAACAATAGAGAGAAGCCTGTCACAGCTGCCGGGATGCTTGACTATGAAGGACAATTGTTATTTGATTCTTCATTTAGAAGCTTTCCCTGCCCTCCAGTGTTAAGGAAGAGAATCTATACACGAATGATGTCAAAGTGCACGCCCAGGCGGCATTTGATTAAACAATGATGGTTTTATTAGCATCCAAGCAGCATGGGGGAAACTGACGATACAGCATGCCTCCCATAGGCCTGAGCAGTCTCTGCAAACCCATTTGGGGTCAGGATTTGTGACTCTATGGTTTGAAGTTCTAGAACCCATGTTCAAAAATTTAAAGTGAATATATATAGCTTGAAAAGGCACAGAATTAGGCTCTGCGTCTTGTAGTTTTTCTAATGGGAAATTATGGGGATTTTTTGTGGTATAATATTTATTTCATGTACTATTTATCCATGTAGACATCAATTGCTGGAGAGATGGTTCAGTGGTTAAGAGCACTGCTTGCTCTTCCACAGGTCGTGAGTTCAATTCCCAGTTACCACATGGTGGCTCACAACCATCTCTAATGGGATATGATGCCCTCTTCTGGAGTCTCTAAAGAGAGCTACAGTGTACTCACATACATAAAATAAATAAATCTTTAAAAAGAAATAATGGCTTTACAAGAGCTCCTTTAAAAAATAAAGAAATTAACACTTTAATGTTAGAGACAATGAAGATATACGGGTACCATGTTTGTTTTGTAGTTTATTAGGATGCAACATGAATTTTAAAACTGTGTTATCTGAGAAATCCTTATTATTATCCTTTTTGCGATGTTTTGAGAGTAACAATTATATTTCATTAGAAACACACCAAGCCAGGTTTGGGCCTAGAGTTGCTTCGTTTTGCATACAGAGAAAGCTAGCTCTAGACTAGCAGGATTGGTGAGCCCTGGGTTTAATTGAGAGAACCTGCCTCAATAAGCTAAGTGAAGACCAACCTTGGAAGACTCTTGACATCAACTGCTGGCTTCCACACACATGTGCACATCCATACACACATGTGCAGATGCCAGATAGATATCTCAGAAACTGAAAAAATGATTGGAGAAGTTAAAAGTTCTATGTAGTCAATTCCAGGATAGCCAGGGACACATAAAGTGACTCTGTCTCAAAACAACAAACAAGCAAACAAACTCGAGGGAGTACAGTGCAGTAAGGGCTGGTCTGTGAGGTATTGGACGTGTATGTTAGAAGAGAGGAAATATGTAAAAGTCATTACCCAAACATCTATCTGGGAAATCAGAGAAGCGAGAGAACATGGAAAACTATGGTAAGAAAAAAAAAATCAGAGTGTCAAACAAGAAAATGTAAATCAATAGAAAGTCAACAAACTCCCAAATAATGTTTTGTTTTGAAGTTGAGTAAAGTTAATAAGCCTCTACCAAAGTAAGGAAAGCAATGCAGACACAGATATTCAGAACTGAAGGAAGGAGCCCGATGGAGTCCACACATTAAAAAGACAATCAAGTGCGCTACAGGTATCTGCTCACAGCTCGACAAGCTACACAAAATGGACCAAGTCTTCTATGTTTTGGGTGGGTTCCCTGAAAGCTCACCTGTTGGAAACTGAATTCGTCAGTGTTACCATGTGGGAGCTGGGTGCCTCATGGGAAGTGTTGGGGTCACAGGAGATGAGACCTCAGGAACAGACTGATTTTCTCATGGAATGGGCTAGTATCATGGGGCTTTGGCTTCCTTCCTTCCTTCCTTCCTTCCTTCCTTCCTTTCTTCCTCTCTCTCTTTCTCTCTTCCTTTCTCTTTCTCTCTCTTTCTCTTCTTCCTTTCTCTCTCTTTTTCTTCTTCTCTCTCTCTTTCTTTTTCTTCTTTTCTCTCTCTCTTTCTTTCTTTCTCTTTCTTTCTTTCTTTCTTTCTTCTTTCTTTCTTCCTTTCTCTCTTTCTTTGTTTCTTTGTTCTTTCTTTCTTCCTTCCTCCCTTTCTTTCTTTATTATTTTTCACATGCTCTGTTCTCCCAATTTCTCTTATGAGTCCCCACCAGAAGCTGAGATGATTCTTTTTGGACATAATAACATCCAAAACATCTGGAGCTAATAAGCTACAGAACTATCTGAAGCAAAACAAACCTTTCTCCTTTATGAGTTACTCACCTTCAGGCATTCTGTTATGGTGACAGGAAATGGATGAAGAACAAGTAGTAGACTGTTGCTATGGCAACACTTGACTACATGGAAATGGCAGTCCAACCCAGTGTGGGCCCAGACTGCAGTTTTGAAGTGAGTGCTGGAAAAAGAACTGGTTCTGTGAAGTGGAATGCAGGGTAATTTTGCAGAGAGCTCAGGAAAACACGTATGCGAGCGAAATGGCTGAGGCCGAAACACTGATGGGGAACACTGGTGGGAAACGAAGGCCGCGATGAGAAGGTCATGTGTAGAAATGAGAATGTCTTCCAGCGACATGGAGTGAAAGTCATCCTATTACATCGCTGCAAGCAAAAGGGCTGCGTGAGCACTTTCTGTGACTGGAATCAGACCCCCGTATGCTGCAGAGCTCCTCAGATGTCCCCAGTCACTCTTAGCCACTGAGGGAATGTAGCAGAAAAGGGATAGCTAACCCTGGAAGTAACAGGTAAGAAGGAAAGACAGCATTGAAACTGAGGAAATTAGTAGCCTGCTCATGGAAGAGTTAAAAAAGCATGGTCAATAGATATCACTAAGTGTATGGCCAAGTCGCCTTTGTGAGGCAGGTCTGACTCATCAGAGCAATGGTGAAAGGCCCTGAAGCTATTTCAGAAATCTTCAAGACTACCTCTTTCATCAAAGTCCAGAATCCTAGAGGAGCAGAGTGGTTCTAGGAGGACTGGCTGGAATATTTTCTGTGGCCTTATCATCCTGGTGACCCAAGGATTCTGCTCCCTGCATCCCACTGTGGCTCTGCTCAGGCACAACCAGCTGAGGTTCCAGTGTATCCAGGTGTGCCTCTGTTCATATATCCAAAGCACCCAATCAATAAGCCAGGGCAGCATGCTGAGTCTCAAGTTGGTTCAGCTGTGCCTGCTACTGCTTGCTACTGCTGCATTTGCCGCCACCACCACCACTGCCACCGCTGCAGTGAAGGGTACAGTAAGCAAATGCTAGCAGTATCCACTCGGCAGGCACAGGCGAGCGGAATGCAGGGGTTATGAAGGTGTGGAGCCCTCCACTTGAACTTCAGAAGGACTATCTGGTTGCTACAGGGAGACCTGCCAGCATAGGAGATGGCAGACCCTGGAACAGGTCAGTGTCTGGGAGCAGGGGTGGGGGTGGGGATCTGCAGTTGTGATTCCTAACATGACAAAGTACTTAGGGCTGTGAAGACACCTCTGCCCCGCTATGTAGCTATGTTGATTGAGCCCCCATCAAACTGTGGGAACATAGCTGCCTGCAGTCTTGAGAGCCTGCCCTCTACCTTGTACTTGGAGTGAAAGATGATTCTCCAGTTTTAAGATGTCATGTCTATTCTGTTGGATGCCATTCATTAGCTCATCCTGTGTTCTACTCTTCTCATTAGGGATGAGACTGTTCGCCCTAAGGCTGTCCTGATTTTACATCTCAGAGGTGATGACGTGTCCTGATTCTACAGCCTCACTTTTGACAGGCATTTGCCTTGATGTCTTGTCTCAGATGACACAAGGGACTTTGAAGCTGATTCTGGACAAGATAAATATATTTCCATAACAAGAAGTACAGGAATGTGGAGGGCAGCGGTGAGAGGCTGGTTTGAGTTTGTCTCCACAAGATCCATGTGCTGGGAGCCTGGGCCTAGTGAGAGGCGTCTGGCCCGTGGTTTGGAGGCTTGTGAGTGGATATATGGTATCCTTATGGGAGGAGTCAATGGTCCTGAAAGTTTGTCCCTTGTTCCTCTTCCTTTGTGCACGTCCTCCCTCTCCCTTCTGTTTTCTCACAGGCTGAAGCAGGATAAAGGGCTCACATGAAGCCAAACAGATGCTGGTAGCATGCTTCTGGACTTTTGGGACCTGAACCAAATGTAGCCCTATCCTTTATAAATTACCCAGTGTCAGGCATCCCTGTTAGAGCAACAGAAGATGAACCATTCATACAAGGGATAAATTCACATAAGGGACCTTAGTTTGACATCTTTCTTTACTTTTCTTTTTTTTCTTTTCTCTTTTTCTTTTCTTCTTCCCTCGCTTCTTATCTTTCTTCTTTCTTTTTCTTTTCTTTCTTTCCTTTTTTTGAGACAGAGTTTAACTATACAGGCCTGGTTGCCTGGAACTTGATATGTAACTAGGGTGGCCTCAAACTCACAGAGCTCTGACTGCTTCTGCCTCTCAAGTGCTGAGTTAAAGGTGCTTGCCAGCACTTCTACATAAGGAACTGAGAGTTTGAGTACAGCAATATTTATTAAATAAATTGAATTAGCAGCGATCCTTTAAAAAAAGAACTATATGCTCTGCAAAAGACACCAACAGGAGAATAAGATGAGTACAAGAAAATACTTGCAAAAAATAAGCTAATGACACGCAAATATACACATAATTCAAAATTCAACAATAAGGAAACAGACTGCCCCTTTAAAGTGGATACAATAACTGGAGAAAATGCCTTACTCAGGACGATATACAGAAGGCAAGCAGATACGGGGCAGATACTCAACATTAGGTGTCACCAGGGAACCACAAATGAAATCAGCTTCCACACACCATTGTAACAGTCAAAACACCGAAAATCCCAAACATTGATGAGGGCATAAAGTGAGACAATCTTGTTTATTACTGAGGAGAATTCAATACGGACTGCAGGTGGTTTCTTATAAAACTCAAATTTGCATATGTTAGTAGTTAGCACCAGTGCTTCTCAGTGTTTATCCGAAGGATTTGGAAACATGCTCACATTAGACGACAAACAAAAACAGTAGTCACACAGATGCTTAAATGAGCCCTCTTCAAAATTTACAACACGTGCAAGCAACCCAGGTGCTCTTAAGGCGAGTGGATCAATAGCTGTGGTATGTCCATTCAGGAAGACACTATTGGTGCTGAAAGGTAGCGAGTTAGCATGTTATGAAGGGACATGGGAAAAGCTTAGCTGGGTATTCCGAAGTGAAAGCAGTCAGTGTGAAAATGCTACATACTGCAGGATTCCAACTGTATGGCATTCTAGAAAAGGACAAGCAGAGACAGAAGAAAAACCTGTAATTCCTAAAGGCTACAGCAGGTGGGGAGTTAGTGGAAGGTACACAGGGTTTATCAAGGGCAAATGTTCAGTCAGTTCTGGCTGCTATAACACAGTCGTAATGATTCAGTACTTTAAACTAAGCAGTAAACAGTTATTTTTCACAGTTCTGGGAGCCAGAAGGTTCTCAAAGTCAAGGTGCTGGCAGTGAAGCTGCCAGGTGTCAGGTGAGAGTGTGCTTTTGGTTTTGCAGTTCAGTGAGTGCAGTTCAGATGGGTGACCCCGATGTGGAGGAGGCAGAGAATGTGCGGGAGTCCTCTGTGCCTTCTGATCAACTTCACTCTGAAGCTATATCTGCTCTAAGAAACAAAATTTATTTTAAAAACTTAAAAAAAACCCCGATATTTCCATAAGCCGGATTCTTGTTTCCCTCTTGCCTGTACCTGTTTCCACATCACACATTGTAACAGAGGCGGTGCCACCCACTAAGCCTAAAGCAAGCAAGTCAGAGCCATCCAATCAAGCCTAAAGCAAGCAAGTCAGAGCCATCCACCAAGCCTAAAGCAAGTCAGAGCCATCCACAAAGCCTGAAGAACTGCCCTTCTCCTAACACAGAGATCACCACCCCAGGGTTAAAGGCTACCTTTGCTGAGCCGGATGACTGCTGAGCTGCAGAAAGCTGACCCAGCCTTACCTCCTACCGTGCACGAAGTTGAAGCACAGCAGAATTTGATATGGTAGATAAAACCAAACTACTGCAGAGCAGACAGAACACCCGTGTCTCTCAAGAGAAAACTTGTTCCAGATATCAGAAATGTACAGGCCATGGAGATCGATATCGGGTTGATTTTCCACCATCAAAGGAAAGACCTAGTCCAAGGAAGACCTAGTTCAGAGATTACAGTGTTTAAAAACAACAAAAGATTAATATATGGAAAGTTCAAAGCTTTCTTACTTAACATCAACAGAAAATCAGAAGGACATGAAGCCACACAAATAAACGGCTCACTTCCCTGTTATTTTATTGTGTTCTGTCTACACAGTGACGTCCCAGTAGAGACAGCTCTGGACCACCTAATATAAAATTGTTGCAGTCTACTATTATCTTGGCTCACGTTTTCCAGATGACTTAAAAGAAACAAACAAACAAACTCCTTTTAACGTAGTAAATTCATGAACCTGTCATAAGAAGGAAACCTCCAAAAGAAATCCATGACTGTGATTGATGAACCTGAAATGTAATATGATACACAGTAGAGGGTTGAATGAAACGTTCTTGTGTGTTGTGAAAGCTAAGACACAAGCTTTGAAGTACAGGCACGCAGAGCAAAAAAAGCCTGTGGTTCAAATGCCCAACATGCAGCGCAAAACAATGTCTAGTGCTACCCAGTGACACATGAGCCTGGATCCTCTCTGTAAACAAGAGGCTCTGGTGAACTAACCTCTGGGAGTTTTAACTGGGCGCTGGGAGATCGTAATTCATGTCTCCCGGTGTACCAGATAGCCCCAACTTTCAGCAGTGTAATTCCAACGGTTTTCTATCTTTCTTTTCTTCACCTCTTCTCTATCCCCAGCTCCTTCCTACATTTAGGTGGTTGTTTTGGGGCCCTGGCTACTTTAAGGGAGTCTCGCATGTGCTACCTGCATAAGTAGTGTCTTCCTGTTGCGGGGTGCCCAGCACTGCCTGGCCTCAGTCAAGCAGCCTGAGAGTCAGTGGGTACCTGTGAGGATCGAGACCCAGGGCCCTCTTTTAGGACGCTTCTCCTCTCTGGTACTCTCTGAGAATTTGCAAGGCTGGAGAGAAGATTGAGTTCTGTTCCCAGCACCCACATTAGAAGAGCTCAAGACTCCCTGCAACTCTTGCTCCAGGGGAATCTAACGCCCCCTCCTGGGCTATGTAGGCACCTGCACTCAGGTATGTATTCTCGCACACAGACACACAGGTATTATACATGTAACTAAAAATAAAATAAAATCCCCCTTTAAAAAAAGAATTTGCTTCCTGGTTATATTTCTTACATTTATTTTTATTAAAATTTGAGACTGTGTGGTGTTGTGCAGGTCAGGCCAGCCTTTACTTACTTTGTGATCCAAGCTCTTCTCCAAATCACTGTGATCCTCCTGCCTCAGCCCTTCCAAGTGCCAGGACTATAGGCGTAGGTATAGTGCACCATACCCAACCTTATTTTTAAATAGATACTTTTATACTTACTCGTGATACAATCTTCATTCTTTATAGCCATTTAGATAATTATATCTTTAAATTTTATTTTAAAATTTTAATTAAAATATAAAAATATAAAAACATTACTTCCCTCTTTTTTTGTTGCTTCTCCAACCCCTCCAGTGTCCCCCTCACTCCCTCTCAAATAGGTGATCTTTTTTTGATTATTATCTCTTTATATGTATCTTGTTGAGTCCACTTTAGTATGGCTTTTGTATATAGGCTCTCAGGGCGACACTTTGCATTGGATATTAGATACTTCTGCACCAACTGCTCAGGGGATGCCTTGGGAGAGGGGACAGAAGGGTTTGATTAACCAGAGTGCCAGAAGTCAGCTGTGAGACCCTGTCTCCTAGAAATGACAGGGACGTCATACCTAGATAAATGTATCTTTTACAGCTTTCTAGGAAATACTGTTTTCTCCACCTGTGAGACTGTTTCTTGATTGTCACAGGTGGGAACCTGTTTAAAGAAACACTTGCTGATGAAGAAAGTTACTGGATACTAGCAATACTAGTATACTATATACTATACTAGTATACTAGTATACTAGTATTGCTAGTATACTAGTATAGCAATACTGAATACTGAACTTCTCTCCCCCCCCCCCGCCGTCTCTCTGTGTGTCCCAAAACTTTATTTTGTGGTGGGAAGAGGGACCCCACACAAGGCATCCCTGATGGCTTGGAGAGACCAGAGGATGACTTGCTGGAGTGGATTCTCTCTGTCCACCCCGTGATTCTGAGGTCAAACTCAGGACTGGCTATAAGCACCTTTTCTTCCTCAACTATCTTGCTGGCCCCATTTAGCCACTTTGAGTGGGAGTAGTGTGGTCACTGTGACTTTTCAGATAGACTTTCCATACCCAGTGAGCATGTCTACCAAGAGAAATTCGGAAAAAACAAAAACAAACAAAACAACAACAACAACAACAAAACTCAAGCGTTTTCACCTAGTAGTTTTTGGAAAGTGACTTTTAAAAGATTTTGAGGGGTGGGGCTGGGGTGGGGGCAGAATATGACTCAACACCAGTAGCACTTGTGAGGTGCAGGCAAGAGGATCGGAAGTTCAAGGCCAGCTTCAGCTTCATAGCAAGTTGGAGGCCAGTCTCAGTTATTTGAGGTTGTCTCAAAAAACAAAAAACAACAACAACAACAACAACAAAACCCCAAAAACGTTATAGAAAGGGTCGATAAAGCTCTGTCCAACTCTTTCTACATAATCCTCTACAAACTGTCCTTTGCCCTAGCTAAACCTGGGGACCTTTTGAACACTTACTAATGTACATAGCCTGGAAATTTAGGGGTTTGGTCAGCGCCACTGCAAGATGAAGACAGGAGCCTCTGGCCCGGCTCTGTCCAAAACGCCCTGCTAACTTCAGGTAGGGTACTGTAGCCAGCCAGCGTCATGGCGACCCACTGTCGTGAAGCTCCTACGTTCAGGCAACAAGGGGGAAGGGCCTAGAGGCCGCTGGAGTGGGCTGCTCTGGGCTATTCAGGAGTCAAGCAGACTGACTGCAGAAAGCTGACTCAGGTGCCTGGGCCTGGGGCCTTGCTTTCCACGTGCTTGCCCTGTTATCCTAACTACGTGCCAGGGAGTTATCAGAATACAGACTCATTAATGAAGAAACTTATCCCCACGAACTTGCCTAGAGGGATGGGCTGCAATTTTTGCATCGGTAGATCTCAGTACCAGCACTTGACTTGTCCAAAAGCCCGGCATTGGTAGCACGTGCTTCTTGTAATCCTAGTACTCAGGAGGCTGAGGTAGGAGGATTGCTCTGAGTTCCATGCCAGTGTGGGCCACATATTGAGCTCAAAAGAAATGCAATGAAGTTTGAAGGAGTCAAACAGAGAGGTGGGGGGGGGGGGAAGGGGTGGGGGGGGGGGGGGGGGGGGGGGTGGACGACGGGCGGTCTCATAGTAGGCTCTCCCAGCGACTTCCCTTTATAAGGGCGTCCACTCCACCTGCCTCTCGCACACACCCGCAGGCGGAGCCTGGTGTCGGACCGTGGGGACTGGGGGAATCTAGGGTCGCGCCATGGCCAGAGGCGAGGAGACGCTGGACCTGCCTGCTTGGAACCGAGCCCCGGATCCGGCTTGGGGTCCCTCCCACAGGTGGGTACTCCCCCAGGGCATCACGCCTGGTCGCCTTCTGGATTCCAGCGTCACCTCCTTCCGGAATATCTCTCGCCGAGGTGTCCCTGCGCCCACACCTGGCCCCCATTCTGCCTCGCGCCCGGGCTCGCGGCCACGTAGAAAAAGTCCTTCGTGACAGCGCCCTGGGTTGCCCAGCGCTGAAGGAAGTCCACGGCCGCGGGTGGGGACGCGGGGGCGTGGCAGGAGGACAGCGCCACGCGTAGCGACCAGGACGCACCCAGTCGCCTTTTCCCAAAGTCCCAGGACTGAGATCAGAGCGCTAGCTGGAAGGGTAAGAGACTTTGGTCCCCTAAGGCTTCCATTTGGTTTCGCAAGGCGGGAAATGAGTGAGAAATGGATCCACTTTCTAGTTCCTCCAGTCTCCGGAGCCCTGGAAAGTGCTGAAGGAGGGCTGGCCCTACAACTGACGGTTTTTCCAGGCAAGAGATTAGGAGAAACAGAGAGATCAGATGTTTTCATGAGTTTTGTTTGTTTGTTTGTTTGTTTTTCTTTCCTGGAGATAGGACTCTGAAAAGATCATGGTTGACTCTAACGGAGAGTTCTAGTTCTTGCTACCTCGGGCAGACTAAAGCTAACTGCTTGCACTTAGTTAAAAATAAGGCTGATATTTTTTTCCCCTTTCCGGAACAAACCAACCTTTTCTTGGGTGGGAGGGTTGCGGTGTGGTCAACCCTGGTTTCCCCAGCTCTATGAAAAGGCGTTCAGTTAAGCCAGGTGGCTTTGCCAAGTGGCCTCTCCTGTGTTTGAATGTCTGCAGCAGCAGCAGCAGCGCAATTGAGCCGGGGAGGACAAAGTGGCCTTTGGCTCCTGCTTGCTGCTCTTAAAACAAATATTGGTGGGCTGTTAAAGTTTTCTAAGGTAGCAGGGAGTGGCCTCTGCCTTCTCAGCAGGGTGATCTCAGGGCCAGCAAGGAAAATAGAATCAGGGAAATTAGTCTATGATGGTTACCGGAGTGGATGATCTGTAGGGTAGCATAGATTTCTCAGACCGTCAAAAGTCCAGCTTTGAACTATAAAATCATGTCGGTGGGGCTGGAGAAAGCTCAAGGAACGCTGTTGGAGCCAGGTGAAGATACTTGGTGCCTGTAATCCTAATGCAGAACAGGCAGGAGACAGGAGGACCCCCAACGTTCATTGGCCAGCCAGTCAGCCCTAATTTCAGAGCTCCAGGCCAGTGAGAAACCCTGTGTTTCTCAAAGGAGATCTGTGTTGTTCCCGAGGATGACTCCCAAGTCATCTTCACATGCATAGCACGTGTGCACACGTATGCACATACAGGAAACACACACATCCATAAAAAGAAAACATTGGAGCAACTTTGAGAACTGTGACCAGTTGTGAATGACCCACCAACATGCCCAATGTCATCTCTGAAAGTAGAGAAGATTATTTTTAATAGGCCACGTGGCACCTTCTGTTTTATCCCTGAATGTACGGTCCTCAAAAAGGAGCAGATACCTCTGGGTTATGTGCTCACTCTCTTCTGGCTTGGAGAATGGCTGTATTCATGTTAGCTGTGATACATGACCTTCGGTTTTATTTTTATTTGATTTTTGTTTTTCATTTGGGGCTTAAATGGTTTTCTTTTTATGAAGTTTGGGTCATCCAAAGTGTGCGTTGCTAAAGGACACAGAGTTGCACATGCATGGAAACAGCTTCCGAAGGCTTGTAGATGTGGCATATACCATAGGCAGGTGCCTGGCTGTCCAGTACTGCTGGGAAGAGAGGATGGAAGAGAGGTGCTGCAGAGGTGGAGGAACTGCCCATGGATGCAGATTCTCTGTTTTATGTACAGGGGACCAAGCAGGCAGCTCTCTGTGCTGGGAGTGGGCACAAAGTTTGCACTGCTCACGATGTTCATAATGCTCCCAACAGCACACATCTGGGCAGGTTTGATGGGTTTTCCGTGTAGAGTCTGAATTCTGCTAGGACTTTTGCTTATCTTCCTCTGTAAATTCTAGGAGATAGTCAGTGCTTGACAACCCCTCCCCCCCTTTCTCATTCAGCAAACCTTACCTAAGCCAGGTTCTCCTGCCAGGATCAGTCTAAAAACAGGCATCCTTTATGTGACCTCCTATATGGAGAATTTCACATTCTCTTTTCTTAGGGAGGATGAGTTTTATTTTAAAAATAATGTAACAACGCTGAGGTCTGCCAACAAAGCCAGAGGATGTGGGACACATTTTGAACAAAACTGAAAGTCAGAGATGACTAGATTTAGAGCTAACCCCTCTGCTCAGTGGCTCCCCTGCCAGTGACATGAAACCCAAAGTAAGGCTGTGTTTGAAACCTAGTGGAAAAGAAAATCACCACCAACAACCAGGTGGCTTCTTGTGGTTACGGTTTGTGAGTAAAAACAGTCGCCAAAGAAAACCAATTTGGCCCCAAGAACTAAAGTGAGCTGTTCTCTTCAGCTGGGGCTTGTCGGCGAAGGTCTGAATATCACTTCTGAAGTGTGAAATGATTCTTCAGAGCACCTTGTGTCCCATATGGAGAAAAGCAACCTTAAAAGCTTTTTTAAAAAATTATTATTTATTTTTATTTGTGTCTAGGTGTGTGTGTGTGTGTGTGTGTGTGTGTGTGTGTAAGTGCCCATAAAGGCCAGAAGGAGGCTTCTTACCCTTGGGACTGGAGTAACATGGTTGTGAGCTGTCTGAAGGGAATGCCAGAACCCATCCTCAGGGCCTGTGGGATAGCAGCATGCACTTCTAACCTCAGAGCCGCTGCTGCAGCCCCAGACACTAACAAAAGCAGAACACAGCACTCTGTTTGGCATGGAGCACTCTGTTTGGCATGGAGCACTCTGTTCAGCACGGAGCACTTTATTTTTCATGGAGCACTCTGACATGGAGCACTCTGTTTGGCATGGAGCACTCTGTTCATTAAGGAGAATGTGTAGATGTGTGCTCATTTGCTTCTGCAGCCATTTTCATGTCCCCTCTTTGGGGGGTCTTTTTCGACCCTTCTGCTGAAGAACCTCTGTTCTGTTTGGAGCCTCACACCTGCTCTTTCTGCCTCATACCTGCTTTCTACAAAGCAGGGGGAGAGCCTGCTTTGTAGGCACAGGGGCCCAATTCCTTTCGTCTCAGATGGCTGGCTCTTTCAAAAGTTGTCTTTATTTTTTTCTGTCTTTGAAATACATCTTCATGATTTCAGGTAAAATTTTCTGCCAGGTAGTAACTTATAAGGCCAAAAATTCTGGAACATTGTCGTTGACGTCTTAATTCTTGAAGGCCTGTGGTTTAAATGATGGGCATTTAAAAGGGGATTACACGAGACTCAGGAGCACAGCGTTGTGACGGCTTGTTGCCCATTAAGGTTAACTAGGCATCTTCACACTTAGTTGTAACTAATTTTGCAAGAGAGCTGTCAGCTGGACACTGGAATCAGCTATGCGTTGAAAACTGAGGAAAGAGAAGGACAGTCAGGGTACGCCATCATTGCAGCCGACACCCTAGGCTGCTCAGCTCTCAGAGCCTGTGGCTGACAAGAGGCAGCGCTCTCTTCCTGTGGGCCCCCGGGAGCCAGTGCGGCTTGTTGAGAGTAAGCACTTTGAACACGTGTGGCTCGACTTCTGATTCCCGATAATCTTAGGCAATGGGGAGGGCAGGGATGCCTTCATAGGAAGTCAGTGACACAGCTGTCTTCAGGGAAATTCCTGAAAATTCTCATCTTTTGTGAGAGCACTAACAGTACTGAGAAGCCCTTCAGTCTTCCTCCAGGGCTCTTTCTGGGATCAGAGTGACCACGTGGTTTGTCTTTTTCAGAAATATATTGAGAAAGGAACCAGAGTTTACTTTTTAGTTTTGTTTTTAATAACCTCCTTGGCTTGAACCACAGTTAACTTCTCTAAGAAGACTAGGAATCCATGTAATTCACAAGGAAATTAGAACATCTTAAGAAACAGAGTGCAATTGGCTGGGGGTTCTCAGGAGGGAGCCAAAGTCTTCATCTGCTGGACCGACCATCTGAACCTCGTCCTGAGGCCCACATGGCCACTGTTGTGGGTACCCTGATTTGTCCTTTTAGACTTACCTTCACCGACTCTGTCCTTACTCAGTACATATGAAATCCAGGCAAGGCAGTACCTAGTTCCCTGATATATATATATATATATATATATATATATATCAATCAGATGCCTTTATTTAAACTAGTGACAGTAACTAAATAATTCTCATGTTAATCACCAACACTGAAGAAAATAGAGAAAACATGAAGAAAATTAAAATCACCTGGGAAACACGACACAGACGTTGCCTGGGTATGCACTGCTTTTTCAGATTTTGTTTCCTAGCTCTAGAGGTTTTAAAAAAATGTTGAAATACGAACATAAAGACTTACTTAAAAAAAGAATATTATACTATATTTGTCTTATAATTTTAAAATCGTAACAATGTAACGGGCATTTTCAGGTCTATACACACTCACGAGTCTGATTGCAATGAATACTTTTTATAATCTTCTTAATAGCTATTTTAAAATTTGCAGAAAAAGCCATAAAACCTTGGTTCCTTGATCATACAAATACTCATAGATCATGGATAGAATGATTTTTAATACATTTCTTCCATTAGAGTGTCCCCTGTCTTTGATAAATAAGGGTTAGGTTGGATTTCTGACAACCTGATTACTACAGGATTTAAGGGAGCAAATACCCGTCTGCTTTTCAGACCCTTTGCCTGTCGCTTTATCGAACTGTTTTTTTTTTCTCATATTTTTTGCCTGTGAGCCTAGCTTCTATAATGGCTGAGCCATCTCTCCCATCTGGGCTGTCCTTTTCTTATTAATAGTTTGGGCTATTAGTAACCCAGTACCTGTTAGTTGCTAACATCAGTAAATTTTGGGATTCTTCGATATCATGCAGACCTTCTCTGAGTTTGTCTTTTGACTCGTGTGTGTGTGTGTGTGTGTGTGTGTGCACCTTTGCATATAAGTGGATGCACATGGATGTGTAACCCTGCTGTGGACATCTGGCTAAGCACAACCTTATTGCTTCACTCAGTTCATTCTAACATTTTTGACTTTCCGTTGTTTTGTTATTAATATTACTGTTGCTGTGATTTGGTTTTCAAGGACACGGACTAAGGAAACGTTTATATAGCCAGAGTAGTTGCCTCATGCATTGAGTCATTTCATTTCTTCCCAGTAATAGTCATTGAATACCTACTGTGTGTCAGGTAGTCTGATGTGTGTTGGCAGATACAGTGGAGCAGGGCTTGAGGAGGCTCTTATGGGAAAACTAGTTGTGACATTGAGCCAGAGGAAGATAAAGGTATAGAAACAGAAATAGATCTAGAAAGACCACATGCAGTAATGTGGGCACAAGTAACAAAGCCTCTCTAGCTGTAATCTTGGCCATTTGGGAGGCTGAGACAGGAAGAGAGATAGTTCAAGTTTGGCCTGGTAACAGGGTGAGTTTAAGGCTAGGGTGGGCAACTTAGTGAGACCCTATATCGAAATAAAAAGTAAAAAGAGGGTTTTAATTACAGCCTAGTGGGAGAACTCTTGCTTACTGTGTTTAAGGTTCAAGGTCCAGTCCCTAGTCCTGCAAGAAAAACAAAAAACAAAAAACAAAACAAAAAAAAACAAAGGCCAGTCTAAAAAGATGACGTGTGAACTGAGAAAGGGCAAGAAGAACCCAGACATGCACATAGCTCGGAAATGTCAAGTGTAAACCCTCAGGGTCAGGGGAATGTTCCAGAGTGGGAGCGACTCTTGGGTGCAGTGAGGAAGCGGAGTGGAGCGTGGGGAGAAGTGGGCTGGAGTCTTGTGAGTAAGGCCAGGAAGTGGTAGGAGGGTCTGCACTAGTTCTAAGAAGAGGAGAAAGTCCCGGAGGGGTTTGCAGCTGGGAAGTAAACAAAACGGGTTGTCATCACTTTAAAGGTGACTGAGTCAGTCTGAAGCGTGCTCCTGTAGCTGATTTGTGGGGTCCTGGGAAGCCAGCCTTCTCATCAGGTGAGAGAGAAGCGCTTGGAGCAGGGAGGGGGCGGTAGGAGTGGAGTGGAGCGGAGAGCTGACCAGAGGAAGACTACAGAGAGCATGATGCTTCTCAGTGGTATCATCTTTAACTGACACCCTGGCGCCTACTTCATACCTCATGCCACTTAGGCCACGTCCAGGGCTTACGGCCCCAGTGGCTCTTCTGCGGAGCTGGCAAGGAACCACAGAATTGCCAGGATGAGTGTCACAAGTTGCAGAAGGATAGATTCAGAGTTCTCCTAGACACGTGGGTGGAATTTCCAGAAAGGAGTAGGTAAGGAAATGAGAAGAGACAGAGAGAGAGAGACAGAGAGAGAGAGGAAGAGAGAGAGAGGAAGAGAGAGAGAGGAAGAGAGAGAGAGAGAGAGAGAGAGAGAGAGAGAGAGAGAGAGAGAGGGAGAGAGGGAGAGAGGGAGAGAGGGAGGGAGGGAGGGAGAGAGAGAGAGAGAGAGAGAGAGAGAGAAGGGAGAGGTGGAGGGGATGGAGGAAGAGTGATGTGGGGGGAGGGGAAGAGGAGAGAGAGGTGGAGGAGGGAAGAAGGGAGAGGAGAGGTGGCGGAGGTGGGCGGGAAACCCCACTAAGTGCCTAGTGTTGAAGGCACAGGACTAGAGAAGCTCTCTAGAGTGAAGGACAGGTGACGGAAGAACTACTGGACTATGCCCTGCCCTTTACAAGTCAGGTAGAAGAGGAACAGCAAGGAGACTGAGGTAGCCTGGTGATGTGGGAAAGAAGCCAAAAAAAAAAAAAAAAGAAAGAAAGAAAGAAAAAAGAAATGCTCCAGAAGTTGGGGGAAGGCCTGTGCCACAAGGCGGGCAGTTAGCTGTGTCAAATGCTGCTTAGCCACCAACCCCGGGGTGCTGGGAGATCGTCAGGGTGTTTACTCTGAGTTTTATGGAGCCAGAGAGTGGGAACCAGTTGTGTGGGTTCTACTTTACTGTGGAGAAGCAGCTTCAGGAAAGGAGGGTTTGTTTTGGCTCTTGGTTGTAGGTTACCGTGCATCACGGTGGGGAAGTCACATCACAGCGGGAATGTGAGACAGCCGGCCACGTGGCACAGTGAGGAAACAGATGAACGCTGGTGTTCACCTCACTCCAGTTCGTTCAGCCTGTGCCCTCAGCCCAGGAACAGTGGCACCCACGTTTAGAGCGGGTTTCCCCACCTCTGCGAACTCCTCACAGGCACGCTGAGGATTCTCTCCTGGGTTATTCTAGATCACGTGACCTGTGGTCTCCTTTCTTCTCATTTTGATCACACAAGAGCATGGAAGTCTCCTGAATTTATGCATTTAGGCATTTTGTACAGATTTCATATATTGTCCAATGAAGACGTATGAGAACATTTGCCCTCTGTTAGTATTCTGTCTAAACTCCACCTCCACAGTTACCTGGCAACAGCCAGGTATGCTCCTCCCCACAGTTACCTGGCAACAGCCAGGTAGGCCTGCCCACTATAAAAGGGGCTGCCTGCCCCCTCCTCACTCTCTTGCTCTGTTGATCCCTTGCTTGCAGGTTCTCTGTTCCCTCCCCCCTTCCCCTTCCCTTCCCCCTCTCTCCACGTGGTCATGGCCGGCCTCCTCTTCTGTCCCACCCCCCATCTTCTCCTGCCTCTCTCTCACTCTCCACCCTGAATAAACCCCCTCCCGTGGAACCGGCTGGTCTGCTGTGGTCTGTTCTAAGCTGTGCGCAGAAATCTTTCACCCTCCATCCCTGATCATTCTATAGGCCATCAGTCCTTAAGAAATACTGAGTATCAAGACAAAACAAAACAGACGAGTCCCAGTAAAAATCAGATTTTCATATTGGCGCCCGTACTAGGCTCAGACTACCTAACTTGCCTCCTTGGTATCCTGAGGCGATAACTACAGGCCGCTTCTCAAGCAGGCCAGTCATACAATTATCCTGTCCCTTCTGTCAGGCAGAGTTGTACCTGGTATATGGTTGCTTCAGAAGCAAAGGCCAAGAACCTTTGTCTTGTTCCTGTGGTGAAACTTCAGGTCATGATCTCAATATAGGTAAACATCATTGGTAATCGTGTTTTCAAAACTTCAGGCTTCCACATACTTGGTTTGATAAACCTAGAATTGACTTTAGTCATACGATGGCCCTCAGCCCAACCATCACGTGGTCTCAATTGCTTGTGGAAGGGTAGACATTTTTATTAGCCAGAACAGCTGTGGCCTTCTTCCTTCTTCTTCCCACGTCTGGGCCAGCCTCAGGCTTCTACACCCACATTCTCTAGCACTTAGTTTTTAACCCGAGTTTCTATTCTACTCCATATCTAGTTTTGATGCGTATGGATACTGTCTTCCCCCCACCTTTGGTGACTTGGTCTTCAACAGTGTTATTTAGTAAGCTTATAAGGTCTCAGGGGATAGGAAGATGACTCAGTAAGTGCTTGTTATACAGGCATCAGCACCGTCTTTAGAATCTATGTAAAACAAACAAACAAACAACAACAACAACAACAAAAACCAGAAGACTAAAGCCAGGGGTGTGGTGGCTCCCGCCTGTGATCCTAGTGCTGAGGAGGCAAGAGGAAGATCCTTAGGACTCTCTGGCCAGCTAGTCTAGTCTAATCTGTGAGCTCTAGATTTGGAGAGAGAGTTATTTCATCATCGTCGTCATCGTTGTCATTGTCACATCGGTGTCATTGTGTGGGAGACACCTGATGTCAACCTCTGGCTTCCCTGTGTACATGGATATGTGTGCACTCACATGAATATATAAGCATGTGTGTACACGCAGTGCGAATCATGCATTTCCTTTGACTGTGTTGGACTAATACTTTGTAAACACTGTGATCGTTCTGATCTGTTTCTCGAAGTATCAGTGCATGGCTGCTACTACAGCTGATGAGACGTTGTCCGTAGATCTGCACGGATTCCTGCTTCGTGTCAGAGCTGTTCTCCCCTCCCCTGACGTGAGGAGTTTGTCTTTCTCTGAACCTGTTGCTGACGTGGTGGGATTTCTCCTGAGTTCTCACCGAGTTTGTGCTTGTGAAGTAGTGAATGCAGTTTTCGGGCCCTCTTGTTCCTGTCCCTCAGCTGGCGTTCCCATCAGAGGGTGCTTCGCCATCAGAGGGTGCTGCGAACGTACCCATGTGTCAAATGAATGAATGACTTTGTCCTCAGGTGCTGCCTGCTTTCTCTTTCCTGGCTAGAACTCTCTGTCCTAAGGATCTTTAGTTTATCTGTCTCTTTGCTTTGCATTCCTTTATTGTTGCTATAGCAACACGCTGTGTACTGATGTCTTTACAATACCTTCACCTACCAGGCAGCCAAGCAAAACTACAAACTGGGAAGAGAAGAGGGAAGACAAACATCCAGGAAAATTTCAATAATTTACAAGGTTAAACTTTTCCTTTGAGATACTAGAATTTTTCTCTGTAACAATCCTTTTATTTGGGGGGGGAGGGGGTTCGAGACAGGGTTTCTCTGTGTAGCCCTGGCTGTCCTGGAACTCACTCTGTAGACCAGGCTAGCCTCGAACTCAGAAATCCACTTGCCTCTGCCTCCCAAGTGCTGGGATTAAAGGCGTGTGCCACCACTGTCAGACGAGTTACTAGAATTTTTGAACCCAATATCATTTACCCTTCTCTAAACTTTCTTTAGATATTTAAAATCTGAGTGAAGTGTATTTTAAGAAGCTATCGTATCTTGGTCATTTATTATGTCAACTAACGCTTTCTTCTGTGTTTTCATCATCCAGTCAACTGGTCTCACCCCACTGGTGCTTTCCTGTATTCTGCAGATTGCATGGCTTTGGGGAGGGGAAGCTTTTTTGGAGAGTTAAACATGTTCTTCTTCCCAGTAATCCTTCACAGTATTAGAAACATCATTAAGCAACCAGTCTGGAAAGTCACTGTAGTTCAGAAAAATTTTGGTGAGTTTCACTTTCAGACTTTCCTACTTTTTTATTATCTTGGTTCTTCAAAAACCTTGTTGCTTTTGCTCTTTTTTTTTTTCCTGGCTTTGCCTGAGGCTTCTGTGTTTCTGTGTGTATGTGTGCGTGTGTGTACTTCTATATTTTTATATTTGTGTGTATAAATATGTGTGACAGTTCATGTGTGAGGGGGAGAGAGGGAGAGACAGAGAGAGAGAGACAGAGAGAGAGAGAGAGAGAGAGAGAGAGAGAGAGAGAGAGAGAGAGAGA
>NW_021620536.1:1796504-1845679 GCF_004785775.1 Grammomys surdaster | reverse complement strand
AGAGAGAGAGAGAGAGAGAGAGAGAGAGAGAGAGAGAGAGAGAGAGAACTATGTCTTGTGGATTCCTCTCTCTCTGATTCCCTGGAAATGCGATTACAGCATGCAAACCACAGCTGGTGTTTTGATGATTCAGTTCCTGCTCACAAGGCAAGCACTTTCCTAACCGAGCTATATCTCCTAGCTCCCGTGCCTTCTTACTAAAGGGTCTTGGGATAATGGTAATACCAGCTACCTTTCTTGATCACTGAGTAGCTAGGGTTGTGAGATAATCAGGAGCAGACGTTGCTGGATGTCTCTGCTGGGCCGCAGTACTTACGTCTCTGCTCCAGGATGTACATCAAGTCTAGATCCTGACAAGTCTCAGTTGTACTTCTGCCACCCACATCTTCAGTGGCCTGAGCTCTGAAAGGCACAGAAATGTCTCCAGCAGAAGTTGGCTCTCCAGATGTTCACTTGACCAAATCCTTCGTGTTTTTACTGCTCTTTATGCAAAAACAAGCTTGGGTTCAGAATTTCTTACACTCTCTCTCTCTCTCTCTCTCTCTCTCTCTCTCTCTCTCTCTCTTTCTGTGTGTGTGTGTGTGTGTATGTGTGTGTGTGTGTGTGTGTGTGTGTGTGTGTGTGAAGGCTTCTCCACATGTCAGGATTCTAAGGATCCAGAACATCTTTTCACATTTAGTAAACAAAAAGCTTGTGAAGCATCAGGATGGATCATTTGGTGTTTGTCTCAGTCAGGGCTTTCATTGCTGTGAAGAGATACCATGACCATAGCAAGTCTTAGAAAGGCAAACATTTAATTGGAGCTGGCTTACAATTTCAGAGTTTCAGTCCATTATCATTGTTTCAGAAAAGGCAGCATGCAGGCAGACATGGTGCTGGAGGAAACAAGACTTCTACATCTTGATGGTAAGCAGCCAGGAGGGGATTCTCTTCTGTACTAGCAGAGATTGAGCGCTAAGAGCCATCAAAGCCCACCCCTGCAGTGACTCACTTTCTCCAACAAGGCCACACCTACTCCAACATGGCCACACCTCCTAATAGTGCTACTTCCCATGGGTCAAGCATACTCAAACCTCCACAGAGCTAATGTGATGGTGGCTGACTAAAATTGTCACTCACAGGCATCTTCTTGGGGTTCTAAAGCTCTTTTATGAGGATGTTGTTCTCAGGCTCAGGGAAGACGACACATTCTTGTAAGTGGGTTCCTCCACCTTCCCAGTCAGGTGCCCTGTAGCATTGACACCTGTGTATTATGACCAAAACGGGGTTCTCCTTGCTGTCTGTACCCCTCACCTTGAAGTCAGAACTTTGTGCCTGGAATCATGGGTACACTGTGCTTCAGCCCTCTCTCATCTGCTTAATTATGATGTGTGCACAGTCTCTCCTGATGGAGCTTCAGCATGTGACCTTCAAGGACCCTACTCAGCTCCATGTCCAAGCACCAGCCCACAGAGGAAGCGTTCATTCAGTCAGGCTTCCTATAGCAGGCTGAAGGCAAACACATATGTAAATTCTTTCGTGAGATGGAGCTTAGACTGGCCTGAGACTCACTATATAGCTCAGATTGGCCTAGAAGTCCTTCAGATCCTCTCAGCCTGTGGAGTGCTGAGATTATAGACATGAGTCACAGCGTCCAGCTTTATCTTTTGAAATGAGACTGATTTAGTAGCTGGTTTTAAAACGTTATTCTGTTTATTTAAGTTTATCTTATAGATATTTTACCCATGTTGTATAGCAAACAAGACTACTTTCTTTCTTTTCACTTTATTTTTTTGTGTATGAGTGTTGGACATAACCCTGTATACCGTATGTGTGCAGTGTCTGCAGAAGGTAAGAGAGGGCATTGGCTCTGATCCCCTAGGACTGAAGACAGTTGTTAGCACCATATGGATGCCTGAGACTGAACTTGTATCCTCAGGAGGAGCAGTCAGTGACGTTAGCCACTGAGCAACCTCTCCAGCCTCAACAAGGCTCTTTTCCAAGATGTCCTGTTCTGACTCACACAGTGGTGCACGCTCAGTTTCTGCTGCATTCTAAGCTCTTTTATTACCTGATTACCACTGGCTGGGTATATTTAAAGAGGTGCTGGTCATGGCCTACAAGTTACACGTTAAATTGGCCTAAGACCCTGGAGGCTCATCTTCTGTGTATCCCAGAACGCAAAGGGCAGCTCTAGTTTGAAACCTCCAGACTCAGGCAAAGATTGTTTGAAGTACCCTAGTCACCTAGGCGTGAGTGAGTCCCACTGGTCTGGTTTACCGCAAGCACACTAGCATGTCTGGGGATGGGCTGGCTTTTTCATTTCCTTGTTACTCTGGTCTGCAGGGCAGCCCTTGGACTGGTTTCTCAGTTTATTTCCAGAGACATAAGTGCTTTGGGAAGTTGTGAGCCCTAGTTTCTTGGTCCCCATTCGTTAAAGCACCCCCAAAGTCTCAGAGTGTATGCATGGCAGTTGGCATTACTCTAGATGCCAGCAAGATGCCCCAGGACCTCTCTGCTGTTAGACAGTGGTTGGTCAGGTCTTTACAGGCATTTCCCTACCTGCCTTCAAGCAGCATGGATTTCACATGGGGCGTGTTTTCTCGACCTCTCTCCCTCATCTTCTTTCTTCATTCATTTTTCCTTTCCCCTCCCTCTGTCTTTCTGTCCCCTCCTTCTCCTTCCTGTCTTCCTTCTTCTTCTTTCTTTCTTCATTTCTGGCAGGAGGATTCTAGCTAACCTAGTGTGTCAATCTTAGAAGTAAGATTAAAAAACAAAACAAAACAAAACACACACACATACAAACAAAAATAAAACAAACCCAAAACAAAACTAAACAAAAAAAAACCAAAGCAAAATTATCAAATTAGAAGCAGAAAAACAGGACCCACAGGATGGCTTAGTGGGTAAAGGCAGTTTCTGTGGAAACCTGGTTCAATCCCACACAAAGGAGGAAGGCGAGAACTGGCTCCATTAAGTTGTCCTCTGGCTTCTCACGCACACTACGATGTTTACGTCCCACCCCATCAAGCTTTTCTGAGCTTCTTCTAAAGTTTTTAGTCAAGGTAGATGACACAGAACATAAGACATACAGGATGCTGTTTAAATAATCTCAACAATTTACGAGAATAACCCCAAGTTCCAAAAGCTTCCCAAGAAATCTGTTACTTGAACAGTTTTCCTGTCCAGCAGTGTCTTCTCTTACGACACTCCCTACTTTAAGGGACATAAGACCCCAAGACTCAAGCTAGAGATGGATAGCTTCTGAGACAGTTGGAAGAAGGCATACTAGTGACATTTTTTCTGGCTCCTCTGACTTTCTGGACTAGCTCCAGCCTCTGAAAGCCCCCCCACCCCCCCCCCACCCCCGTGGTGGTGAGTCCAGCTCTGAAAGCTCCTTCCCCTGTGGTGGTGAGTCCAGCCTCTGGAAGCTCCTCCCCCTGTGGTGGTGAGTTCAGCTCTGGAAGCTCCCCTGTGGTGGTGAGTCTAGTCTCTGGAAGCTCCTCCCCCTGTGGTGGTGAGTTCAGCTCTGGAAGCTCCCCTGTGGTGGTGAGTCTAGTCTCTGGAAGCTCCTCCCCCTGTGGTGGTGAGTTCAGCTCTGGAAGCTCCCCTGTGGTGGTGAGTCTAGTCTCTGGAAGCTCCTCCCCCTGTGGTGGTGAGTTCAGCTCTGGAAGCTCCCCCTATGGTGGTGAGTCCAGCTCTGGAAGTTTCTCCCCCCCCCCCCCCCCGTGATGGTGAGTCCAGTCTCTGGAAGGCCCTCCCCCTGTGGTGGTGAGACTCCCCCAGGAACACCACAGCCCATGCTTTTCGTCTATGATCTCTGATCCTTGTTGACTTTGTCCCAACAGTAACTGTTTATCACGATAGTCCCATTGTGACCACGCTGATTACATACCACTGTTAAATCTATGCCTTATTCTATTATGCTGTATGCATAGTGTAGATCAATTTGTGCTATACAGGTCCTATGCTACATTATTAATAAAATTCATGTTTTTAGGTTTTAGGCAACATAAAATAGAAGCATCAATAATTTCTATACTCCCAACATGCTTTGCACTCCTCATTTTGGAGACTGCATTAAAAAAAGAAATCACCATGTGTCTCATCAGTTATGGTCTCAGTCGTTTGGCTACATCTCATTGGTTGTCTCTTGCCTCTGTGGATCACGTGTCCAGCACAAGTCTGGAGTTGACAAGCAAGTTGATCAAAATCTGGCTGAGCATGAACAGAGAGCCATTGTTCTAATTTCCTTGAGCTGTTTAAATCTTCAAAGTAAATATTTATTCTTTGAAAATTGCATGCGTCTGTATCCATCTCTTCCAGAGTCTTATAATCATTGATACTGATTCATAAATGGAGGGTATAATCCTTCTGGGGGTTATAGAACAAAGTTTCTCTAGTTCTTCAATAGTTTAGTTCCACTGCCCTATTCAAATGCCAGTCGCTTCAAACCCGAAGTTCCTGGCAGGTTCCCATCGTGTTTGTATAACACACTCTCACATAGAGAAACGGTCACATTTCCAGACTCTTAGTCTCTCTTTCACTCATTCGCTTTCTTCTAACTCCTTAGGAACAGGAAGCATTGTATGTTAAGATGCAGGAAATGGCAGGCAACACTTGGAATTCTGCTAATAGGCATTTTGAGTGAACCTGGTAGTCATGTGCAAAGGCAGATGGCAAAGGAGTGGAGCCTCTTTTGGATTTCTAGAGACAAGAGCTTCACTGGTCTGAGAGTTCTGTGTCTGTGGAACCCACCGGGTGACGTATATGAACAGGTGGTTCGGGCCAGGAGTTCTGTGAGAAACAAGCTGTTTCTGAGTATTGAAAACCTGTCTTTTCTGACAGATCGGCGATGGCTTCTCTTGATTCTGAGGTGAAGGAAGAGTGTTTGAGGGAAGACCTGAAGTTCTACTTCATGAGTCCCTGTGAGAAATACCGAGCCAGACGCCAGATCCCATGGAAACTGGGCTTGCAGATTTTGAAGATAGTCATGGTAACCACACAGGTAACTCACGCCATTGACTTTTTCATCCCCCGAGATCACATCCCCTCCAAGTGTCCTGTACCTGCTTGCTGGTCTGCAAGACTCATACCACTGAATTTCATCAAACTAAAACCAAGCCGCTTCCAGAGGGCAGAGGCCAGGTGGAAGTTTAATTCAGATGACCTGGTTTTGATAAGTGACCAAGAAGCCACTCCTCCACAGGAGCTATAAAAACCAGATAAGAGAAGGTCCATGCAGAAGGGAGTTTCTAAATCCCCTCACCCCTAACCCATGTGAAGTTCATAGGTGTCAATGTGTTCTCTAAAATCCATTGGACCTTATTTAAAACATCTTTGAAAGTCTTCAGACATAGAAAATGACAAATTTTTCTTATACTGGTAGCATTGTGCCCAAGTAAATGCTAAACACTGGGTGCTCTCAGGAATGCACGGGCTTTACATTTGAACCTTGATATAAGGTATCAGTTATCAGTTCAGTTATCAGCAAGGTGGAAATAGTCATTACAGTCATTTATCTGTTGGGCTGTGGCACTGAGCTCATCTGTGGGGTCGTCTCTGCAGGTGGTTACATTGGAAACACACATGTCTGGATAAAACGCAAAACAAAACAAAAAAACAGTACTGACTTGGGGTCTTTGGGTCCATTGGTACATAATCTACTGTTACCATCAACCCAAAAGTATACGGATGATTTTTCTGAAATATTAATATAAAGGATTTAAAGGACGCCTCCTTCATCTGGATACAAGAGAGCTTCTTCAGTAAGTACAGTTGCAGCTTTGCTCAGAGTTCACAAGGTGGGCGGGCTCTTTGAGTTGTATGACATGCTGTTCCCACTTATCCAGCTTTAAGAAAAGCAAGTCATGGGACTGGAGAAATGGCTTAGAGATTCAGAGCACTGGCTACTCTTCCAGAGACCCAAGTTCAATTCCCAGCACACACTTGGTGGCTCACAACCATCTATTACTCCAGACCTAGGGAATCTGGTGCTCTCTTCCAGAGTCTGTAGGTACCAGGCATGCAGGTTGGGCACAAACATACATTCAGGCAAGCCACTCATATACACTAATTGAATAAAACAAAATAGAATAATTTTTTTAAAAAGGAAGAAAGGAAAGCAGTCATTTCAGAAGAAGCAAGACCAGCATCAGGGCACGGTAAGGAAGATGAATCTCTTACACGTTCCCATTCTTGGTTTTCAGATTTTAGTCTTGGTGACCTATAAATTAGGGTCTTCTTTATTATTTATTATTCCTTAAAAGATGAAGAAATGATTAAGTTCATTATTTACCAGTTTTCTAAGTTGCTTCAATTTTGGTGTTTTAATTTAGTACTGTCACTAAAATTGTAGTTCACATAGGCATGAAAAAAAATTGCTGTCTTTAACTTAACCTTCTTAGTCCTGATACTACTCTATCCTGTTGACTCCCTCTTCAAATGTTACCTACTCAAGTTTTTCCCAGGTTCACAGTTCTTCCTCTAGCGTAGTCTAATACTTCTGATTTAGATTTGTTTTCATTTTGATTTAAGTGTCTATGAATATACACATATGGGCACAGTACATGTACTATACACAGTACAGGGCATCATATCTGGAGCTGGCATTAAACCTGGTTGAGTTGCCCAGTGTGGGTGCTGTGAACCAAACTCTGGTCCTCTGCAAAAGCGGCAAGTACATCTAGCCATTGAGCCATTTCGATCTGGTCTTCTCTCCAATTTAAATCACAAAAGAAACATGTCATTTTCAGGGCATTGAGTTGGAGACACACTGCCGATAGCTCACAGGTTAGTGTTTGCTGCTACCAGACATAAGGAGGTTTTTATGTGTGCTAACTCAGTTTACTCTCTCTGCAACCCTGTGAAATGGGTTCAACTAGAATCCTCTTTTCATGGGTGAAGAAACTGGAACCAAAGGGTTCAATGATTTGTTTACAGCCCTTGCCTTAGTGCCCTGGGGAGCTGGGATCTGAGCCCGGGGAGAATGTACTCCTTTTCTCTCCTGCTGTCTTCTTCTGGATATAGGTAGGAAGACTTCCTATGTCAGTGACTTCTGAAGAGAGGAGAGGCATTTAGTTGGGGTTTCAGAGCAGGAATCTTTTAGGAAAAAAAAAGAGGCTGAGGCCGTGTTCTGCATTGATTCATGATCTCAGGGAAGCACCTGAGTTCTCCCCTGAACTTCAGTCTTTCCATCACATCACTCACACCAATCAGACTTTGATCTTGCTTTTATTAGGCACAGTATATTTTCTCCTACATTGATTTTACAATGACTACATTTTCCAGACTACATTTAACAAGCATCGTGTGTGTGTGTGTGTGTGTGTGTGTGTGTGTCTGTGTGTGTTGATTCTTGTTCTCGGCAAATCTTGAGATCTAGTTAGTGGCGTGGGGATAATTTTCTTGCTGTTATTTCCGTTTTGAAAATAAAGTCATTTAACCGACACCATCCCCCCTCCCTCCTGCCACACAGGTAAGCTTGGTTCTGTCAAGGCCTGAGACTATTGTGCCATTTCCCCTCTGGGACCATCTCTCCTTACAGAAGTATTGGCAGTTTTAGTCCTTCATACTGACCTGTGTATGAAGAGATTGATTTGTTCCAGGGACAAGAGAATCAGAAACTTTTCCTGTTCTTTATCCAGATAGGGAGGTTCCAGGCAGAGGTCACAACACCACCATCCCAGCACCATGTTGATGGCTTTAAGTTTAAATGAGGCCATGGCTTTAAATATCAACCAACTGTATGCCCCTCTCTTGATCAGCTTGTCCATTCCCCATCCATACACTTTGTGATCTTTCTGCTTCACTGTGAACATGGGAAGGGAGCGTCAAATTCCCCTGTGTCTAGAGTCACGGGTAGCATTTGGCACAGTGTGGAAAAGTGGGCAAGAGAATGAACAGGCCTTAGTGTCAGGCAGATGTGTTCAGACCCTCAGACGCTTTCTAGACGGCCCTGCCTGAGTCTATGGCCTGACTTCAGGTTGCACATGTGTACACTGGTATTTCATCACTCAGCTCTGTTTGATGGTGACAGTTGGGAATCCACTCCCTTTCTGATTCTGTGGTGCTATGAAAAAAGAGAGGGAAAAACCCACTTCCTGTTGGAGTCCAGTGTAATGGGGAGTCAAGTGAAAATGCACTATGTATGTATGTATGTATGTATGTATGTATGTATGTGTGTAGTCACCATGCTCAGTACTCCCTGATGAGCTACTGCTCAGTGCTGTACAAGATCTTACTCTCAGTGTACTCTAGCTTGGCGAAGGACCAGTCTGCACACGATGGCTGAAGAGTTTCATCCAAAGGCTACTGCTCAGGCTGTCGGGAGGGACTGGCCTCTTCCACATCTTCCAAACAGCCCTGTGTGGGTTCCCTAGTTTATTATTTTAGCTTTCAAAAAGCAGCCTGACTTTTACTGACATCACCTGCGGGTGCCGTTGACAATATCACATGCCAGGAGAATCTGGCTTTAGGTTGCTTGATTTTTCAGTACCAGGTTGGAATAGACTCAGGTATTTTATCTGACTTTTTTATTTTTTTTACTGGATATTTTATTTATTTACAATACAGATGTCATCCCAATTCCCCTCCCTAGGACCCTCCCATCCCATCCCCCCTCCTCCTTTATGCTTTTATATCATTTTGATTACATGCATGTATTAAGGTCAGTTCTAGGTTGAGGGTCTAGCAGTACAGTAAATGCCAATAGTCAAGGAACAAGCAAGACAATAAACACAAATAGTCAAAGTAAAAGCAAGGCATTAAACCTAGTTACGTGAACACTCTCATTATCACTGTTTCTAAGGGCTTATCAAGATGATGAAAATATCTGAGCCTGCTTCCCTGTTCTAGCCCAGGGTCATTTTCATGTCTGAAGCTGACTTGCCTGTTCTAGCCTAAGATTTAGGTTCCTGCCTGAAAGTACTTCTTTGTTCTAGCCTAATGTCCGATTCCTGCCTGAAGCCTACTTCCTTGTCCTTGGCCACTGTCATATGCCTGCCAAGAAAACTAAAACCAAAAAAATCTTGAATTAAACCACTGTGAAACCAGCAAGCAAGCTAGCAGTACCACTGATTTCATTTTGCATTGGTTGTCTAGTATTGGGCATGAGGTCTGCCCTTAACTGAATTTTGTAAACCCACTGGGAAGTGTGGAAACTACTTGGGTAGAACCATCCACTGTCCATGGTCCATCATACAGGGTGGACTTGGGCCTAGTATAGAATTCCTGCATTTACACTAAATACCTATGAGTCACTCAAGGTTCCAAGTGCAGTAGACACCCATCTCAGACAGTGAAGCACAATGCTTATGCCAGGGGCAGGAATAGACTTTGTTGATTTGATTTAACAGATTCTCATTCTGTAGCCCAAGCTGGTCTTGAACTCATGGTAATCTTCCTGCCTCAGCCTCTCAAGTGCTTATGATCAATGTGAACTCCTGTGTTGGGTCAGGTATTGGTCCTTTGGGAAGGACTCCCAAATGACCCCTTGTCAAACTGTCTTTCATAGTCATATAGTTACATGTTTCTTTTTTCATTCCCACAAATGAAAAGTGTTGTCCTTGCATATTCCATGACAGGTAAGAAAGGCATTCTTGTCAGAATGACCTAAGGCAGGCTCAGTCTTGTTAACAAAATAAGAAAGGTGGAGAGGTGGAGAGCCTTTGGGGCTGCTTGGCAAGAATCTAATTTTTTTTCTTAATAGCTGTGTTTCTAGTAACTGCTCAGTTATTGTACTTGAGGGATGTGACCTGGTGATATTAAATGAATAAAGAGCGCCACCTGTTTACATTCTTAAGCAACGGTTGCTCTTATAATTCTGAAAAACTAGCATTAAAAATCCATTTCTTCCCAGAGACTTTTTAAAGTTTTTAGTAGAAAGGCATGGTTTATGTGGCATAATAAAAAAGCTGCAGAGCTAGGCCTGGCTTCCATTCCAGCTAGGTGATTGAGGGAGGGCAATTTCATGAAGGCCAATCCAGTTCATAGCTATGTAAAGGGTGGGCTGTAGCAGTAACATGATAACCAAGGCTGGTTGTCGTAGTGGACAAGACAATTGCAATTGAAGCTGTTAGCATGCGTCTCGGCCTATAGCACCTGCTGAAAACACAGTGCCTATAGTTTTATTTATTCAGTCTTTTAAAATAAACAAACTATATTGCTACATTCAACACTGAATGGATTCAGTGGTTTATAAAGGAAGACTAGAAACATGGCTTAGTGGGTAAAGTGTCCATGATTAACTGTGAGGGCCAGGGTTCTGATTCCAAACATCTATGTAAGTAATGGTAGGAAGGCATAGAAGCCTGTTTGTAATCACACAAGGGCTCCTCAGATCAAGCTGCTTAACTAGACAAACTGGCAAGCTCTGGGTTCAAGTGAGACATTCTACTTAAATGTATAAGGTAGAGAATGGTCATAAACTATCCCCAATGATAACCACCAGGTCTCCACACACATACATACATACATACATACATACATACATACATACATACATACACACATGCACACGCACACACACACACACACACAAACACACATGCATACCATCATACACAGGAAAACACAACCAGTTCGTTGGGAAGGCTTCTGCCAATTTCATTCTCAATGGCTGAACTGTTTGATTTGTACATCGATGTGTAGATATAGAAAGGTGAGTGACACAGGATGTGACAACTGTCAGGGCCACCCAGTCCACTCTCCTGATTTTATACATGAGAAACAGTTCAAGGGGCCTTGATGATGTATCTGTGTGAGCAACCAGATGAAACACTCCGGAGTCTGGATTTGTAAGACAGCTTGGGGAAGTGGGAACGGGGTGTGAGGTAAGCTTGCTGATATCACTACACTTGCTTGTATATGTAAGTGTGTGGGGGCAGGGGCGTGCTCTGTGTGACCGAGTGTAGGAGTGAAGGCATGCATGTAACCATGTGCACATGTGTGTGTATGTGTGTGTGTGTGAGAGAGAGAGAGAGAGAGGGAGAGGGAGAGGGAGAGGGAGAGGGAGAGGGAGAGGGAGAGAATGCCTTTGTGATTGTGTATGTGTGTGTGGATGACACTTTGAATGAGAGTGTGCCCTGTGTGACAGAGTGCAGGGGTGAAAACATGCATCGCAGGCATGTGCACATATGCACTATGGGTGTGAAGGGGGATTGTGCTTGTGTGCATGGGTGCATGAATGTTGTATATAGGCTCCTGGCTTCTTATAAAGCTTTGGACCTAGCTGCTTTTCCCATTTATGGAGTCTAAGAGGAAAACTTTTGCTCCTGGTGAAGAGAGCCTTTGGGTCTTTAACTTTATGTCAGTAAATAGACAATTTTGGGAAAGGGATGTTGAAACAGGGTCTCATTGTATAACTGGGCTGGCCTTGAACTCACAGCAGTCCTTCTGCCTTTGTCTCCTGAATGCTGGTATAACAGGAGTGGTCACTATGCCTAACAGTAAGTGATTTATCAGGGAGCAAACATCCTGAAGCGTAGAAGGCATCCTGGAGCAAAGTCCTGGGTGTGGTGTCAACTGGCCTTTCTAGAGTCATTTGCTTTTCCCTGCCAGATGAGACAGAGAAGCATGTGACAATTCTGTCTTTCCAAAGACAGTCGGGAGAGGCTTTAAGGCTGCTTCTTCAGCTGAAGGTTCTGAGCATGTCCAAGCACCAGGCTTTGCAATGTGTTCTGCGTCCTAGCACAGTCTTATACTGAGAACTATGAGGTGGTTCTCTCCTGTGGCTCCTGTTTTTGACTTTGTTGCTCTTTGTGTATAAATTAAGGGATGGATATTTTTTCTTCAGATGCTTAGAGGTGAGAATTGATGAAAATCAGAAGCCATTTTCTTTCCCTGGTAAATGGTAAAAGCCACATTTCTGTTTTCTTTTGTAGCTTGTTTGGTTTGGCTTAAGTAACCAGTTGGTGGTGGCTTTCAAAGAAGATAACACTGTTGCTTTTAAGCACTTGTTTTTGAAAGGATTTTCTGGAGCTGATGAAGACGACTACAGCTGTAGCATATACACTCAGGAGGACGCCTATGAGAGCATCTTTTTTGCTATAAAGCAGGCAAGTGTTTTAAATGACCTACTTTAAACACTATATAGATACATCTTAGCAAACCAACAAATATTATTGTCTCATAAATTTCACATAGCCTGCTGAGACCTTTACTGTTTTTCAACCACTAATAATAGAACTTGTCCATTTAAATTTTTTCTTTAGGTTTTAATCATTTTAGTGTATTGATTTAGAACCACTACTTTGGGGGAAATTATCTTAGAACAAAGAGTTAAGAGCTTGTAAAATCAGATTTGAAACCAAATCTGAAAGTCTGTGGTAGTTTGAAATGTAACATCATAACATTAATAATCCTAGCTAAATATTAAGAACATTGGATTTAATACAGTATGAGGTTGGTAGACCTGAAGAAAATATTTAGAGATAGTGTCCCCCGCTTTCATGAATTCAATAAATATTTGTGTTTCTGGTATTTGACAAGTACTACACATTGATGATATAGTATTGACTAGAACAGATGAAATTCTGGCCTGTCTAGAAGAGAAAGTTAGATAAATGGAGAGAAATAATATGTATAATATTGAAGACTGGTTCCTTAACTGCAGACTACCCAAAACATGCTACTAAGCACAGCTGAGTTTCTTGCTGGGAGCGATAAGGAAAAAATTCCTTTGACCATTCTCAGTGGTGCCTTGGGTAGGGTGGGAGTCCTTTCATGTAGAGGTACCTTGATTAAAATTGAGTGAAGACCATGTTGTAATAGTTTAAAATTGGTGAACACAGCATGTGAAGGCCATAGGAGATGTCACAGGGTCTTAGAATTGTTGTAAGACTGACATTTTTAATTGTTAGCCAAGTTGATAAGGTTTTACTTTATTGAGATGGGGTCTCATGTCACCCTGAATGGCCTGGAACTTGCTATGTAGACCAGGCCAGCCTCAAAAACATAGAGATCCACCTGCTTTTGCCTCTTGAGTGCTGGGATTAAAGGCCTATTCCACCATGCTTAGCTTATTTTTTTTTAATATTCTTGAAACTATTAGTAGTTGTTTGCAACATTTCTGTAACATAGTAAATGTTTCTTAGTAAAGTCATAGCAATGAAGATGGAATCTAGTGAGGCCCTATTAGTGAAGGCAGCCAGCAGCAGAACTGTGTTAATGTAAAAGTATTAGTCATGTTAGTGTGATCTGTGATGTGTGGATATTTCAAGTCCTCAGTGAAGCAAGGAAGGAGATGGGGGTACTTCTGATATGAGAAGGATGTCTGCAGTTTTCTGCAGTTTTGAATTTTCACTGGCTTTTGTTATGTTAACTGACATATAATTAATTGTGTTATAACAATTAGGTACAAAGTGAAGTTGGGTATTTGTTAGAAAATTTCATGAGCTCAGTGAGAGAGTCTCACATAGGAGGAGCTAGGTGACCACCTCATGGTAGTAGTGACATCTGACCAAGATTTGAAGGCATGAATGGAGCAGATAGAGATGGAGGTCCAGGAAGAGGTAACTAACTGACCAGAGGTAGAATGTCCCCAGGCTCCAGGAACTGCCTGGAGGCCAGTTGGACTTTACAGGTAGAGCCAGGGGACCACGTATGAGACAAAGTCTGAGAGAGGAGTGAGCCCATGGTATTGGCTGGGAGAAAGTTGACAGTGTCCCGCAGAATATTGGTTTGATGTAGAGTTCTATGAGTCCCTGTTCAACTGAAGAAAATGCCTTTGTGCTGTGTGGAGCTCAACACTGCTCCCAAAAAGCATTGCATGAGCAATAAAAGCATCTAGAAGCGCATTTCATACGGTATGACTTGTGGCTTTTAAGAACCCGTGTATTTATTTAACTATAATTTAACTGTGTTTTTAAAAACAGTATCATCATCTAAAGAACATTTCCCTGGCAACCCTTGGTTATGGAGAAAGTGGAGACAATAAAACTGGCTTGAGATTCTGTAAGCAGCATTACAAGACACGGGCCATGTTTTCTTCTAATGAGACCCTGAACATTGACAGTGACATTGAGACAGGTAACAGCAGCGACCATTTCATCATGTGACTTTGTCATTTTCTGTGATGAGAAAAGTTGCCCCCATGTGCTAGCAACTCAGTGGAGCTCAGTGGGACAGGCTCCCCAACACTGCCATTTTCTCAGCTGCCTCCAAAGGCCTTGGCTCAGGAAATCATGCACCTGGTAATGGGAAGAGAACACTGTTTCTCTTTGATGTATCATTTTGGCACATTTTAAAATTCTGCAGTAAGTGCTCTTAGCCAGGGATCCTCCTGCTTCCACTTCCCATGTGTGAACCACGGCTGTGATCACACCTGCTCTACTGTTTATAATACACAGTTTTTCAAAGGTGAATCATGGTTTATAATTATTATGCTTTCTCTCAGGAGATTACTTTACAAAAGCTTCCCAGCTAACCATGTAGAGTGACCTTGTGCCATCCTATTAAATATGTAAAAGGATATGTGAGCACACAGTGTGTGCCTTAACACTTTGAAGGTTTGCTATTTGGTTAACAAACCCAAACTACTCACTGTTTTGTTTCCTGCTGTGGGATTGCCAAAGCTAAACCCAATTTGTCTTTCAAGCTCCTGGCAATTCAGGAGGAGGGTTCCTGGGGATGGGGTGGGCTTTAGTTAAATGATGGCATTATGCAGTCTGTTCGGCCATATTTCTAATTCTGATCTTGAGGTGCTTTGATGACACAAGAGGACTCATCACAGGATGGAAATTTTCCCTGTTTCCTTGACTTGGGTGTTCAGAACCCATGTGTGAACAAATATGTCCTGGGCTCTGGATCCTGAAGGTAGACACTAGGTCATATTGGCCCATGCAGTGTCTAGCTTCCAGGCTGCTATTAGAGCCCATCTTCGGGAGGGGATCTACCACCACTGGTCTTCACACCTGGTGAGCTTTGCTCACCTGAGATGGGTGTGGTAGTTGTATGGTTTTTCCCAGGGAGATATGAATGAGTGTATATTTGTCCCAGATAGGGCACCAATGACAGACCAGAGAACTGACTCCACCCATCAGGAGTTTAGTGAACCAATGAGTTGGTTGGGATAACTTACAAACCAAAGTCAGTATAAATGGTCAGGGCAGATGGTCAGGACTGAGAAACAGGTTTTATTTGTTCCCTAGTGGTAACATCGTTCAGTTCCTTTCTAAAAGCATATGGAATATTTTAGAGTAAATGGAGAGAGGTTGACCATGAATTTGACCTTAAGAGAGATTACCTAACTGTATTCATTGCATTCTCTGATCTTATCAATTATAACTCGTCAAAAGCATCTGTCAGTATATTAAAAGGTATGATGATTTTTAATATCTGATACTTAATTTTCTTGCATATACTAGAGAAAGCCTGCTAATGAGGTAAATACAAGTTGGTTTTATGCACTGCCTCCAGATGATGTAAACGTGGTCACTTTTGACTACCTTGGGATGTGGTTGCGGTTAAGGAGATGCTGTCCTAGCCTAACTGCTCACAAATGTGACACTCCCTTTGCTACACATTAAATCACCTTTCCGTTCCGTGTTCAAATCCAGACAACTGCCCATCTGGCCAGCCACCCAGTGGGCTGGAGCTCAACTCGCAAAACTGCTTGTGTAGATTAAGTTGAGTTTGTTTTCTTGTTTATCAATGCACACTTAATTATCTGTGAATTAGATCTAAGGCTAGCCCACCAATGAGCTGGCTACATAGGGAGTAGTCGACATTGAGCACATCGAAGGTTTATTCTCTCAGTAGTTCAAGGAAAAGCCAAGGAGTTTTCCTCCCGTGTGGAAGAGCAACCCACACATATTTACCTCATTAGCAGGATTCTGCTAATGTAGGCAAGAAGAGGCATCTAAAATCAAGAAGAAGAGTCAGTCTTGGCATAACTCAGGATGCAGCGGCAAGAATGGGTAGATCTAAATCTTGATAGACAGCAAATAATTGTGCAACCATAGTAAAGTTTCTTGATCTCCTTGCTTTGGGTTCTTCACATATAGCATGGCATCAGTACTGCCTGTCTTTCACGTTTGCATTGAGGATTAAAGAGAACATACGTGGCCACAGCACATTGCCTGGTGCACACTGTTTCATGGAATTGTCTTTTCAGTTCTATGCCCTGTGTTTGGCCCAGGATAGCACACTTTTATTAAGCCCATTGTATTTCAAGTATTATCAAAGCAAATAAGGAGTTGATATTATGAGAGCATAGAGATCCAGAGAACCCATTAGAAACCAGCTTGCCCTTGGTCCTGACTTCTCTAACTAGAGACAGCATAGAAGATACAACCTTAGCGTGGGCTTCACACAGTTCCACCTCCAGGTCTCCATGGCCTTGCCGATCTCATCTGCTAATCTTTCTGAGTGGGCTTGTAGTCCTGGCTGACCTGGAACTTGATATGTGAACCAAGACAAGGCTAACTTTGAACTCACAGAGCTCCTCCTGCCTCCACCTCATGAATGCTTCCATCCACGCTCTCCTGAGCACTACAATTTAAAGGAGAAGATCTCTGCCAGGCATTTTTGTTTAATCACTATTGCAGTTAGAGAAGAAATATTGCACAGGTGACATATCCTTCCCAGAGCATCATAACAGGAGGCACCTGAAGTCTGCTTCCTCTCTAGACTGGCAGTGTTAGCACGGTTCCTGGGTGAGGGTGGCACCCGCCAGCTTCTCTACTGAAGGGTGACTGTATCCCTACATCGTGATTAGTTGATATTTTCTGGCAGCTGTTTTGAGACATCCCTAGGGTCCTGCTTCTCATCACATGGCTGCTGCCCTCATTTCAGCATCAGACTCTGGCCAGAAGTGACCATTCCCTGTCTGTCCGTTGCTCTAGACTGCATTCACCTGGACCTCCAGGTGCTCACCAAGGAACCCGAGGACTGGGCACAGACATCTTTCTTCAGGCTGGATTTTTATCGGTAATCACAGCATCAAGTCTCAATACCCAGGAGGAGGCCTGGGAGGGGGACACAGACACTGGGATAGAGATGTTGACAGTTATACCTTTTACTGTATTTTATTTAGGCTCCTGAAAGTTGATATCTCCTTTGCCCTCAAAGGAATTGACCTACAGGCAGTTCATTCCCGAGAGGTACCGGACTGTTACCTCTTTCAGAATACGGCAAGTGTCTTTGTTTGATGTCAGCCTCTGTTCTGTTCCCTGCGGCTTTTGTAGAAGAGGATCAGCCCCTCAGCTACAGACGTTAGAAACTGCTGTACTGTAACTGCTCCAGTGAGGATGTAGTACCTGACCTAGAGACTGTTTCCTGTGAAGATGGAGCCAGTCCTATCCAACTCTCTAGAACTCTATTCCTGGATCTGAGTTCAAATCCCCAGCACATGTGGAAAACCTTCATCCTCTACACTATAGTTTTTAATCATTAAAAAAATTATAAATAACTTCTCCCAGGTAGCGTCAGCTGTCAGCCGGACACAGCCCATGGTGTCCTGAGGGTGTGTCCACTGAAGGATTACCCAGATCAGAGTGGCCAATGAGCACCTCAATTTGACATTTTCTTGGCTACTGGTTGATGCAGGAGAGGCTCTTCTATCCTTGGATGATGGGCTGGACCTGGGGGCAGGCTGAAGGAAGGTTATAAGTAAACCTAAGCAGACTTCCTCTGTGGCATGTTCTCCAGTTCCTGCTGTGATTTTTTTTTCAGGGTTGGGGTGTGACCTGGAATTATAAGCTGAAATAACACCTTTCCTCTCCAAGTTGCTTAAGGCCAGTGTTTTACCACAGCATCAGCAGCTAGGCCAGAACCCACATGCAGAAACATTTCCATCCCTACGATCTCTGTATCAGAGTTCTATCTAAGTGCTGCTGAGTTTTGTAAGTAGTTGACCTGACAACTCTCACCCCACCACACCTCAATGGACTATAACCTCTTTGTTTCTGTCTCTAGATTACCTTCGACAACACAGCCCACAGTGGGAAAATCAAAATCTATTTTAACAGCGAGGCCAACATAGAAGAATGTAAAAACATGAACATATCTGGGTCTAGTAAGTGTGCCATTCTAATTTGTGGGTTAAAGGAGGTTTGGGGGATTTAGAGAACCCACGTGATTGGTACGGAAGGCGGTGGAAAAAACGTTTCAGAAAAACAGTTCAAACGCTAGTCCCGTGCGAGTCATCCAAGTGTTTATCGCTTCTTGTGAGTCAGTGGTTTACGCAATTCTCCTTTGCAGCCAGATGGCCTGGGTTTGCATTATGGCTCTGTGTGCTGAGGCTGGAGGCTTGGACCTATTGCTTGGCCTCTCTGCCTTAGGATTTTTCTCTACAAAGCAAGAGCAATGGTGGTATTTATTATTGAGTGTGTTGGTGCCGAATGCTGGGAGCAGAAGTTATCAGAGCTGCTTGGCAACTCATCAGTGAGAAGGAACAGCCTTAGTCAGATCTCTGTGACCAGATCTCCAGTGAGTTATGGGTAGGGATAGCTGGGAAAGTATGGAAGGGAAGAGAGTATGAGTAAGAAAGGGAATGATAAATTTGACCAGGGCTAAGTGGGAATCGTGAAATGATTCTTGGAAGAGGTATGTTCTGATCCGAGCCTTAGACAAAGAAGAGTCGTGACCCCAGAGCGCAGCCTGAATAAACATGGGGACATCAGTCACCTGATGGTCCACATGCTTAAATAGCCTTATTGAGCCACGTATGGACATCATATAACCTGTACTCCCAGCTATGCAGGAAGAAACAGGGAGATTTTGAGTTCAAGGCCAACCTAAGCCACACAGGGATTCTTGTCTCAAAAGAAGAGTGTAAGATATGTGCATCTTGTTTTGATTATTAGTCATCAGGGTGATGTCTCTGAAGGATGCTGAGCCTGGTGAACTGGCAAGCTCCACTTAAATGAACTCACTTGGACCAGATGACCAGAAAGACAAAATATGAGTCACGTGGTTTTCATTCCAACGGCGGCTCATTCCTTTTCAGCTGTACAATGGCTGAGGATCTTGAAGTTCTCTTTTTCTTTCCTAGCTGTGGTTTCAGTCATTCCTCTAAAGGAAGCACCCAGTCTAGGTATCGGATAAAATGGATTTTCTATTTTGCTGCAGATACTCAAAGGAGAGCACCAACTAGGTAGTCCTCGCATCCAAATAAAGGCTGAAGCTATATCCCGGGGAAAAAGTAACTTTTGTGATATATAAACTGTTATTTGCAATAGTCACAGTGAGGATCGAAGCGATCCACGGGGCTCCAGACAGTGATTCCCCAACTGCCCACCACCGATGCACAGAACGGAAGAGCTCTTCCTCCCCCGTGTGGCCAACAGAGAGAAGCACATGCCTCACAGACCTACAATGTGTGATTCTTAAGACCATGCTTTAGAAACTCAGCTTCGCCGGGCAGTGGTGGCGCACGCCTTTAATCCCAGCACTTGGGAGGCAGAGGCAGGTGGATTTCTGAGTTCGAGGCCAGCCTGGTCTACAGAGTGAGTTCCAGGACAGCCAGGACTACACAGAGAGACCCTGTCTCGAAAAACCAAAAAAAAAAAAAAAAAAAAAAAAAAGAAACTCAGCTTCATCGTTAGGAAAACATGCTTTTAAAATAAAGTGAGGGGTTGTGAAATCACTGAAAATCTGAGGTTTAGAAACCAGTTTAGAAGATGAGTTATGCCGTCTCTTCCATCTGAAGCTGTGTGGTGGATTGAGAGGCTCTGCCTATGAGTGGTCAGAGACATCTGATGGGCACTGACCACTGTTTCCCAAGTATTCTGATGTTCTCTTCTACTGAAACTTGGCCCCCTAAACAAATCATTTGAGCAGGTGTGTGTGAAGTACTTTCCTGGCCAAGAGCAAGTGTGTGTGGCTTGTGGATGATCCCCCGGTGAAGGAATAGAGACCAGGGAGGGTGGTGCAGTCACAGCTAGGCTGGAGAGAGCAGCAGCTGGAATGTGGGACTGTGCAGTCTGAGAGTAGCTACACTGACAGACCAGTCTCTCTATGGCACAACTCATGCCACCGTGCCTTCCAAAGGAAACATGAGACTCTACTCACTTGCTTACTCCTTGTCCTGTCCCTGGGTTTCTTGGTGTTGTCATGCAGGAAAGGCATTTCAGACTGGTGCTCTGGTGGCATGGTGCACCATGAAGCCAAGGAGCACAAGTGGGGCATCTCAGTGTGGCATTTAAATTTGCTGTCTTCTTAATAAGGGAAACTCATTGTCTGTGTCGCTGTATGAAGCAACGTAGGCCGTAGCGGCCTCTATTGAATGGAGCCCAACCGCAGTGCATTCTGTTGGATTCTGTTCTGCAGTAAATATTTATGAAGAACTTAAGTGCATTGATTAACACCGCCCAGGTTTGTCAGTGAGTGGCCCTTCCCTCCAGGGTGTGTTAGCTTGTCTGTGGACATCTGAATGAAGGCAGTGTGGTAATGGCTTCTGATGGTTGCTGTTTTAATAAGAGAAAAGGGTTTTTTCTTTGAATGTCCCCTCAGTCTGCCATTTGCTAAAAAGGTTATTCTCCACAATTTGTGCAAGATGTATTTAACTTCATTTGCATTCTGCCTTCTTCTGCAGTTCAGAGAAGCACTCACTATGTCCTGGTGTTTGACGTGTTTGTCATTATGATCTGCCTGGCCTCCCTTATCCTGTGCACAAGATCGATTGTTCTTGCTCTGAGGCTGAGGAAGGTAAGAAAGGTTCTTTCGTTTCTCCCTCTACTCAGCCTACAGCCTGTGTTTGTCCAGATCAAGGGAACTACGGATACTGGGCTATGCCATCATTTCTCAGCTTTTCTTGACCATCCTGAGGCACAGGAAGTAAGGCACCATGGGGATTGGCATGACAGGCCAGCTGGTAACATGTTTGCTATGCAAGCATGAGGGTCTGAGTTTGAGTTCCGGCACGCACATAAAGGAGCTAGACAGGGCTACATGTGCCTGCAGCCCCAGCTCTGGGGAGATGGAAACAGTAGAGTCCTTGTGGCTCACTACCCAGTCAATCTGATACCATAGGTGAACTTCAGGTTCAGTGAGTGTCTTAGTTAGGATTTTACTTCTGTGAACAGGCACTATGACCAAGGCAACTCTTTTTTTAAATGATTTATTTATTTATTCATTTTATGTATATGAGTACACTGTCGCTGTCTTCAGACACACCAGAAGAGGGCATCAAACCCCATTGCAGAGGATGGTTGTGAGCCACCACCTGGGAATTGAACTCAGGACCTCTAAAAGAGCAGTCAGTGCTCTTAACCACTGAGCCATCTCTCCAGCCACCAAGGCAACTCTTATAAGGACAACATTTAATTGGGGCTGGCTTACAGGTTCAGAGATTCAGTCCATTATCATCAAGGCAGGAACATGGCAGCATCCAGGCAGGCAGGGTGCAGGAGATGCTGAGAGTTCTACATCTTCATTTGGAGGCTGCTAGCAGAATACTGGCTTCCACGTAGGTAAGATGAGGCTCTTAAAACCCACATCCATAGTGACACACCTACTCCAACAGGGCCACACCTACTCTAACAGAGCCACACCTTCTAACAGTGCCAATCCCTGGGCTGAGCATATACAGATCATCACAGTGATATACAAACATCACATTGTTTAAAGAACAAACTAACTAACTAACTAACTAACTAACTAACATGGAGAATGATTGAAGAAGACACCTGGCTTCTGCGTCTGGCCGCCACGTATATCTGCACATACGTACATGCACATATAAACAGATCCTATTTTTTAAAAGGAGAAGGTTTTAGTCATTTCACAAGGATCAGATAATTATCCTACTTAAAACTGAGCTAACAAGTACAGATATTTGTGGTGACCTTTCAAGCATTTAGAAGTTTCCAGAATAAAAATTGTATTTAGGGAATGATGCTAAGAGCATTCATGGGTCCCATCTTTTGTCTTCAAGTCAGAATTCACTTTGAAGAGGAGGCAAATGTGTTATAATGAAACATACATAACTAGGTTTGATTTCTTAAATAGTTACATTGTAACATTTTGCTTCTTTAGGCATGTTTTCTCGGGAATATGTACTGACTTCAGCTTACTGTGTGGCCACTGGGGTCAGGGGAAACAGGAAGACACTGAAATCTGATCTTCAGAGCAAGAAGTAGCCCATGCTCTCTTTTCTTTGATCTCTACTTCTACTTTGGTTTCAAATTATTTTTTTTGAGATTTATTTATTTTCATTTTACATATATGAGTGTTTTACACACATGTGTGTCTGTGCACTGTGTGCATCCAGTGCCCTCAGAGGCCAGGAGAGGGCATCAGATCTCTCAAAACTAACAGACAGTTGTGAGCTGCCATGTGAGTGCTGGGAATTGAATCCAGGTCCTCTGGAAGAACAACCAGTGCTCTTAAACGGACATCTCTCCAGACCCTTGACTTTCACTTTGTAAACATCTACTCCATGTCTGCCTTCCAACCCTCTGGATATTCTGAATCCAAGGTTGAGGTCCCTCTCTGCCAAGTTCAGGGGCAGCATCACGGATACAGTGCCCTCATCTGGACCACAAGAGGATCCTAGTTCAAGGTTGCTATAAATGAGCTTAAATGAGGGTATAATGTGCAGTATTTGGAACACACTCTGGGTTGGCGATGTTGGAGGGACAGCATATGTCCTTAGTGTTTGGGTTAATTTAGTAGATGTTCAAATGCTTGCTTCCACGGGAGTAGACAACATGACTCAGCATGTGGCACTGTGTCTCCCTGTGAGGTAGATCTGCCATCTTGGAACTGTTTGCTCTTGTCTTCTGCCTCCGGAGGGCAGTGTGATTTGTAAGACATGCTTTTTTTTAATGTTTGCCGTAGAGATTTCTAAACTTCTTCCTGGAGAAGTACAAGCAACATGTATGTGATGCTGACCAGTGGGAGTTCGTCAACGGATGGTATGTGTTGGTCACTGTCAGCGACCTCATGACAATAATTGGATCCATATTGAAGATGGAAATCAAAGCCAAGGTAAGTGACATCTAGAATCTTATATTTTCCCAGATGACCTCAGGCACTGTAAGACACGGAATCTTTCTGAGGACTAGCCTGCTTTTCATGTTTTCTCTTTTCTCACACCCACTGCATGAGGCCGGTTAGCCTTCTTCCCCAGGAAGAGTGCGCTGTGGAAGGTAACACCCTATGGCCTTCCTCCAGTAATGGGTGGCAGCATCGTTTGAACAGGAATTAAGTTTGGGGAGACTGAGGCATGGGCTTTGTACTTATTTATTTTTTGATGTATCTATTTACTTGTGCAACTTGCAGAGGAAGCGGCTGGTACACAGAGCAGACATTTCTCCTAAACACACCTGAAGAGCCATTGGCAGGTGTGGGGGCATCTCAGATGCTATGGGCCCCTACGGCTGAGGGATCCCCAGTTCTTGAGTGTTTACATGTTCTGAGCAGTTGCACATGTTGGTTGGTTTGCTCTCACAGATGAACTGACTCTCTCAACTGTTCTCTTCTCTGTTCCACATCAATGTTACAAAGCTGTCCTCATCATGGTTACAGTGTCTCCCTGTCTCTAGTCCAGCTACCTTTGGCTTCCCGCCAGCTGACTTCCTCTCTGGTCTGGCCTGCCTCAGCAGCCTTCTTGTTTGTATTTCAGACTTTAGCCTTCTACCCCACAGATCCAGCCATACAGTGATACCCATCTTCCTATTACAATCCTTTCTGCCTTCCAGAATCTATTTAGGCCTCTAGGATCTTTGACTTCCATCCTGACTCTGATACTGCCATTCCACACACCAGACCTCTCAGCCTTGGGGGTGTGTTCAGACTCTGTCCGTATGCCTGTAGACTTCTCTCCAGACTGTGCTGTGTGTCCAGCTCTGAGTCACACCCATGGGAGGGCCTCTGTGACAAGTGGCCAGTGTATCTCTCATCGAATTTAGCATACTGAATTAAGTGGTTGCTGGTCTCTTCAATGACGCCTAGAATCTCTTGCGAGCAGAAACTACGTCTGTAAATCACACTGGAGTTTGCTTCTGAAAGTCGCTGGATTATATTGCTTGTTCTTTGACAAACACCAGGTCCTTTCATGCCTAGGTCAGTGGCAAATGCAAGTCCTATTTCAAAATGTTATTTGGAAAAAAAATAAGTTCACAATTAAAATACTAAAATAAAATAAAAACCAAATATTTGAAGCTTTCCTCTTCTTCCTTCCCCTCCCTTTCCTCATCCTCCCTCCTCTTTCTTCTCATCTCTCCCTCTTTCTCTTCTTCCTCTTTTTCTTCTTTTTCTTCTCCTTCTGCCTCTTCTTCATCCTTCTCTTTCTCCTTCTCCTTCTTCTCCTTCTTTATTTTTGTTTTGAAATAGGGTCTCACTCTGTAATTCAGGCTGGCCTAGAACTTACTATGTAGTCCAGGCTGGCCTTGGAAATGCATGTTGATCCTGTAGTCTCAGCCTTCTAAGTGCTGGGATGACAGACATAGGAAGGGGACAGTCAGTTCTTCTCATCCGTTAAAGAGAGGTAACCAAGCCACGGGGACTGGGGTGTTCTGCTCAGCTGTGTTTTCTTTCTTCCTCAGAACCTCACAAACTACGACCTGTGCAGCATCTTGCTCGGGACGTCGACACTCTTTGTCTGGGTTGGAGTCATCAGATATCTGGGTTACTTTCAGACGTACAATGTAAGCTCTCGGAAGTACCAATGTGGTTGACCCTGGCTCCTCCTCCCAGTTCTGACACTGGCTCCACCTCCCGGTTCTGTCCACTGTTTCTCATCCTCAGAGCTGTCTATGCCTTTGTCTTCCAGGTGCTCATTTTAACCATGCAGGCCTCACTGCCCAAAGTCCTGCGGTTCTGCGCTTGTGCTGGCATGATCTACCTGGGGTACACGTTCTGTGGCTGGATTGTCCTAGGACCATACCACGAGAAGGTGTGTGGCACCAATTCTTTCTGTATCCCAGGCACGTGGGATACTTTACCTTGGGTCTCTAGCACTCGCCTCCCCCAGCTCTTTTCCTGCAAACACTCTTGATGTCTGTACTCAGAGAGCTTCTTTTTTTTTTTTTTTTTTTTTTCTATTTTTCTGTCTTCTCCTTTTCTGGATATTGAACTGACTTTAGGAGAGTGGAAGAAGAACACCTCTCTTGTAGTCTGAACTTGCTGAGGAGCTGACACATTCAGTCAGCTGATTGGCAGTGAACAGTGTTTACCTGTGGGATCACTGTTAGCAAGCTAAAAAAAGAAAAAAAGGTAAGGGAATTATGATAGAGTCACTCTAGTGTGAAGCATTAGGGTCTGCATCCATATTGGCTGAGAGCAACAGAGCAGTGTAGTGCCCCTGCCTGGAGCGAGCACTTCATCTGTCTTGACAGGCGCGCACATCCCTGAGGGCGGTTTTGGCAGTCTCAGGTCTGCGTCTTAGAAGCGTTTCTAACTATATTTCCTTTCTGTATCATCCTAAGTCCAAGATTGTCAAGCTTATGCTCAAACCTATGGTCAACCTATGGTCAATCCCAAGCACTCTGAGGAAGAATCGCTGTGAGTTCAAGGCCAGCCTGGGCTAAATGCTATATTCTGGGCTAGCTTAGGACCAGGAAACTTTGTCTCAAAACGATGATATAATTGATTGGTAGAACATCACAAGAAGAAATGAGTGAGGCTGTATTTCAAGCCAAACAGGGGAAAGGGTCATTGTAAAATGACCTCAAAGCATTTCTTCCCCCGTCTCCAGGTCTTTGGTACAACAGAAAAAGGACAGCAGTCACCATTACTGTCTGTGGAGTAGATCTGTGTGGAACCTTCCAGAGTCTCTCTCATGTTACAAACGATCCCATCACTCTCCCCAGACACACAGTAAGAAGAAATGAGGCACAGAACATAATGGCTCAACCCTAATTTCTAACCTTGACATTAACCAAAATTTGTGGTTTGTAAGCGTTTCACAGAGTGAGTGATACACACGGCTCAGACCCTCCCTGCTGTCCCTAACCAATCAAACCTATGTGGAACACCAGTGTTCCCTGTCTGTCACATTTAATGTGTCCAAAAAGAGTCCTGATTTTTTTTTTTCTAGAAAAACAATACAATGAGCAAAGAGGCAGCCTCCAGCGTAGCAGCAAATCCTGACGATTCTATTGATCCCCCATCTCATGTCACTTCTTTGAAGGTGACTCCTGGGTAAAGATTGCTCTTTGATATGATCACCCTAACTCAGAGCTCACTGTCTTACCAAGTCCAGGAGAATTTGCATTTTTTTCTCTTGTTTGCCTCCTGCTCCTGGAGCAGCTTCATCTCTCTGTCACTAGAGGGCACTGTTGCACCGTGTGGAATAAATACTGGACCTACCGAGGCTTTCATCAATCCATTGGTCCCAAGACAGCTGGACAAGTGGTCCTATGTCATTTGTCACACGCTCTTTGCAGCTCTGTCCCCAATCATTATTCTGAAAGGTTCGAAGTTAATACCGTTTGAAGTTTACTGAATGGCTGCTCTTCTTTGCTTTTTGTTAGGCCTGGTGTCCAAGTTCTTTATCTCCCTTGCTGTTCCTCCTCTTTAGTCTTTCTGTCACTGGGATAAAACGCCCAGCAGACCAACTCTTAAGGAAGAAAGGTTTATTTTAGCTCATGGCTTCAGTGCAGGATCAGTTGGCCCCATTGCCTTAGAGCCTGTGACCGGGCAGTGCATCGTGTCAGGACATGACAGAGAAGGCCTGTTTGCTGCACAGTAGCCAAAAGGAAAGAGGGAAACAGAAAGGCTTGGGTTTCTAACAAAGCGTATCCCAGCGGTCTCCCACTAGGTGCTATCTCCTAAGGTCACCCAGTGGTGCTACAGTTTGGAGACCAAACCTTTTAACACATTTGCCTTTGGGGTCATTTTGAGGTCAGAGCTACCATATCCCATCTTCTCTTCCTGGTGAAATGGTACCATCCTTTATGGAGAATAAGAACCTTGATATACCAAGGCATTTTCTGCGGTCACCCAGATATTAAATCACAGCATCACAGCAGCCTGGCCAGCCTCAGTTATCACACTTTGATATCAAGAACAGCTGAGCAGCATTGAGACCAACATACATTAGCACTTTTAGAATCCCAGGAACCTTGCATGTGAAAGCCATTCACCATTTAAAACAAACAAGCCAGCAGAAGACTCTAAGGGAAGGTGTCAGGAAAATTCTTATTTGATGCGACCTACTGGAGTCAAAGCAGAGACACTTTTGCTTCCTGCCTTCCTGTCACACATCTGATTTCAGCGGGTCAGCCCCAGGAACCCAACTGTCACATCAATGCCCATTTCTAGTACTAATGGACTTTGGCACCATGGTCCTTAAAAACGCTGAGGCACAGAGAGCTAAAGACGGCTGATTGTCTTCCACACCGCATTCTGAATTATTAAGCACCTCTCTAATGTGGCTTTTACATTTCCCGTCTCCAGGGAACTTTTTTTTTTTTTACTATGATGCATGAATAATAGTCTTGTATTATCTCCATTTTACAAATAAGAAGAACAAGGCACTGATAAATCATTGAACTTTGCTGAGGCCACAGGCAACACTGTGAAATTTCCAAAGCTTCTGGTCTTGCCCAGACACTTCACTTATTCATAATAATCATAAGCCAGCTAAAACATTTTAGCTATTATAAGAGATTCTTGCTACCTGCCTTCAAACCATACTTTAAGTGATCCTGACAGAAGTGGTTGCAGGCTGTCTCTGCATTTACATGAGAGGTCTTTTGACTCACTCACAAGCATCATTTGTGACATAAATGTTCTGTCTCCTTCTGTGATTTCATATGGCCACCAGGACTTTTTCATGGAACCACTCACTGGCTGTTTAGTAGCAGTCTCAGTACACACAGTGCTGTCAGGACTGGGTCCCAGAAGGCAGAGACTGTGGCTCATTCCTCTTCATGTTTTTGGTATCCACCCTGGTGCCTGCAATATGTCAAGTGCTCAGTGAGTTTGCTGGTACGAGACAGTTGGCCTGCCTTCCAAGGTGTGATGGCTAATCTGCACGGTCAACCTGTCTAGACTGAGCATTTCCTTGGAAACACACCCCTAGGCATAAACACTTGGGCATTTCCAGAAAGTTCTAACAAGGGGAGGACTCATCCTGAATGTGAGTGGCACCATATAAGAGCTCAGAGTCAGGAATGAATAAAGTGGGGGGGATTCAGGAGAGAGCCCTGACTCTGATTCTCATCCCACTGAGGTGCAAGCAAGCAGCTGTTGTATACTCCCACTGCCCTGCCTCCCTGACATGATAAATTGTATATCTGACCTCACCCCCCACCCCCAAGACAAACCTATAAGGAAGATAAATCCTCCTTCCTTGCCAGGTATTTGTTCATAAATCATGAGAAGAAAACCAGCTAGAGATGGAGTCTTGCTGTACCTAAGAACTGGCCAATGTGCTATCCAACTGAAGACATTTTAGCACCTGCCCATTGGTCTCTTTTATGCTCATGTGTTGGAATGTGGCCACTATAACAATTTTGGTTATAGTTTATTCTTGTGGTAGGAAAATGACCCAGTATACATTAGTTACTTTATTAGTAATAGTTTACTTTTTTGAATGTAATCTGGTGGGCTAGAATAGGTCTTATTTGTACACAGAAGGGAGAGGTATAATGGTTTTAAGTACATTAACGTTGAGATGGGTATTGTGTCTAGACTGAGTGTGTTCTCATAGGAAGCTAAGGCATAGCTCTGATAGGTACTGACCAATGAGCTATCCGAAGTTCTGAAACAGGAAGTACAAAGTGTTAGAGGCCTTGAAATGAAAGAAAGAGATTGACCAGGTTACAAAAGACCCGCTGAGCTCCATGATACAGTTAGAATTTTGCTGACATCCAGAGAAGCCAACTTTATTGTCTTAAGCTGGTGACAGTAGGAAACATGCCAGGAATTTCCTGTCTTACTGTTAAACAGTCCACATACTTACTGCTAAGAGATCTGCCCAACTGGATGCTTCCTGCAAGACTCCAGAGAGAGTGACCTTCGTCCAGCTCTGCAGAGTCGACTTTGCAGGGCTTGAGAGAGATCACTGTTTGGGTATTCTTCTACCCGCATCCTGCCCTGCTCCATCTAGTGATAAGACAAATGCTAAGATGTCGTGTTTGCAGCCCTACCACATTTGTTAGAGTTTTTGCTGATGACAGAGCAAGGGCTGCAGCCGACAGAGCATCCTATCCCCAAGTAGACCCTCCTTTATCTCTTGAATGTTGACTTTGATGCAGAGGGAAAGGAGGAATACATGAAAGGAAGAGATCAGATTCTACCAGGGAAATGTGCGGTGGGCAGAGCTAAGCACAGATATTAATATCAACAAGAAGCAACCATGAGGCGACATGGAAGGACTTATTGGAATCTTTTGTTCTTATGTTTTCAGTTTTATGGCCCAGACGCAAGAGAAATGGCTTTAAAGCTATCTTTGTGAGATTTAGGTCGGTTTGTTTGCTTGTTTCAGTTTGGATTGCAGGGTAAAGAGATTAACATTCCAAAGGCTTCCCTAGAAGTTTCTGTAATGACATCAGAAAGGAAGAGGGAGGGTGGCTCATATCACAAATTACACGGGCTTTGGAGGACCAGAGTTGAGAGACTGGCGGGCTGTACCAGCATAGACTTGAACACACTCAATTATGTTGGTGCAGATGGTTTTTTTGGGGGTGGAGATTGGAATCAGTTACAAGAATCTAGGAATTTGGAAGGAGAGCCCCCCTTTTTTTGATAAGGTGATGAGAGGTTCATTTTGTTACCTGTAACATGACAGCAGGTCCCTTCTCCCCCATGATGATATCCCAGATGCTTATCAAGGCCTTGTATATACACAAGGCCACGCTCAATTAATGAACATAGAGACCCCATCCCCTAATGCCAGAACAGATAGAAAACTCTACAGTAACCCCTTTCATGTATTTCTGAAAACCATGTAGTCTTTAATTTATTGTCACTATTACCCCAGCAGTTTTTCATATTCATCTACTGCTTAAGCCTGTGGCTCTAGGGCCATGTTTATTAATGGCATACAGTTTGTTTTAGTGGGGTTGGAGGCAGTTTGATAACTCCTCAGAGCCCAGATGACTGGCTGTGGATTCTAGTGATGCTCTGTGTTAGCCTTGGATCAGTGCTTAAGCTCCACGTGCATACCTTCAGCTGAACAACCTAACGTCCCAGTTCCCACCTGGTACCTCAGATGCACTGTGTCTAAAATGTCTATTGATAGCCTACCAGTAGTGATTTTTTTTCCTGTGGCTACAACAAAGTAGCTAACAAAAGAAACTAAAGGAAGGGTTCACCTTGACTTCCAGGTTGAGGGTGCATTCCACCATGCTGGGCAAGCCACAGTGGTGAGCCCGTGAGGTAGCTGGTCACAGGGCATCCACAGTCAGGAAGCAGACAGAGATGGGTGCTGCTGCTCAGCTCACTGCCTCCTTTTTAGTAAGCCTGGGACTTTAGTAAGCCCAGGAAATGTTGCCACCTACATAGAGGGTGGATCTTTCCACTTAAGTTTAACTAGAAATTCCTCCCACACCTGCCAGGGGCGTGGGAGGCTCTTAGGCTCAGACACTTGCCAGGGGCCATGGCAGGATCCTAGGTAGTTCTGGATCAGTTTAAATCGACAATCAAGATTAACCATCACAGGACCCCTCCTAGCCTTCATGCAGATACACTTTCTCCAGCATCTCTTTATTTCTGGCTAAGATTCTCTGCCTCACTTGGACTCGTGATGTCACCTCTGAGTGGCATCTGCCCTTGGGCTATCCTGCTCTAGGAAATCTCCGACATGCTTTTAGTTTTCAGAGAAGCGTGTGTCAGATCGCATTGCTCCCGTGGCTCAGATGTCACTCAAGTCTGCTTGTGAGCTGGATTGAACCTGATGTATGCCCAAGTCTCAACGAGGCTCTGTGCAATTCACCACAAATGTCTCTTGTCAGCTATTGCTATGTCTCAGAAACACAAATTCCCATAGTCACTGAACACAACCTTTCAGAACTAGTTTGGAGTGTCACTAAGCTTGTTCCACCCCAGTTCTGTCACAAGCCTCCTTGCTCTCTGTCTTAGCTGTGGCCTGTCTTTAGGGGTAGGAACTTCCTGGAAAAAATCTTCATCATATGGTTGGGAATTGTATGTCATAGCCCTTTAGAAAAACCCTTCTATATCGTGATGAGTCTCAACCATTTCCAACTGTTGCTGGCTGTAGTATAGAGAGACATCACAGTACATCACAGAGACATCACAATGACAAAGAAGCTCCCTGTAGCTCCCAAAGCACCTCACAGTTCTCTGCAGCTCCCTGCAGCTTTCTGCAGCCCCTTGCAGCTCCCTGCAGCTCCCTGCTGCTCCCTGCAGCTCCCTGCTGCCCCTGCTGCCCCTGCTGCCCCTGCTGCCCCTGCTGTTTTCCGCAGCCCCCCTACAGCTCCTCACAGTTCTCTGCTGCCCCCTGCAGCTTTCCGCAGCCCCTTGCAGCCCTCAGCTATGGTGCTCAACCTAAGGGGTTCCTTTTCTTTTCCCCTTGCAGTTTGAAAACCTGAACATAGTTGCTGAATGTCTGTTTTCTCTGGTCAACGGTGATGACATGTTTGCCACGTTTGCTCAGATCCAGCAGAAGAGCATCCTGGTGTGGCTGTTCAGCCGCCTCTACTTGTATTCCTTTATCAGCTTGTTCATATACATGGTCCTCAGCCTCTTCATTGCGCTCATCACCGATTCTTACCACACCATTAAGGTCAGTCACGATCAATATTTGCTGCCAAAAGGCATCATAAACTTTATATGGATTGGAGCACGAGAAAAGGCTGTAATCTTATTGAAATACAATTTTATTCTTTTTTTAAAATGTTTAGAAAATAAACCTTTTTTTGTTGTTCTGATGACCAATTTAAATAGGTACTTGTTTTAGTAAGGGTCTCTATTACTGTGATGAAAGGGTTTATTCAGCTTGCACTTCCACATCACTGTTCATCATCAAAGGAAGTCAGGACAGGAACTCGCACAGGGCTGGAACCTGGAGGCAGGAACTGATGCAGAGGCAATGGAGGGTGCTGCTGATTGGCTGGCTTATCAAGGCTTGCTCAGACTGCTTTATTATAGAACTGAGGACCACCAGCCCAGGGATGGCACCAGCCACGATGGGCTAGGAATCCTCCATCAATCCATAATTGAGAAAATGCCCTTCAGCCAGACCTTACGGAGTCATTTTGTCAGTTGGGGTTCCCTCCTTTCAGATAACTCCCCCTTATGTTAAATTGACATAAAACTGGCCAGTGCCATACTTTAAACATCTTACTTGTTACCCTGGTATGGGTTGGAGGTTGGTTGGGAAAAAGAGAGAAAGGGGTAAAGCTGATTCTGATGAACTCAACAACCTGACTGCTGTTCTCAGAGCCTACAGATGCTCCTGCCTGAATGGCTGGCTGGGACATGTGTTTTAGGGTAAATTCTAGTGATGAGAGGTGATTGCCATCCTGACCACTGAGGAATGACTATGACATGTCTTATATACTTACAGCATACATTTCATTAAGGTGACAAAAAGGACAGCTTTCTTAAGCCACAGTACACCCCATGCCTTTTCAGACTGGGCCTGTGTGGTTGATGTATCACAGCTCCAAGGATGTTCACCAATCTTGGGATCCAGTATCTCCGTTGCAGATGGATGTGTTAGGAAAATTACTTCAGGACAAGTGTCAAGGTGGTGTCCTTGGGTACTGCCTTCTCTGCTCAGCCCTTCTCATACAAACCCAGAAGAAAGCTGCTCAGTGAGCAGTGTGTGAGGATCAGAGTCAGGGTGTATGAGCAGAGTTAGCCTTTGTAGCAAGGTGTGTGGGGACAGTATTGCAGGCTCTTACCATGGACATTTGTTTCTTTGACATGGTCAGATAGATTACCCTGAGTGTCCTTGTACGGGGCAAATCTGAACATTGGGATGGATACTTACTAAACATGACTGGATGCTCGGGGTGTTTTGTCTGTTAGAGAAAATCTACCTCCTGTCCCACTCCGTGGTCATCTTCCGTGTAAGCAGAGAATGTGGATTACACCCCTGAAAGATTCTAGGTGGGCAGTGTGTGTGGAGTGACAACTGCTGGTCTCATGATTAACACTCTAGCTTTCTGGTTTCAATGATTTCTTTCAATTCTTTTCAACACACTTCTCCTCCCTCTCCCCTGGCTTGTTTTCTGGAATTTTCCCTTCCATTGTTCTCAGTTCCCCTGCCCCCTCCCCCAACCCCCCCTTAGCTGTTCTGGGATGGACAGATTGTTCTGAGACTGACTGATTCTGCATTGTTCATAGTACTCCTCAGATCTGAACTAGCACCTCCGGAGTTGCATATCACAGAGGTGGGTTTGCTCTATTGACAAAGGGAACCATCGCTCACGCCCTAGATGGGGTAACAACAGCATTGTGTGCTTTTCCAAAAGAAATACCAGCAGAATGGATTTCCTGAAACGGATCTGCAGAAATTCCTGAAGGAGAGCAGTAGCAAAGATGTGTACCAGAAGGAGCCCTCGGCCTTGCTGTCCTGTGTGTGCTGTCTCAGGAGGTCAGTGCGGTGTCTGCAGTGGGAGCAGAGTCATCCCAACTGAACTCTGCTCTCTGAAGTCTGCCTGTGGTGGGAAATGGTTGAGTTTTTTCCTTTCCTCCCACACAGATTTGTTTGAGAAATAGTTTCTTGTAAAACAATGTTCTACCCAACAAGATTTGTGTAGAATGCTCCATGACATCACTGAGACTCTTAGTTATGGACCTCATGAGAGCCTTGGGAGGAGATGAACCGTGAACAGAAGCAGGAGGCTGGACCTTAAAGGTCCAAAGGAAGAGTCAGAGTGCGTGTTCCGGAGGCATTGTCTCGCCTTACAGGATGTGAAGCATATCAGCTCCTTGAACAGATAGGACATGATGGAGAGGAAACCATTGGTGTCTGTTCCTCTTACCTTCCTATTGCTGTGACAAAGCATCAAGATAAAAGCAACCCCCCCAAAATAGAATGTATTGAGGTTTTCCAGAGGGTGAGCCCATGACCATCATGGCAGGGAGCATAGCAGCAGGCAGACATGACGCTGGAGCAGTAGCTGAGAGCTTACATGCTGATCCACAAGCAGAGAGACAGCTAACTGGGAATTCACATGCTTTTGAAACCTCAAAGCCCACTCCAAGTGAAAACACCTCCGACAAGCCACACCCCAATCCTTCCCAAATAGTCCCACCAGCTAGGGACTAAGCATTCGAATGTATAAGCCTTCAGGGACCATTCTCATTCAAACCACCACAGTGTTCTTGGTTAAAAAAATGCATCACTGCTAGCTGTTTGGACTCTGAGAGAAATGACATGATTCTCAGTGACCAGTGTGGGGACCAGCATGGAGGTCAGACGGGCATGGTTTTCTCAAATGTCCCCAGATTTGTTTTCACTTGGGTCAGGGGTGGAAATTTTCCAAGTTTTCTTTGCCCATGTTTTCTGAGGATCCCACCAATCTGATTCCTAAAGGAAGATGGGAGATCATAGCTGCTTAGGCTAGCTCTCATGATGAATTTTCTATCCGTCGATTCACACCACATCTTGAGATTTGCAATGAGATGAATGAGCACATGTCTGGTAAACAGGAGATGCGGTCTTCTGAGATGTTTTCAGAATTGAATTTCATCCTCTTGGAGCATTAAACTATTTCTGTGGATACCAGGGTAAAGGAAAATTAATTTTCTTAATTGGCAACTGCCTCCTAAGCCATGGGAAGGGTATCGCAGGTCTCTCAGGGCTGCTGTGGCATCGTGTAGTTATTATATTAATGGCTTTTCTGGCTGTCGTGACAAATACCTTATGATGAACAGCTTAAGGAACGAAGGGTTTCCAGTAGCTCAGGGTCTGAGCAAGTAAAGCACTATAGCCAGAACGTGTGACAGCTGGTCACGTTGGGCACATCAAAGAAGCAGAAGAAGATGAAGGCTGATGTTCAGCATTGATTCACTCCAAGTCAGGGCTGCCCACCTTCCGGAGTGCTTCCTTCTCAGTTAAACCTCTCTAGAAACACCCTCACCTGTGTACCCAGCCACAGACAGTCCATGCCTCTCCTCAACCACTTGATGCTCACAGGGTGAGCCTGCCAGCCTCAGATTCTTCTTCCCAGCTTGACAGGATGGGGCTCTTTGGAGAGAAAGGCTTGGCTGGGCAGATAAGGTTGTCAAACGTTCTCTGCTATGAAGGATGGTGTCTGGTCCTTGTAGCCATTGATCAGCTCTGCTAGAGCAGGGTCCTGAGAGCCAATGACTGCTCATGGGTTGTTTCCAGAGCCTCGATCCAAGCCTCAAAGTACATATGTTTCCCATCCTCAGTTTTCCTCCTCTTTCACATTTGCCCACATAAGCCATGTGTGTCTAGAATAGAGAACATTCTAGTCTTTTTGTAAAGATTTTGGGGAGTCCAGGTGGGATATAGCTCAGCAGTAGAACAGTTGTCTAGACTGGGCAAGACCCTCAGTTTGGTCCCTAACATCACTATCCAAATAATAAAATAAAAACTAAGAGCTGTAGATGTCAGATGTGGTGATGCACGTATTCTGGGAGGGGAAGCAGAAGGTTGAGGAATTCAAGGTCATCCTCAACTACATAGTTTGAAGCTAGCCTGAGCTACATGAGACCCTGTCTAAAACAACAACGATAACAGCATCAACAATGTAAGACTAACCAAACAAAAATTCTTAAATTGATGTTCTCTTTCTCTTTCATCCCCTTTTCTATTACAGGAGAAGAAGCAATGAACACCTGATTCTCATTGACTAAAACCCTTGGCAAATGCCAGTCAAGTCCAGACCTTTCCATGCTGGGGCCCTACAGAGAGTCCCCAGAGGCAGCAGCAGTTCACTCAAAGACTGTCCTACTGAATGGTGGACCCAGAAGCAGGGGTGTCCGTGAGCTGCTGACCGGAACTGACATTCCAAAGTTACTCTCTATAGACACAGAGTGTGAAGAGTAAGCCTCTCCTGGGAGTTAACGTGAAGCCAGTGTGACAATGATAGTCACCAGAAGTCTGGTCATTTGTAACATCATAGTGTTGAGTTGTAAAAAAAAAAAAGTATTCCCATTTCAGAGTGTGTAAGCAATATTTAAAACCAGGTAAAGATGTATGCTTATTGCCAGAAAAAGATTTGTTTCAAAATGTCATCCTTGGATTTGAAGACATTCATTAACTCACAGTCTGCACAGAAATAAATTTGGCTTCAATACCAAATTAAGACTTGAAGCTGGAGAACTGATAAGCCATGCTCACACTCAAACATTAACAGAGCAATGACTAGAAGAACTCAGATCCTGGCTGGCTGTACTGAAAGCTTGCTTCTTCAGCAAGCATGACACACAGTGTCCGTTAGCACAGTCAGCGGGATGAACGAACACCTGGCTGTCCCCTCAGGTGAGCTTTCCCTGGACTGCACACATGATGAGTCAACTGCCCTAATCTGGGAGTGACCATCTATTATTCATGAGTCACCTCCACTGTGGTGGGGATTTGCCTTTGCCATGGAAGGAAATGTGCCTTAAATAAATTTATTTTCATGATGCTGCCATGTACAATTATTGTGTTAAAATGCGATGTCTCTTGATAGCAACTGAGTGAGAGTTTCATATCACGCTATCGCTCTTGAATACTTTGTCTACACGAGAGGTCTGTCGTTTTTAAACAAGCAGTGAAGGAGCTGTGAGGGTTAGTTCATAGAAGCTATTTAATAAAGATTTGTGCTGATGACAAGATATTAAGATTGTTATGTCATCGCTGAGCTATCAGGGGCTACAAGGTCTACTGGTCCAGAGTGAGATTTGAGTTAGCAGCACAGAGCAGCTCTGCCCTTCCCGGCCTTTGTCTCTGTCCCAAGAGCCGCTGTCTGATTCTCCATATACTCCTTGCCTCGATCTTCATATGCTTCCAACAAATCTAGGCAGAGAAAACCCTGCAGTTAATAACAGTGAGATCTGTAAGTGAGGAAATGTTTTATGTCAGGGCTATCTTTGCTGTCGTTGGGGGGAACAACCTGAGTTTTGTTCCCAGAACCCACATTATGGCTCACAAGACCCTGTAATTACAGTTCCAGGGAGCACACACCTTTTTATGACATCTGCAGCATGGTACAGATGCATCCATACAAGTGAAACATTCATGCATGAAATAGAAACCAATCTTCATTTTCTTTTAAAGGAAAAAGACTCATGCCTACATATAGAGTGCTTAGTTAAAAATATCACTTTAGTTCATTTTTCTTTTTACAAAAAAAAAAAAAATTCTAGAGTCACGGGGCTTGGTTTTAAAACTAAAGGTCATCAGACTGAGGTTCTAGGCTTCTTTCTCTGGTTCCAGATCAGGTATATGGTTAAGCCGTGGCTAGCTTGGTTGGCTCTGAACAGAATCCATTTGCCGTCTGCACCTTTGGCTGCCATTTGAGTAGAAAATGAATGATAGTAGCCCCGGTTCTTAGCTACTTTTTAAAGTCAGCTTTCATGTTTCCTTTCATTTCCTTTTGTTCCAGTTGGATCAAATACTTTCAGGAAGAAAAATATTTTTTCAAAGTTACTGTGGAAACATTGTTTCTTTTCTCTTAGTCATTTTGAACAATGGCAGCTTTTCTCACTGTTCTCTTTCCGGTGTTACTGAAGGTGTAGTAGGGTATCCGCTGATGGACAGGTCTGGAACAAACCCTTCTCTTCTCTTAGACGTCAACTTGGACACTTTGCTGTGACTGGAGATACAATCTTTTTACCTTTCAGTTGCATTCTGAAATCTCTACCCCTTATAGAAATCACCTCCGTGGCTTACAGTGACATAGCCAAAGCTACACACAGTACCTTGAGGTTACTGACTGGAATGGCAGAAACAAGCATAGCGTGGGAGCCCCTTGAGTCCCACTCAGCCTGTAGGTTTGGGGCTCTGAACAAGCCGAGTTCTGCCTTGAGGTGATGGTGATAAATCTCAGTAACAGAGACTGACATTGGATCACATAGCTCCTGCCATGAACTCTGGCACTAGCTTGGACCTTGAGCCTGTTTCCCTTCCGTCCTCTGCTGTGTTTAGAAGCAGATTCCATCCAACAATGCAGAAAGAGAGCATTTGCTTCTGTAGCTAGTCTGTTGGGGGTCTTCTCCTATCTGAATTTCTTTGGACAGTGTACAATGTGTCTCCATTTCTCCATGTGTAGAATGGAGATTGTGAAACTTAAGAATCAAATTAAAGTTCATAGAAAGGGGCGTGGCTCTTAATTGCTCCACTATCAGATCATTGAAAATGCCCCTCTGAGTGGCTCTTGGTCCTGGGGGTGGTTCGATGTCCCAGTGAAGGGGAAAGCCAGGGCAGGAAGGTGGGAGTAGGTGGGTGGGGGCACACCCTCATAGAGCCAAGGGGAAGGCGGATGGGATGGGGGGTTTCCGAAGGGGAAACCTGGAAAGGGGATAACATTTGAAATGTAAATAAAGAAAATATTCAATTAAAAAAAAAGAAAAAAAAGAAAATGCCCCTCTTGCTTGGTGTACAAATGTGCACTTCTATTTTCCTGGTCCAGCCAGGAAGATCTTCATTTTTCTATGTGATTACTGCACAGTCTTGGTGGATTTTGTTTTGGGGGAGGAGTTTAGCGGCACAAAAACCCACCTCTGGTTCTGGCCTGGAGACAACGAGTAATTTGACTCTAGGAGCTCACAACTGGCTGTGGCGTGTTCAGGATCAAGCAGCATAAATTTCCTGCCACTGTGTATCCAGCTGTCAGATGAGATAATAAAGAACCTGGGCAACACGCAGTCTCTGTGCCCAGTCCTCTATCAGGAGCTCTTGTGTCCTTAGCCAGACGTAACCCGACGGTAGCGTCATTCTCAGCCCAGGTTCATCCAACGTGGCATTTAGGTGTACACGGGAGGGGAGGGGGACAAAGCTTCAGATTACTTTTTTCATTGTGTGACCAAATAGTGAAGAAACAGAATGGTTTGTCCCGACTCACAGTTGAAGACACGGCCGGTCCATCTTGGCAGAAAAGGCAAGACACGGGTACCCAAGCTGCTCTTAGCCATGGCAACAGGAGCACGAGGCTGCTTGCTCTTATCTGGCTCCGTCAGGAATCGGAGAAGGGAGACATGCTCCCCTTTTCCGTGTTTCTAAGTTCAGTCCGGGAAGATGGCGCTGCTTCCATCCGGAAGGTGGGACTCACTAGTGTTCTGGCCGTTTCTTCATCCCACCAAGTTGATGAGATTAGCACGGCAAGTTCTTTCTCGCGTTCGACTCGGTCCTGTGGAGCGCTGACCCCACGGAAACCCAGGCTTAGATCCTTGAGCACGTGAAGTGCAGTTGCTGAGCGTCTTATCAAGGGCAAACAGCAGTCCTGAGTACTCTCACCTAAAAATAGCCTGGCCCTGGCATGGAACACCAGGAGTCCAGAGGTCATGAGCAAAGTATGTCTGGGAACTGCCCTATGGAGTTGGCCAGAGTCCTTTCCTGACACTAGAGATGGCTATGAGTCCCTCACCTTATCTCGGCAATAATGGACAGACAGATTTCACTGTTCATCGGTTCCACCTTTATTTTCATCTGTGACTTTGGCAAATTTTATTTTCCTCTGCCTGACTTCAAATCTGAACATTTCAGCTTTGTGTTCTCTACCAAATATCTAGAATCTCACGTGATTTGGAGTGCATGCATGAATCCCCTCTTGCACAGACTACCCCAACACAGCATTCTGTACACCAGGATGTAAGAAAGACTGCACCACAGCCCGGGAACTGGAGAGATGTGCTGTGTCAGGGAAATGCTAAGTACTTCCCCTTTCCCTCCCTTGACCTAGAGTCAGCTTGGTGCTCACATGACCTGTATGTTCTCAGAGGTCCCTGCGTTTGACTTAATAGCCTGTCCTCAACAGTCTTGAAATTCTTAGTGTGTTTTGGACAAGGGGACCATGGATACCCACTTCAGTGGCCTCCGAAGGTGTAGTGGCTGATCCTGATGACTTAATGATTACAGCATGCTTTCAAAATTTTAGATTTCAATTTAATTGTAAAAACATATGTGTATACCTGTACTGGCCTGTGCATCTATGTGTTTGGGTGCTTACAGAATCTAATGTTGGATCCCTGGGTCTCTGGATCTGGAGTTTGCAATCATTTGTGATCTACCCAACATGGGTGCTGGGAACCAAACTAGGAAACTCTGTAAGATCAGTGTATGCTCTCAACTGCTGAGGTATCTCTCTAGCCCTTGACGCATTCTTTAAAAAATATTTCTTTTATTTTGTTGAGATTATAATATTGCAGAAAAAAATCTTTTTTTTTTTTTTTTTGGTTTGAGACAGGGTTTCTCTGTGTAGTCCTGGCTGTCCTGGAACTCACTCTGTAGACCAGGCTGGCCTCGAACTCAGAAATCCACCTGCCTCTGCCTCCCAAGTGCTGGGATTAAAGGCGTGCGCCACCACCGCCTGGCCAGAAAAAAAAAAAAAAAAAAACCTCTTAAGAAAAGATTGAATCATGGGTTTGTATTTTATTGTTAATTTTATTTTGTTTATTTGTATTTTCATTGTATTTCATTTTGATTTTGTAGGATAAGATCTTACTCTGTAGTCCAGGCTGACCCAGAACTGAGTTTGTAGCCCAGGCTAGACTTGGATTCACAGAAATCCTCCTGCCTCTTGAGTGCTAGGGTTACAGGTATGTACCACATGGAGTGAGCCTTTTAATTTAATAAATACAATAACAGAAGTGACGGAGCTGGAGTTGGAACTGTGTTTCTCACACAACGAACTTTATCTTTTAGGGAAGTTTTAGGTTCACAGCAAAACAGAAAGTGACGAGAATTCCCTTGGCCTCTCTACGTGCACAGGTGCCCGGCCTCTGCCTTCATTAGGTTCTCAAGCCAGAACAGAAGAACATTTGTTGTCAACCCCATCTGTGAACCTGTGTGTGTGTGTCACCATGCACAGCCCATTGTGGTGTCAGGTCTCACTCTTGACGATGTGTGCTCTGTGGGCTCACACGAATGTGTGATGCTATCCACTCCTGAGCGTTCATGACCTCCACCTGCACTCAGCAGCACCTGCTTGTGTTGGTTCCTTCTCCCTGGCTCTAGCTGACGGCCTGTCAATCTTCACACTGTCTCTGTTCTTCTTTTTCTTCTTCCAGTATGTCATCTCGTTGGACCCCTACAGTGGATTGCCTTTTCTGATTGGTCTCTTGCACTTACAAGTGTTATTCAAGTTTCCTCCATGTCTTCTTATGGAACTGCTTATCAACAGTCTTACGGGTAGAGGGGGCAAAGCTCAGTTGGTAGAGCGCTTGACTGGCCTGTAGGACATACTGATTTTGATCCTTGGTACCAAATAAAACAAACCAAATGTCATCCTGGCACTCTGAGAGACACAAGCAGGAGAGTCAGAACTTTATGCTCCTCAACTTCATGCTGAACACAGACAGTTCTGGGAAACATGAACCTTGTCTAAAAAACACCAAACCAAACCAGACCAAACCAGACCAAACCAGAACACTATTATGACCAAATAAACAAATAAATACAAAGAGGCCTTGAGTTACACCATCTTTCATGTCTTCACAAGCTGTGGGACTGCAGGCTGCTTTTTATCTGAACACAGTGGAGACTGGTCTTGGGTTGGGGATGCCAGGGCCCATACTCTTCAGGCAACTGAAGATGTAATGCCTCCCTCGGCCCTGGGACCACTCTAGAGCATCCTTTTCAGGCTTTCTATTTCATCCTCTTGGCAGAGAATCAAGGGTTGTTTGGCCTCTGAACTCAAACCAGTGTGTCCACTCCCATGTGACATTAAAGCTTCTGCAGTGAATGGAACCTTTGGGGACCCACACAGCCCCCCCCCCATGGCCTTCTGTCCAGTACCCCTGTAGCCACTTTTGATTTGAAGGGCTTGTGATATGGCTAAACAGGCCCATGTCCCAGAGAAAAGGGTACATCAGTTCTGAAAGAGTGAAACTAAACCCCCAAACAAAAACTCTCAAGCTCTTAGAGAAACAATACATCTCACGGTTGTTCTGCATGGGACTCCCAACAACAAATGTAGCCACAAACAACTGTGCAAAAAGCAATGGGCAATGTTTCCTGAGCCATCAGTCTCTCTTCCAGGGAGGAAGGGAGGGAGTGAGTGAGAACAAGGCCCTGTCACACCCTTGCATAACAAGGACAGCAGAAGCCTGACTTCTTAAAGACCCTGGGGAGCTGTTGGCTGCAGTGAATGGGGGAGACGATTTATTAGTGTGATATATGATTTCTACTTTCTAATGATACATAAATTATCCCCTGAGCCATGATACATATGGCTTAAAAGGAATTTTAAATGAAAGCCTTTCCCCCCCAGCAGTGCTAATTGCCCAGCAGCAGTAGTAAATTACTCAGCCCCTGTTGCTTGCGGGCTCTGGCCATTTCTCTTTCCTCCAGGTTGAGCTGATATCCCCCAAGAGGAACGTTCACTCTGACAAAGTGGATTTATATCTTCCCTGTGAGGACAACAACACACTAGGTTCCAGGGGAGAGCATCAATAACACTCGGGACCCTTCCCTGTGCATGTGTCACATTGCCTGTATTATCCACGATGACGGGGCAGTGCATTTGGTCCTGCCTCTCTGTTTGCCTTTCGGGAGGGCATCAGAGTGCTGCTACCAACATTTAATCTCCTCCCACTGTGCGATTTAAAGATAGACTTGGCTAACAAGCATGGGTGTTTCATAAGTGGCATGAAGGGGAGGGAGAGGGAAACATTATTATTAATTTTGGAAAACACTAGATAATTACACGGCGTGGGGCGGAAAGTGATGATGTCATTAACAATCACTTACGTGTTAAATTCTAGGACTGCGCTGTCCACCGAGGCTGCAAGGGATAGGTGACAAGATCACTGTCCTGTGGCACTGAGTTGGTGTCTAGGAGGACAAGCATGGTGCCCAGGCACACAATCTAGGTACCCCAGGAGAGCAGAAAGGCCCTTCCTATGTCTCCCTGAAGTGTAAAATGGGGTGGGGGGAGACTAGACAAGCCTAGAGCTGAGGCACAGGGATACCCCTTTTTGGCAGGTAAGGGAACAGAATGAGAAAGGCTTGGACCTCTGAAACAGAATTTAATCAATTAGGAAATGTATATGTCAGTACAAGATATAGATCAGGAATTAGGGAAAATTACAGAGGACAAGACTGAAGAAGTGTCCAAACAAGGGGCTTGGTGAAATGAACCAGGAGACGATAGACTTGAGAGCAAAGTGACTGGATGATTGGGGTACAGAGGGATGGGCAGGGAAGCCTACTTCTAGTCTTTCTACTATGAGAGAGAGATAGAGACAGAGAGAGAGACAGAGAGACAGAGAGAGACGGAGAGGAAAAGAGACAGAGAGAGAGAGACAGAGAGGGAGACAGAGACAGAGAGAGACGGAGAGGAAAAGAGACACAGAGAGAGAGACAGAGACAGAAAGGGAGACAGAGACAGAGAGAGACATACACAGAGAGCCAGAGAGGGAGACAGAGACAGAGATAGAGAGGAAGAGAGCCACACAGAGAGAGACAGAGAGACAGAGAGACAGAGAGGAAAAGAGACAGAGACAGAGACAGAGACAGAGACAAAGAGAGATACAGAGACAGAGAGACATACAGAGAGAGACAGAGAGGGAGACAGAGACAGAGAGAGACACACAGAGAGAGACAGGGACAGAGAGGGAGACAGAGACAGAGAGAGACATACACAGAGAGACAGAGAGAGAGACACACACACGCACAGGGTGGTGGGGGCAGGGAGCCTGTTATTAAGAGCAGTAAGAAGCACAGTAGAAAATTGTCTGCACGGGAACATATATGGTTCTTTCCTTCCTCCTTTCTCTCTCTCCTTCCTTTCTTTCTTCTTTCCTTCCTTTTTAACATCTACCTGTAAACTTGCTTTTCTTCCTCAGAAGGCTTTTCTGCTCCAAGTTCCAGAGGTTTCCTGCTGTTGGGCTGCTCACCTGGAAGGGAAGGGCTTCTTTTGTAACTTCTGATGCTGCGGAATAGCCGTGTCAGGACAGATAGCTGTGTCAGATAGGTGGTGTGTGTGTGTGTTTCTAGTACGGGGCTGGTTCTCTTCCTCGAGAGGGTTGAGGAGAAGCAGCTCTTCAAGGGTTTGTTTCAGCGTCACCCTTCCCAGCCACCCGACACTCACACACCCTGAAGCTCCCTGACCCTGGCCTGCAGCCATTCTGTGTTTATTATAGAGGTGACAGGAGGTGAGTGTCCTCACTGACAGAGTAGCCCAATTTCCAAGCACACTGTCACCTCTCCTTGTCCCCTCTCTACCTCTCCAACTAGCTGGTCCCCTTCCTTACCCCCCCTCACTTCACATGAGCACCATGGAGCTTTGAGACTGGGACTGCAACTATTTCTGTCTGACTATGTCTGCAAGAGGGGGACCTTTCCAGACAATGACTCCCTGGGCCTGGTGTAGGGATGGGGAAAGATGGGGGGCACTGAGAGTTCAGAACTGGAGGTGATTTGTGACTCCAGGAAAACAGCATCTTCCAGATGCAAAAGGACTGATGCACACAGGAACTCCCAGAGGCTGTGACAGCAAGCGCAGGGCCTACAGTGGTTTAAACCAGACCAAATCCCAGCAAAGAGAAGGGAAGTGAAAGTGGAATCCCACTAGTAACTAAGAAGCTATTTGCAACTGACTCCTGCTGGGAGAGGGTTTTCTTCAATGGAGTGACACTGGGTCTAACAACCGCATCCCTCTACCCCCTTCCCTTAGCCCAAGTCCGTCCTCTCACAGTCCCCACCAGCCTTAGTGACGGACTTCTTCTCATATCTTTTCTTTTGAAGGTCAAGTTCCTGGAAAAGCTTTTAAGGCTCCAGAGAGATGGATAACTGAAGGGGTGGGTGTATCTGCTGATTCCTCTACTAGAGCTTTGTCTCTGTGCATAAATGGATCCACAGGACTTTGGAAGAAATAAGCACAAGATGAGAGCTCAAGCTGATGGGGGTGTTGGGTATGGGGGCAGCCGGTGGAGTGGCGACATCCTTACCCCCCTCCCTGACCCTTTTTTTTTTAGGTCTTTAAGGAGGCCTTGGCCGTTAGGCTTTAGGTGAGATACTCTGTCAACATGTCCACACATTTACTTTCTGCATTAAAAAATGGAGCAGCCAGAGGCTGGTGAGGTATCCTGGCTACCGTGCGGGAGTAAGGACTGAGTTCATGTCTTCAGCACGCACATAAGAAGTTCAGTGGTATACCTGTGATCCCAGCAGCATGAATGTGGAGACGACCCCTAGAGTCTCTGGCCAGGCAGCCCAATCACGTCAGTGAGATCCAGCTTCAGTGTCAGATGCTGTCTCAAAAAATAAGTTAGATCAAGGAAGACACCATGTCAATCTCTGGCACGTACAAGTATGCATGAATATGTAGACACGTGCACATATGCACATATTCATATGAATGGGCACATGTGCTGTATGAGTAGCTCATGTACATGTTCACACACCCATGTGAACACACACAATGAAGGAACTACATAGGACAAATCCCATAGATACACATTTGGACTCTGGTTTTTTTTTTGTTGTTGTTGTTGTTGTTGTTGTTGTTATTGTTTTGTTTGTTTTCCAGGAGTAATAGTCCATTTCACAGTAGTCAGCTGAGAAGACAGTGCACTGGCTCAGAAGCGGTTTGAGCTAGTGTCAGGAGCTGTATAACAAGAAGGACTGGGTATTCAGATGACTCCACACTTAGAACCGTTTGGCCACAAACATTCCAGATGGGTGACAGAGTGCAATGTGAGGAGGAAAAGAAGTCTAGAGAGATGAGGAAAAGCACAGATGGACACAGATCCGACCCTGGGAATCAAAGGACTTCCTGGGTTCAAGACTACAAGAGACGGTTTTAAAAACCAGATAGAGCTGACTATGTAAGGCAAAGCAGAACAACAAAACCTTTCATAAGGTTGGGAGTGGAAATAAGACTTTAGAAGTACAACAGAGGAAAGTAACTGAAACATTGTAACATTTCGACTGCATCAGCGTCCTTGCTTCTGGAGGGACCTTTACGCAGCCTGGAGGGGGCAGACAGTGGTTACTGCCTCTCATGTATATGCCTTATTAGGTTCCTGGAGAGAGGCAGGAACAAGCCGTTTGGTTTGATTTTATTGTTTGAGTCAGGGTATATTCTGTAGCTCAGGTTGGCTTGGAACTCATTCTATAGCTCAGGCTGGTCTCAAACTCACAGCAGTCTTCCTGACTCAGCTTCGAAGGGCTGGCATGACAGGTGTGGGCCACCATGCTCAGGAAACATACATTTTTAGATGCTATGTTTGATAGACTTACTACCACCTACATGTTTTATTGCTATTTGACCTACCAAGCACAAGGAAAAGTATCAAAATGTCCAAGGCCAGGAATGGCGGCAGTGTATCTATAACCATAGTGCCGGCAGTGGTGGTGTGTGTCAGCAGTGGAGACAGGCAGATCCCGGGTCTCCCTGGCCAGATGCTCTAGCCAATTTTTAAGATCAAGGCTCAATGCAAGACTGTTCAAAAACTGATGTGACCCTTAATAAAGGAAAGACACTGCATGTTGACCTCTGACCTATCCATGCACACACACCCAGCGAAATTTCCATTTTATTGGAACAAGACCACTGAGCAGGTGGGGATGGGTGTTTTCAAATTTGAGGGTTCTGATACCCATGCCCTCTCCTTCCTTCCCTTTCTGCTCTCTGCCTCTGTGGGGAGATGCTTCATTGTAACGAACGAACGGCAGACAGTGGGCGCCTGCTCTGTGGGATGTAGGACTTCTGCTTTCAAACAACAACTTGTTACGGCTTTGAGCTCAGATGCTGCCAGTGCTTATGGGTAGCTGGAGATCTGTTTCTCAGCTTTGTTGGGGAGTCAGAGGGCCCTTAGAAGCTCCCAGCTTAAGGCTCAGGTGCTTGGTGATTTAGGCATGTTGGAAGGTTTCCCTGGTTCTCAGAATCCTTATCTGTAGGACACAGATAATAAAATCGAGAGGGCAGAGAGGCCCAGCAAAGTGTTCAGGGTCACACAGGGGTCACTGCTGGTGCTGGGCGAGACCCAGGCAGCCCATCTGGAGAGTCACAGTGTTCTCAGGTCAATGGAATGTCCAGGAGAAGTGACACGTCGGGCTAACTGTGATAAGGTTTGAAGAGGTAAGATTGATTTAGCTCAAGAATTGTGGGAAGCAGAAAAGGCTCTCTGAAGCACACAGCATCCTTACTAGCCCAGTGTCTTCCGTAATATGGTTTTCATATTATATGGATAGACAAAACATCTCTCCCAACCTTTCAAAGTAAATCAGCCTGTCAGTTCTGACTAATGGATCAAAAGCCAGAATGCTCCCAATTAGAGCTAACTTCTTAAAAAACAAAACAACAACAAAAACAAAACAACAACATTGCTGGTACAAAGCCCTGCCCCTCCTTGAAGAGTCATGCAGTTAATGGTTCTGGGGGAGGAGACATTTTCTTCAGTGGTGTAGCGATAAGTTGCCCATACTTCTGTAAGGAACTGTGATGAAGTTTGTTGGTTGACAGAAAAACAGTAACAAGAAGAATCTGGGGGTTGGGGGGGGTGGGGGGATGGGGAGAGGGCGGGAGTTTGATGAGGTGAAGGAGACCTAGTCGAGCACATGAGTGGGAGCTGAGAGGAGGCAGGAGAAATACTGGAGGGCGAACATGATGAAAATACATTGTATCCACATATGTAAACACCAGGCCCAAGCCCATCGTTATGGATGATGGTATACGCTAGCGAGAAAGTTATAAAAATTTACATCCTCTAGGATGATGTTGCTGGCATGAACAATAATGAGTCACCAAATGAGAGTGAAAAAGATAGCCGTTCCACCCAGAAGAACTGAACTCAGTTTCTCTTTCTTGCCCCTGGCTGCGAGCCAGGAGACTATCATCACAACGAGTTTTAACAGTGCTCCACCTTTGCTGACGCCAGTTCCTGTTTGTGCCTCCTGGTGAATGCTTCTTTAGAAGACCTGTTCTACAGGACCTCTCCAATTTGCAGAATTTATTTTTCTGAACGCTCTGAGATAGGGCACCTGGACGGAAGGGGGCATGGCATGAGTGTCATACTTGCAAGGAATGGCTTCATGCTCCCGCATGTCTTTCCTGAGCTCGGCATTAATCCTTTCTTGTCAGGCTGCAGTGGTCAGGTTCAGCGTCTTTAACGTCATGTCAAACACCTCGATGTCCTTCCCAGGGTGACCACCTGAAGCTACAGCTCTTTGTCGTGACGTTACTTTTCCTCATCTGTAAAGTCAAGTTTCCCTTGGTGGTCTTCTGGCTCTAGGCAGACAGAGCTCAGCTCTCCTATGAGCACTTCCCTTATACTTAGGTCAGGATAGAGCCCGGCTAGACCATCAACTCCCCACCGTCCTCTCTAAGGCAATCAGCGAACAATTGGGTTAGCACTGCAATTTGTATCCTGTTTAAAAAGTAATCAATTCATTCATTATTTTTCAGTTACTTTGTTTCAGATTCATGCAGTCTACCTCAAGAATTCAGGATCACCTATACAACATTTAAGGATAAAATGCAGCGAGAAAGGCAGAGTCAATGGGGTCATGTTTGCCAGAATTATAAAAATCCATTGCTAAGAAAAAATTAAATGTATTCTTTGAGATTTCATACACGTACACAATGAAATGTGATCATAACCATTCCCAACACCATCTCTAACTGTCCCAGATCTCCCCCACAACCCCCCATCCCAACTTCATGTCTTCTTTTTTTTTTTTTTAATTATCTACGGAGTCTAATGATGTTGCAGCATGTGCCTTGGTGTGGGCTCAGAGAGCTGGGAAGTGTGTCGTGAACTGATGTCACATAGATATAGCCTGGCCACCAGTCACGAACTCAGCATCTGTGGCCTCCTGCATGAGATGAAGCCAGGCAAGGCTCCAGCATGAATGGAGGAGGAGCTCTGATGGAACCACCCCTTACTGTGTGACAGCTGCTGAGGAGGGCAGACCATTCTAAGGGTGTGGCCACTGGAAAGTTACCTATGCTTCAGTGAATGAACAACCTTGGTCGGAGAAATATCGATATCTTCATCTTCATTTTCTTCTTATTCATCATTATCATCATCTTTTTCTTTCCTCCTCTTCTCCTCCTCCCTTTCCCCTCCCCTTCTCTTTCTTTTCTTCTTCCTCTTTTCCTCCTCCCCTTCCTCTTTCTTCTTCTCCTCCTCCTCTTCTTCTTGTTCTTCTTGTTCTTCTTGTTCTTCTTCTTCTTCTTCTTCTTCTTCTTCTTCTTCTTCTTCTTCTT